>NC_084833.1:128441828-128806453 GCF_033115175.1 Lepus europaeus
CAGCAGGGGCCCAAACATTTGGGCCATCCTCTGCTGCTTTCCCAGGCTGTTAGCAGGGAGCTGGATCAGAAGTGGAGTATAGGATATTTAACTGGCACCAATACAGGATGCTGGTAACCCACTGTGCCACAACACTGGCCCCAATCTTGCCAGTTTCAGTCTCAAAGTGCTATCCATCCTTTCAACCACCCCAGAAGACTGAGGATGATATGGACAATGGCAGCGCCACTGTTTTCCTAATACCCTATTCAACTGCTGCACACACAATTTATCCCATGACATAGCTTTTTCTTCTACTGAAGATTTCTCCAGAGACCCTATATGAAAAATAAGTTTTCCAGTAACATTTTATCTACTGCTATTACAGTCCTCGGGCCTGTAAAGACAGAGAACAACCAGAGACATAGACTATGACAAAAGCATATTTATATGCCATTGATGAAAGCAAATGAAATCCTTTGGTAAATATTCAAATTCCAGCAAGTAGCAGAAATGTACTCTCTTAAGTTGATTGTCTTCCTAGGATCATCAGTTGACACAGTCAAACATTGACAATAAATCATTTCTGTAATTCAAGAACAGCAACACTAATATTTTCCCATAATTTGTATTATTCAATGCTTTAACAAGTTATAAAATGTAAAACTTTTGGAAAATAAAAACTAAAAATTCAGCAGAGAATCCAGCACTATGGCATAGTAGGTTAAAGCCACTGACTGTGGCATCAACATTCCCTGTGGGCACTGGTTCAGTTCCTGCTGCTTCTCTTCTGATCCCATGCCCTGCTAATGTGCTGGGAAAGTAGTGGAGAATGGCCCAAGTCCTTGGGCCCCTGCACCAACATAAGAGACATGGATGAAGCTCCCAGCTCCTGGCTTCGGCCTGGCCCAGCCCCAGATGATGCAGCCATTTGGTGAGTGAACCAGTGGATGGAAGCTCTCTTGCTCTAGCTCTCCCCCTCGCTCTAGCTCTCCCTCTGTTTCTCTGCCTTTCAAATAAATCAATTTTAAAAATAATTCAGCAAATTAAGAGACCACCCAGGACAATGTCCTTGGGTCCACGTTTAACGTTGAGTTTACTTGTAAATTTTGTTTGCCCAATGCAGATATATCTAGAGCCCAGTCCACTAAACATGACACCATAGGCGATTTGATTTTGATCAACTTTAGAGTTCATTCAACTACACATATCAATCATTTTAATGCTGGATGACTCCCCATTAAAATCTGTCAAAGAATTTTCCATGGCTGGCATTGTGGCATAGAAAATTAAACTTGTGCCTGTGATGCCAGCATCACATATGGGCACTAGTTGAGTCCTGGCTGCTGTACTTCAATCCAGCTCCCTGCTAATGTACCTGGAAAAGCAGAAGATGGCCCAAATGCTTGGGTCCCTGTACACATGTGGGAAACCCCAAAGAAGCTCCAGGCTCCTGGCTTCAGCCTAGCCCAGTGCTAGCCATTTGGGGAGTGAACCAGCAGATAGAAGATCTCTCTCTCCTCCTTCTCCTCTATTCTCCCCTTCTAACTTCCAAATAAAAAAAAATATGTATCTTTAAGAACAAAAATGAAGAATTACCATGTTATTCAATTCCTGATGAGTTTTTCCCATTTTATTCCAAAGAGGGAGAGAGAGAGGAAGATCTTGCATGCACTGGTTCACAACATGCTTTGATCAAGAAGAAGCCAGGAGCCCAGAACTCAGTCTAGGTCTCCCTGTGTGAGCAACAGGAACCAAGTACCTGATCCATCATCTGATGCTTCCCAGGTGAACATTGGCAGGAAATGCTATCAGAAGTAGAGCCAGGACTTGAAACCAGGCACTTCAATGTGGTACATAGGCATCCCAAGTAGCATCTTAACTACTGCACCAAATATCTGTCCCTCAATTCCTGTTCTGAGCAAGGGTATCAAAAACCTGGGATGGGGTGGGGATGGGAGTGGGGCATGGGGTGGGTAGAGCAAGATGGCAGCCGATTATACTGCTCCCTCAACCATTTCTCCACAAAGAACAATTTGAAACGATGTTTATCAACAAAGTCACCTTCACAACAGCCAAGGAAACCAAGTGAAAACCAGTGCCTGGTGTTAGTGTAAGAAAAGATGCAATAAAGAAAGCAGGAAGGAAAGAGTTGCCTCTGTGACCCCTCCCCCAGCTTCAATAGCTCAGCATGGAGAGACACCTCACCTTCTCCTTGAGGTAAGGAGGAGGAATAAACTCCAGACCTCATATTTAAACCCATTACCAGGATCACCATGATTTAAAACAAAAGAAAACAATTAGTGCCTGATAGAACTCCATAGCCCCTGCTGCCGGGTCAGTACATGTTGCCTGAGCCCCTGTGGACCCTCCTTAGCCAGGCAACTGAGGGACTACCTCTACCTTCCATCCTCCAACTCTAATAGATAGTGGAGCAAGAGTCCAGCCATCAGGAAGTAGAGCAAGAAAAGTGAGATTAGGAATGTCCCTGGAAGCTCACAGCTGGTCCCACCACAGTGGGATCCCACACCTGACAAGTTCCAAAAGCCTCCATCCCCAACCCAATGCTCACAGAACTCTAGACCACCAGTATTAGAGATCTAAGCCCAGTTGCGTGGACTCAGTGGGATAAACTTATTTAGGGGTGTGTCACTGATAGCCTTGCATGGACCTGGCATGCACCCCTGAGACTGTATAGGGACATGAGTTACCCAGCTTAGTGCCAACCCAAGTACCCTAGAGGCTTCCACTAAAACCATTCTCCCAAACTTGGGCAGATTGCAAGGTTACAAAAAGCCAACTCTGGGCAGATCCTTATGGTTCCCATCCCCAGAACAGCAGGATAGCCACAAACAAAGCCAGATTATGAAGACTGGAAAAACACCTAATCCTTCAATGCCCAGATGACTTCATATGCCAACAAGTGTCAAGAACTTTCAAGGAAATATGATCGAACCTTATGACCAAAATAACATGCAAGAGAACAATGAGATAGCAACTGAGATTTACAAATTCTCACATGAAGAATTCAAAGTAGCTATTTTAAGTAAATTTGAACTTCAGAAGAGCAGAGAAGAGGTTTACTAACCAAGAGATGAATTAAGTTTTAAAAATGCTTGAACAAAAAAGAATACTAAGCAAAATTGAAAACATGATAGAAGACAACAATGTTAGAATAGATCAAATAGAAGGGAAAAGAAGAGTAAGATCAGATAGTTGGAGGAGGAAAAATAATCTTGAGGAATGAAGAAACATTATAGGAATTTTGGGACAACATAAAAAGGAAACATTGGAGTTTTGGGGATTCAAGAGAGACTTTAGAAAGCCTGAAAGTGGTAGAAAGCATATTCAATGAGCTATTAATGAAAATTTCCCAAATCTGGAAAGATAAAACTAGCTAGGTAAAGGAAGATCAAAGGTCACTAGTCAGATTCAACTCAGCCAAGTCTACCCCAAGATGTATTATGATCAAACTCTGCAAGGTTCAAGATGAAGAGGATTCTCAAAGCTGCAAGGAAAAAAACACAAGCACACTTAAATAAGTCACTATTTGTCCAACTACAGACTTCTCGGGAGAAACCCAATAGATCGAGTGGCAGTAGGATGAGACTGTCATACATCAGGAGAAAAAAAATGCCAATGAACAATACTATATCCAACAAACTATCCTTTAAATATCAAAGAAAGATAAAGATGTTCCCAAACAAAATTGGAGATTTGGTCCTATCAATAATTACTTAAATGTAAATGGATTAAATTCCCCAATTAAAAGGCAGAAGGACTGGATTAGCTAGTTAACATTTCTAGCCTTGAGAGGAGATAAGGTGAAAGATATTTAATCAAACATTAAGAGTCTTTTATAAAAGGAAGACACCTGGGAGCCAGCATTGTGATGTAGTGGTTAAATCCACTGCTGGTCAGTCTCCAGAGAGGCCCTGACTCCCTATTACACCCCAGAGGAAGAGGCCAGGGCCAAAGAACAGGGATATGCCAGGACAGTAGAAGGATGGTACCAGCAGGAAGAAATAACATATCTTCTTCAGGCATTACAATGGAAAGTCATAAAAGGGCTTCATGACTCTTGTGATTTTGGGAGAGATAAACTTAAAAAGCTGTGTGATAAATTATTTTGTGCAAAGGGCCTAGCAAAAACCATCCACAGAGTCTGTCAAAATTGCACTCTGTGTGCTATAAATAACTCCCAGGGGTCTCACCTTTCACCTTTTAATTAAACCTATGCAGCAAAAGGGAACTTACCCCGGGGAAGACTGGCAAATAGATTTTACACAGATGCCACTCTGCCAAGGCTATAGGTACCTGCTTATACTTATGGACACCTTTACTGGATGGGTAGAAGCCTTCCCAGCCAGAACTGAAAGCTCAGGAAGTGGCTAAAATTCTCCTGAAGGAAGTTACTCCATGCTTTGGCCTCCCAAAATCTTTACAAAGTGACAGTGGGCCTTCCTTCATCTCCCAGATTACACAAGGGATTTGTAAGGCCCTAGGAATAATCTGGCCCCTTCATTCTGCATTGAGACCTCAGTCTTCCAGTAAGATAGAAAGAGCCAACCAGACTCTATGGAAAACATCACAAGTATAGAAACGTGTGCTTGGTAAGAAAGGTTAAGAAGGGAAGAGTATTCTTGGTAAGGAAGGTTAAGAAGGAAAGAGTTCTTTTAAAGAAAGAAAGGGCATGGTTTGTAAGAATGACTTCATCCTGATGGCTAGTTTACTCTAGACTTGAACGGAAGGGATGGAATGTTTCAAGCAAGTTGAACAGGGTGTATGGAAGTCACAAAAGGTTATGAAAGAAATATTGGACATGCCAACTGCTGCTCTCGGAGGTATCTGTGCCATGTTCCAGGAAGAATGTTGTTTCTAGGTCAATCAGACTGGACAAGTACAAACCCAAATTCATACTTTCCTGGACCAGCTCCAGGGCCAGGCCAAGCACAGCACTGATGGCCTGACATCTGGTCATGGAAATCCTGGCTATTTCCTCTCCTTGGCCCAATAACTTCTGTAATCTTGCTGCTTCTCTTTGGACCGTGTGTTTTTAATGCCCTTGTTTGTTTTGTCTCTAACAGAATAAAAGCTGTTGAACTCCAAATGGTCATCAAACAAGGCTTCCAGCCCATTCCATTGGATGACCTAGCAGCCCTCTGGACCAAGAAGGACAGTCTTTCCAAGGCCACTGTCACACACCATAGGACACATAGCAAAAGGAAATACCCAAATCCTTCTTGATGCTCATATGTCAGCTTTGAATAAGCTACAGAAAATGGAACTCCATCCATTATCCCAAAAAGAATTTTGGGTATTTCCTTCTTGAGGGGGGAATGTTAGGTAGGAAGTCAGATGTGAGTTTATGTGTGTCTGACAAAGGCCTAAAGAGTTGACATCTAGGTCCAGCATATGCATCTCAAAGTCATCCTGATAACGTTTCAGGGGCAGCCCAGTATTTGCATCCTTCCCTGCCCCCTTCTACCCAGTAACCTGCCAGGTGGGGGTCCCCACCCTTTCTGCCTGATATCTGCATTTCAAATACCCTGCTCCTCCAGATCCTGATCCTCCAGGGGTTCTTGCTCACCCTTCCCCTAACCAAGGGTGGTGCCAGCCAGGCTTCCTCCCATCTGATAACTTCAGGGGGGAAACTCAGGAGTTTTAGTATTTATACCCATAAAGTCCTTTGTCTTCTCACATCTCCTGAAACAAAGACCCATCCCCTTAAAAACCCCCAGCCTCAACCAGACTGTGCACTCAGCCCTCTGCCTCACTGCTGAGCCACCCACCTGGCCTGCCCAGGTGTACTCTCTCCACTCAAACATGTAACATCTCTTTCCCCCAGTCTGAGCAACTGGGCACTCTCTCTCAGGTTCTGTCTGGAGAGGTGCCCATCCGTTCTTATGGATGTCCCTTCCCTAATGAACCTTGCTATTTTACTTTCTACTAAAAAAAGTAATGAAAAATAAAGCCACTGTCGGGGCCGGCGTCATGGCACAGTAGGTTAATCCTCTGCATGCAGTGCCAGTATCCCATATGGGCACTGGGTTCTAGTCCCAGTTGCTCCTCTTCCAGTCCAGCTCTCTGCTGTGGCCTGAGAAGGCAGTGGAGGATGGCCCAAGTGCTTGGGCCCCTGCACCCACATGGGAGACCAGGAGGAAGCACCTGGCTCCAGGCTTCAGAAATTAGAAATTAGAAATTAATTACAAAGATGTGTGAATGTAGTAATATACTAATTATATGTACATACATACATGCACATATCTATATATAGAGTATATGTACGTACCAAGGCACCCTGAATTGAGTAAAACAGGAATGTAAAGCTGAGATTTATAAACCGTTTCACATGCTTTTTCTACACATTGTAAATTCAAGCATTTAATGGTTATGTAAAATGCCAGGATTGGGGCTGGTGCTAAGGCATAGAAGATTCAGCCTCTACCTGTAGTGCTGGCATCCCAAAGAGGTGCCAGTTTGAATCTAAGCTGCTCCACTTCTTATCCAGCTCCCTGCTAATGTACCCGAGAAAGCACTGGAAGATAGCCCAAGTCCTTGGGCCCCACTCCCATGGGAGATCCAAAATAAGTTCCTAACTTTGGCCTGGCCCAGCCCTGTTCATTGTGGCCATTTGGGGAGTAAACCAGCAGATGGAAGCTCTGTTTCTGACTTTGAAACAAACAAATTCTTTTTTAAAAGAAATCTTAAAAATATAAAAACAGAAACAATTACCAGGATTAAACCATTGCATGTCATCAAAAGCAATGGATTCTGATCATGATCCTTTTGCCATATAGGACATTAGGACAAAACAGCAAACTATGATTGCAAGTTGTCAGTTAATGACAGTAGTATGGCAATGTTAGTTTGATGTTTGTGTTTCTGGTGTGGTAATGTGGCTATCCCTCATTTGAGAGAGCAGAAAGTTATCTGATACCATGTCAACTTGTGGGGGAAAAATGTCTTCATAGTGTTTTTATAACTTTTCCATGTGCTTGAGATTTGGGGATTAGGGGTTTGTTTCTTTATTCTGAAACAAGCTGTAACTGCCAGTCTTTGAGTATTCTTGACTGTGAAAGACTTCAGGCCACAGTAAACAACTGTATCAAACGGCAAAGCTCAAAATGGCCACAATTGAAGATCTATTGAAAACTTATTACAATAATAATGCAATTGACTAGGAATTTAGTTATTTCTGATGTTTACAACATCTAATTTTTGGAACCCCACATTAACACATCCATAAAAATAATGAAGATCACAAGCCACTTAATGTTCCCTAAATAATTCAACACAAATAAGCTTAATCAGTTTAATATGTGTGTTTCAGAAGTTCCACTGGTCCTTCTGGAACATCCAAACACTGGCTTGAAATCAAGAGTTCTATTGTAGAACTTGATTTGGGGAAGTCAAAAGTATCAGACATTCAAAATTGTTGAGCAAAATAGGATCACAAGCTAATGCATAATAGTCATCCATTTAATAAGAAAGAAAAAAAAATCAAAGAACAGCCAATACAGGAAGCCACATAGCCCTAGGAAAAAAGCTCATCTTGTTAATAGAACTCAGGTTTTTCTAAGGACATACAAATCCTAATAAGTTTCTATTTCCTATTAAGAACAAACCAATTCTGCAAGAAAATCTAACTAACATAGGGAACCATAATCTAATTTTGCAGTTATGCCTTATAGTTTCACTTCACTTATTAAAAAAGTCTTAAATTCCTCACAGAAGCAATTATCTCTAGTTCTAATTATCATAAAGTTTAACTCTTGTTATCAATTTCTAGTGATAACTTAAAAAGCAAGCAATTTTGAACTGTTGTACAGCACTTGTGTATGAGCACCATTTCATATTCTTAAAGAACATGTTTCTTTGTAATACTTTTTGTGTCTATTAACAGACCCAAAGATATCTAACATCCATGTACTACATAAAAATCAAAGATGTTTCACTACAAGAAGTTACTGCTTATCAAACACTAAAGTTAAAGCCCAGCATGTGTTTGGTATTTAAACAAATGTCAGTAAAAAATAACTGACACAGGGAGCTCAATCATTCATCTATTTGAAGTACCCAGGTAGCAGTGAGTGGACAATCCTTTCTCCTCATAGAACTCCATACTATTTACTTCATTTCTTACTTGTACTGCATGCATTCATCTATTTTTCCTATAATACGCCATGAAGGAACAGACAACATCGGCAACATGTGCCACCATATCCCGGGCCCTAATAGAATGTGTTACCCATAGTAGAGGAGATTGGGAAGGTGAAGTTTATCAAGTTCCCATGCCTTTTTGTCCCCTTATCTGTGCCTCTATGGCAGCCAGTGTCATGGCTACCAGAAGGCCCACCTGCCTGGTTAGCTGCCCACACTTGTTATGTAACTACATGGCAATCAGCCATTTTTACCTGTAAGCCCACATAAGCAACTGTGGATCATGTGCGGATGCAGCTGTGGATGGATGTGAACATGCAGATCTGTGTGTACATGTCCCACCACTGCCTGGGACACCAAGGCAGGTTTCCTCTGTGGCTCCACTACTATTGGGGACTAGTGGCTGTTTGTTGTATATTTCTCACCACCACTGTGAATAAAGGAGATAGAACTACCAGTGACTGACGTGTTCCATGACCTGTTGGAATCCAAATCTGTCAGGCCTGGGCCCAAATCTCAGGCATACAGTGGCCAAACATCTGTTAAGTAAGTGCATGTTATTACTGTATTCCAATTTGTCAAAACACACTCAACATTTTCTCAGTGAAAGAGTGAACTGTTTTCTTTTCAGAACTTCTAGTAGCTTATCCCAATCCATGAAGATACTCAGAAAATCTCCCACTACTTACAACCACAAGCATCTGGTCTTCAGACTCTCTTCCAATGCACAACAAAACCAAAATGGTTAAGGAATGACTTTTAATATTTTAACTTATACATAACATCTGAATCATTTCCTAGTAAGTATCTGCCTCTTTACTTACCTCAAATGATTCTAAGATTGAAACCACTGCAAAAAAAAATCCATAAACTATGATAAATTAATCCACAAAATTCCATCAATTTATATTCACCTAGTTTACTCACAACAGGATGTTTGAAAAGCTCATTAAATAAACTAGTCATTGAAAGTTCAGGAAATAGTACCTCAAAATAAGCATTTATCATTTAGTATTTGATTTGCTTTAAGTTGAAAGCACTTGAGTATCAAAATGGAAGGCACTCCAAGTTCTTATTTACTAAAAGACAGATCCTCCAAAGGGACTCAACTATTACCAACCTCTGACGACAAATTCACAAGAGAGGCACTTTCACCATGCAGATAGCTTTGTTACAAACCATCACCCACTCACTTCTCTCAAAAACCATTTACTCTGAGGATATTTTCTTCACACCCTGACCACTTCACTCATTGCAGTAAGGATTGAAGTCAACCAAATACCTCCCTATCTTTGAATGACCTAAGTCAAGTCACTGCTAAACCAGGTTCCAGGCCTAGACACCATTACCTGCCAAGACAAAAAGAAGTGGGAAGCCTGGTCAAGACACAATAGCTAATGGTGAAGTTTGTTACATGGAGCTACAGAGCTACGTGGAGCTGCTTGGCCTTCTTCATTGTAGAATGCCTTCTTGAGATTTGCTCTTCCCTCTCCTCCCAGTGCAGAGGGGGAGACACCCTTACAAATGGAGAGTTCTTCCCCCTTCCTAAGTTTTCTTTGCTAAAGAAAGGTCTCAGAAGGATCGGTGCTGTGGTGCAGTGGGTTAAAGCCCTGGCCTGAAGCACTGGCATCCTATATGGGCACCAGTTCTAGTCCCAGCCGCTCCACTTACTTTTTCTTTCTTTCTTTTCTTTTTTTTTTTTGACAGGCAGAGTGGACAGTGAGAGAGAGACAGAGAAAGGTCTTCCTTTTGACGTTGGTTCACCCTCCAATGGCTGCCGCGGTAGGCACACTGCGGCCAGCGCACCGTGCCAATCCGATGGCAGGAGCCAGGTGCTTCTCCTGGTCTCCCATGGGGTGCAGGGCCCAAGGACTTGGGCCATCCTCCACTGCACTCCCTGGACACAGCAGAGAGCTGGCCTGGAAGAGGGGCAACTGGGACAGGATCGGTGCCCCGTCCGGGACTAGAACCCAGTGTGCCGGTGCCGCAAGGTGGAGGATTAGCCTAGTGAGCCGTGGCGCCGGCCCTCCACTTACTTTTTCAAATAAATAAAATAAATCTTAGAAAAAAGAAAGGTCTCAGAATAACTAAAAATAGGCAGCTTCCAAACCAAGCTTATGTTCCTTACTCAGTCCAGGGAAGGGCCCACTAACAGGGCAGACAAAGCATTTTCCATGCCAGACTAAGATACCTTTTATTGTTGCTCTAAAGTTAAGATTTTAACCTAGGCAACAAGTGGTTAAAGCAGCAGAATTCATGGATCTAATGGCTAAATGTCCATTAACAATTTTCTCCCTCATTTAGTCCTTTAAAGTCCTCTGTGTGCCCACTGAAAAATATGTCCTTTTGTTTCTGTGAGGTCTTTGATACTCCCTTTTCCAATGTACTCTCCAAATAAACAATTGTATCCACACCAAAACTCCTCCACTGAACTATAATAATTCTGCAAGTTTCACCCATTCCTCTAAAATCAAGAGTAAAGGTTTTGGGAATTCTTATGCATGAAATTGCCTGCAGTTCCCAATGAAAGGGCACCAGACCCAGGACCCAGTATACATTCCATCCAACCCAGACAGCTGCCATAATCCCCAGAAAGGTTGCAAGCCCTCTCGTAGAGCAAGCTGACCCATGGTACCCACTCCAAAGTTACACTAACTCCTACAGCAGGTGGAAGTACAGAGTCTCAGAATCCAGATGAAACTATGAGCCCCTGTTCCTAGCATCCTCACCTATCTACTGAGCCCAGGAATTTTTCTGACCCAGCCAGACACCGGAAGCTTCCCTACAGAACCCAGCACTGTCCCTACTGAAACACAGCTCATTTTCTATCAGAGTCACACACCTGAGAATTCCCTACAGAACCAAGCCCTGTTTCTGTCACAACTTCAAACCCAGTCGAGACCAAAAGATTGCTCAAGATAAATTCAGGTAGCTCAAAACACAAGTCAGTGGAGCTCTGGAATCTGCCAAAGAACTTACCAAAAAAAAAACAGTGAACAGGATGGGCTCAGCAAGTACCTAAGCCTGGTCACCTTGGAACCACAGAACTCTGCTTTGAGTTCTGCAAGTTACGGCAGAACTGTTAAAAAAAAAGGGGGGGGAGGGGGGAATTTCTTGGAGCCAGCACTGTGGCATAACAGGTTAACACCCTGGCCTGAGGTGCTGGCATCCCATATGGGCACCAGTTTGAGACCCAGCTGCTCCAGTTCCTATCCAGCTCTTTGCTATGGCCTGGGAAAGCAATGGAAGATAGCCCAAGTCCTTGGGCCCCTGCACCCACAAGTGAGACCCAGAAGCAGCTCCTGGCTCCTGGCTTTGGATCAGCTCAGCTCCAACCATTGCAGTTAACTGGGGAGTGCACCATCAGATGGGAGACCTCTCTCTCTCTGTCTCTCCTCTCTGTGTAGTTCTGACTTTCAAATAAATAAATAAATCTTTTAAATGGGGGGAGGGATTTCTGAGGCCAGTCGCATCAAATAAAGCTTATCTGGGCAAAGAAAACAAAGTAAAACAAAAGTGACTCACGGTTCACGCAACTCCCAGAACAGGTTTTGAGAACCCCAACCACCAAAATGATCTGACGGCATTTAAAGAAAAACAGAAGTGCGGCAGAGAAAACAACTTAATTGGCTACAGCCTAGTCAATCAGTCAACTGGTTACAGCTTGACTATTTAATTGGCTACAAGGCTTCCTGCAACCAACCAAACTCAGTTACTGCAATTAAACTCTGTATTGGTCTGATCTGTTAGATTCAGTGCAGATGCCCAATCCAAATCCATGACTTCCCACAGATTTTATTCAGTAGGATATACATTAAAAAAAACCACTCTAGCATCCCTAATCCAAATTAAATTTGTCCTTCTGATTATGGACCTTGACTTAATTCAGTGTGGACCCATTGAGCCTAGGTTTCATTATCTAGAATTGTTCTACCTACCCCTGTTGGCAAGGTTTACTAAAGGCAAGAAAGTGCTAGAGGGTCTTATACCAGTAACTCAGTAGATCAACCTGGAAATGACACCAGTGACTTCCTCTCAAAACCTGCAGGCCAGAACCACATGGTCCCTTCAGCAAGCAGGACATCAAGGTGCAATCTTTCAGGGTTCTGGAAGCAGAGGAAAAGTGGATATACACAAGCACCACACCCATGTAATTTAGGGCAGCCACAAGTAATTAGGGGTCATAATATCACAAGTTATTCGTACACCCTAGAGAAGGTCCCATCTTCATTTTCTCTGAAATCTTCAGCTTGGAGGCTTGCAGCAGTTCTGTTCTACAATCCTTAGTTTTTTTCTATAGCTAGTCTCTCTCCCAACTCTTCCACACCTTATATAGAAAGCACCTGTAGTGACCATATTTCAGGTGTCAGGTGGGAGTATCTGAATTGACGACATGAGTGTGAGCTCTTTGTGCAGTAGACTGGTGTCCTAACCTACAAGGGCAAAGTCTTGTCATTGCTGCTTCTGTTTTAGAATGGAATGATACCAGGTGTCCCTAGTTTTATGGTTCAGCAATCAGATAATAGCTAGTTGGTGATGGCTAGTTTAGGTTGTCTAGTCACTTGCAGTCCTAAAGTCAGGTGTTTTATTTCTCTCAGGGTCCAGTAGTAAGCGAGGAACAGCTTTTCCAATAAAGAATAGTTACAGCATGACTTTCATCTAAAACCTAGGAGTTTGCTCTACAGGCCTGGCCTGTGTCCCCAAACAGCATCTCTGCTGCTGAGCATACTTCCAATGCTACTGGATCTGCTACCCAAGTGGGATGTCAGCTTACATCCCAGCATGATCTGCTGCAGAACTTGCTCTTGTTTTAGGACGCACTTAAAACTGGCAATTTGTGCATTATCTCATAACCAAGTTGGTTCAGCATTCCCAAAGATGGTTTGTTTTGTCACCAAGATCTAAAAAGGCTAATCAAACACTGCACCTCTTTGTGGCAAATGGGTCAAGGAACTGCCATATCTCTGTGTAGAAGGGATTTCCTGGTGTGATAGACCTCTGGCCCTCTTGAAAGCTCACCAAAGAGGCAGGGCCCTGAACTTTCACAGGGCTTATCTCCTACCCTTTTGTCTGTATGTTTTCCACTTCCAATTATCAATATATTATTATAAAGGGCCAAGGTGATGTTCCACAGGTGACAAAATATACACCTCTGTTGCTGCTACACAAATGCAAACTGCTATGATCTTGCCTACTGCATGAATGGGAAAGAATGCATTTCCCAAGCTAACAGTTGAATGTCAAGTGCCAGGACTGCTCATGTATTTCAGCAAGTCTATTATATCTAAAACAACATCTGCAACTGACATACCTCCTAATTAGGTTTGCACTAATCTGCCATTTCCAGGTTTACCAGGCCTTTGCTGTCCAAGTCCTTTGCAGATTTAGTAGGAATCACTATCCTAGCTTCTCTTGAGGTCTTTATGACATCAATATTTTTTCTTCTTTTTAAAAACATTTATTTCATTTAAAATGCAATGTGACAAGAGGGAGAAGGAGAGGGAGGCAGGGAGAGGAAGAGGGGGAGAGGGAGGCAGGGAGGGGGAGAGGGAAGTGGGAAGGGGGAGGGGGAGGGGAGGGAGGAAAAACATTGAGAAAGAGAGCTTTGATCCACTGTTTCACTCCCCAGATGGCCACAAAAACAAGGTCTGGTATAGCCTGAAGCCAGGAACCAGGAACTCTATCCAGGTCTCCCATGTGGGTGGTCCAGGCCCTAGGATATAGGTCATCTTCCACTACTTTCTCAGGCACATTAGCAGCAGGTAGCTGGATCAGAAGCAGAGCAGCCAGGACACGAATTGGCACTCTAATATGGGATGCAGGTTTCACAAACATCCATAACCTTTCTTTTAATTTTTATTGTTTTTATTTTTAAGGAATATAAATTTTATAAGTACAACTTTAGGAATATAGTTACTCTTCCCACCATACCCACACTCCCACCCACTCCTCCTCCTCCCTCTTCCCTTCCAGTCCCATTCTCCATTAAGATTCATTTTCAATTAACTTTGTACACAGAAGACCTCTATACAAAGTAAAGATTTCAACAGTTTGCACACACACACACACAAACTGTTTGAGAACTAATTTTACAGTTAACTCTCATAATACAACTCATTAAGGACAGAGGTCCTGCATGAGGCGTTAGTGCGCAGTGACTCCTGTTGTTAATTTAACAATTAACCCTCTTATGTATGACATCAGTGAACACCCGAGGCTCTTGACATAACCTTTCTTTGACTAGTGAACTATTACAATGTTTTTGTTCTTTATGGGTGAGAATAAACATTAGAACTAGCATGTAATAGCCCCAGTTCTGGGTATTTTGCTTTAGCCAGTGCACATTCACCTGGGTAAACTGCTCCTGGTCTTTCTGCAGAAGGTGTGGGAGGGAATGCACTCCATGTACCCATGGCTACAATGCAGAGCTCTTCTACAGGGAACCCAAGTCCACTTTGGAAGACTCAAGTGTGTGTGTGTGTGTGTGTGTGTGTGTGTGTATATATATATATATATATATATATATATATATATATATGGTGGCTTAGTTCTGGGAACTTGGGAGGAAGCCATGAAACCTTGTAGGCAGCCCATAGACAAGTCATAGACAAGTCAAGGTCACTCTTGGCTTGTGGAATTCCTGGGATGAGAAAGTCATGTACTCCCATGTTGAAGGAGGATGATTAAACAAGAGTACTCTGTTAAAATTAACTGTGTTATTACTGTGTTGCAGAAAGCCCGATAAGTTGCTTGTGTATGTTGTTATCCTCTGTGTTGCCTTGAGCTATAGCTGGTTATGTATAAATATTGCTGAGACACTGGAATAAAGGTGCCTTGATCTGTCTTTTGTCTTGGCTCCATTCTCTGCACCCTTGTCCCTCTTTTCATTCCCACGCCCCCTTCAGGTTCTGTTGGACTGGTGCGGCAGGCCCACATGAAACCTAATAACCGTGTATGATTAATCACTGCCCAGTGCCCCTGGAAGCATTCGTTTCTATTAAAACAGTACATCAGTACGCTGTCCATTCGCCTCATTTCAAAACACTCCTATTACCATTCTGACTCTAACACATTATGCCTCTGAGGCAGAGTCATAGTCCAGGAGGTCTCCAAGTCCCCTGCACAAATGCTGCCCCTCGGAACATGAGGCAGCGTGCTGTGTTCTAGAAGACCGCACACACTGGACACAGAAGTTGGCCATGAGGATGCTGATGGGTGAGAGGCAGGTCTGAGGTTGGACTCTCAGAGGGAGATCAGCGACGGCCACTTGCAGCCCCCACGAGCTTCCCTGCTCATTATCCTCTGCACCGCTGGTCAGCACGAGGAGTGGAAGTCTCCAGCCCTTTAAGGTCAGATGGGAGTTGGGGGGGGCTGGCACTGTGGTGCAGCGGGTTAACCCTCTGCAGCACTGGCATTCCATGTGGGCACCGGTTCGAGCCCTGGCTGCACCACTTCCAATCGAACTCCCTGCCAATGCACCTAGCAGAGCTGCAGAGCATGGCCCAAGTCCTTGGGCCCCACACCCACATGGGAGACCTGGAAGAAGCTCCTAGCCTGGCCCAGCTGCACCTGTTGTGACCGTTTGGGCAATGAAACAGCACATGGAAGACCTTTCTCTCTGCCTCTGCCTCTCTATAACTCCACCTCTAAAATAACGAATGAATCTTTGGGAGAAAAAAAAAGAATAAGGGGGTTGCAGGAAGGAGACACCTGGGGCCCTGAGGTGCTGGCTCGGAGCTGTCCAGGCTGCTGGCCTGGCCCTGGTTCAGGTTCTCTGTCCTTGAGGACAATGCCTTATCTGTGGACCTGTGGGGTCTGCAGGCTCAGGGGGAGCTTGGCCCATCACCCTGGTCAGCACTCAGAGACCTGCATCCATGTGGGCGGCTCTAGAAACAGACACATCCCTGCCCCAGACACACATCTCCTCATGCATCTGAATGATGTCCTGGACAGAACTTCTTTGTTCTCTTCCATCCTCTGCCTTGCTCTGCCCCTCCCCACACCGGGTCTGGCCTCTGTTCCCTCTCTCCTCCTTTTCCTCTCTCATGAGACCAAATGTCGTCTTCCTCCAGGAGGAAAAGGAACACCCTTGGGTCGTCAGAATGAATGGTTCTTGTTGACTTCATTCTTCTCACATTTTGAAATTGAACTTGAACTTGAATGTTCCTGAGACTTTGGCCTGGAACCCTGATTGCTCCATAAGTTGCTGCGCTGTTGGGGAAGCCTCGACTCGACCCAGAATGGCCCTGACCCCGTTTCCTACACCACACCCGGGGGGCCCTGTTCCTGAGTCTGCTGGTTTGATGGCTGCATGCTGGGCGCTCTTTGAGAGGAAGGTGTCCCACGCGCCCACACCCATCTCATGGGGTGCCAGCCCTGGGTGCCGCTTCAGGTTCTATTTCTGGTGGGGGTGGGGGTGCCCGGCAAAGCTAAGCTGATAAAGCCCCATGGGGCCAAGCATCTTTCTCTGAAGTCTTTGGCTGCTCCAGGTGTCCGAGAGCTGAGACAGAGAAGGGCACAGATTTGGGCCAAGGGGGAGAGGGTTTGAGGTCATCACTGTGTCTGGGGAACCCGGCTCATCCCCTTCCATTCACACCTGCACCCTGTGCTCCAGACTGTGGCCTGTGTCTGACAGGGTCCCGGATATTCCAGGTGGGCACTGATGGCCATGGCCCATCCCCAGAGTGTCTTCCCCAGCTCTGTGCATGCAGCTGGGAAACACAGTGAAGCCTCGGGGTCGGCCCTGGGCCCACGAAGATGGGAAGTATACATGCTTTCTGCCAGGAGCCAGCTGCGGCCATTCATGCTGGGAGACAGCTTCAGGATCTTGGGGCAGAGGGGCCAGGAGTGTTGTAAATAAGCCAGGGGGGTCAGTGTTGTGGGAGACTAGATTTACCACTGGTGACAAACATAGGACCTGGGCACCATGTCTCCAACCTGGCACAAGTCACCCGCTGCTCACCAAAATGAGGAAACTGACTTTCTGGAGAAGAAAAGACTTCCTGACACTGTAGCACAAAGGAGCTGCATGGACCCAGTCCATGCCCTCAGGTCCAGCTCCCCCTCTCTCAGTCGGGATCTCCCATGGCAGCCCACACATCGCTCAGAGTCTGAGCTCTGGGGATGCAGGCAGGACACCAGGCACCCCTGAGTGGCCGTCCGCCTCAGGGGTCTTTCAGAACCCAAGACCCCCGCTGAGAAGGCCTGGATGGCTTGGAGCTCCTGGATCTACAGTGAGGCCCTGACACTTGCTGCTGGCTTTTCACAGAGAGACAGGGGCTGGGGCAGTGGGGGCCCAGAGCCTCCAGCAGGCAGCCTTGTTTTTTATTTTACTTACATTTTAATTACATTTTTATTTTATTTATGCTGCCGCATTCTGACCTGGGGTGGGGGAGTGGGGTCCCGAGGATTCCCATTCCTGATGCTTCCATAAGGTTTTCTTGAACAGCTGCTTTATGTGAATGAAAAAGCTGAGTTGTTTTAAAGAAAAGTATTGGATTGAAGGAGGAGATGGGTGTGAGGCTGTGAAATAGGGGATGTGGGAAACAGGCAGCCACCGCCCAGCCCCTGCATTGGGACAAGGGGTGGAGCTTCCTGTCATGCCAAGGGAGCTGAGCCAAGTTTAGGTTTCAGTGAGGGACAGGATGGAAGAGCAACAGAAGGTTTGAAGGGTACCCCAGGGGGCACCAGATCAGCCTTAGCCGTGAATGGCAGGTTTGTAGGCCAGAGGCGCAGGGTGGGTCAGGGGTGAGGTCAGGGGGAGCTGGCTCTGGGGTCAGGGGTGAGGTCAGGGGGAACTGGTTTAGGGGGAGCACCGTTGGCGTCACTCTGCCCAGCCTGGCTGCTACAGCACTGCACCCACCGTGGTGAGGGGCAAATGGCACTGCTCCAAGAGCTGAGGAATCTGGGTTCAAGTGGGTTGTTCCCCTCACTCAGGGACCAAGGACAGTCTCGGTCCTGGGGCCCATGGGCTGGAGGCACAGGTTGTCAGGCCCCAGAGACAGAGACAGAGACAGACAGAGAGAGATTGATCTCCCATCCACTGGTCCACTCCCCAGATGGCTGCATCAGCCAGGCTTGGGCCAGGCCAAAGCTAGAAGCCAAAGAGCTCATTCTGGGTATCCTAAGTGGATGGTGGGGACTAAGTGGTTGAGCTGGTCCCTGCGGTCCCCTGGATATACACTAGTAGGAGGTGGGGAGTAGGGGCAGAGCCAGGGCTGAAATGCAGGTGTGCATGAGTCACCCCCTGTGCCAGACACTGGCCTCCAGCTTGGTTTCCTGTGTCTCTCACTCCTTCTGGTTGTTCCTGGGCAACAAGACTAATCTAATAGGCAGATCCCTACTCAGGTGTTATGGTTGGGAGCCCGCCAGCCCACCTCCCTGCACACACCTCCCTGCACCATGTGAAACGGAGGCCCAGGGAGGGGAAGGGGCTTGCCCACCTGGTGTTGGGGGGCGGTCATGGAGGGCTGTGCAGAGGAGATGACCCTTGGGCCGAGTCTGGAAGGGAGCGTGGGTCTGAACCAGTGATGAAGGGGAGGGGAAAGCAGCTGCTCTCTGCCATCCTGGGTGAGGTCCAAGGGGTGGGAGATGCCCGGGGAGTGCGGACTGGGTCCTGTGAGGCTGCAGCAGAGCCCCAGGGAGCTTGAAGCCGCTCACTTGAGGCAGTGCAGTTGGAGCATGGACGTTGGGGCTCTGGACCTGGGTTCTCTGGCTGTAAATCCACCCCTCCCTCACAGGGGTGGATGCAAAGACAGCCGATGCTGAGGGGGAACCACACGCACGGCTGCTCCACAGGCCAACGATGATGATTGTCGACCTTTGCATTGTGGCTGCTGCCTGATCAGCTTTAGACAGCGTTGTCCAGCAGTGGGGCTGGAAGCAAACAGGCAGATCAGATGGAGACTTCCCTGATGACCCACGTGGATGTGATCACCTGTGGCTCTCAGGCCAAATTCAGCCCAGTGCCTGTTGGAGTCAATAAAGTTTTACTGGAACAGGGCCACACTCATCTGCTGACACATGGGGCTGCAGCAGGAGAAAGGCCCCAGGAACCCTGTGGCCCTCATAGCTGAGAACCTTTCCTGGCTGGCCCTGCCCCCGAGAGCAGAGCTCATGACCCTCAGCAGGAGAGCTATGCTGGTGGAGTTCATTTGGGGTGTTCCTGCTCAGGCTGTGTGGATCCTCTCCTGTTGCTTCATTGTTGTTTTTGTTTTTGTTTTTTGACAGGCAGAGTTAGACAGAGAGAGGCAGACAGAAAGGTCTTCCTTCTGTTGGTTCACCCCCCAAATGGCCGCTATGGCTGTCACGCTGCACTGATCCAAAGCCAGGAGCCAGGTGCTTCCTCCTGGTCTCCCATGTGGGTGCAGGGCCCAAGCTCTTGGGCCATCCTCCACTGCCTTCCTGGGCCACAGCAGAGAGCTGGGCTGGAAGAGGAGCAACCAGGACAGAACCTGCGCCCCAATCAGGACTAGAACCTGGAGTAGCTGCACAGCACCAGCCGTTTCATTGTTCTTTTGCAAATTAATTCCCTGTGTCTTCAAACCTGCAAAGGAAAAAATTATTGAGAACAGCCTGCGACCTTTAGCGGCTTTCACTTTCTGCCTCCTTCATTTTTAGCCCCGACTATCCATGGGACAGCGTCTAATTATTCCATGAACAACCGCGTCTCGGGCTCTGGGCACTCGGGGCAGCTGCCTCCCTGTTTTGTCTCTCCCCTATTCCCAATGCTTGCCTTTTTGTCTTTTCATCTAAGTTCATCCAAAAATAGTCCTCAAATTGAGCCTGGACTTCTTCTCTTCAGTTCACTCCCCTCAGGAAGCTCTTTGGTTTTGCAAATGAGGTCTCTGCTCCTGAGCAGCTGGGCCCCAGAGCCACTGCATGGAGCTTACCTGGAGCTTCCAGTCCTGTCTTCGACCCTGAAGGCTGAGGGCCTGCTGCAGCCAGGCTCTGTGCCTGCGGAGCTGAGGACTGCTAGGCAAGCTGACCTTACTTCCCCTCCCCACCCCCGGTTAAATGGGGGCAGGTGCTTCCCACGCGGGGGATCATACTGGTGCATTCTCCATTTTAGTGGTGAGGGCCTGGGGACTCCTGTTGGGAGAATAAACCCACCCCCTCTCCCACCCACCCCCATTCTTGTCTACTTGCAAAGTCACATTTCCGGGACTGAGCCCTTAGCCAGCAGCTTGCCCTACAGGAACCATTCAGAGAGTGACCCTCACAGAGTCCCCCACACACAGCGCCTCTGTGCCTCACAGGTTGCACGCACACCTGGGATAAGCTGGCCAAAGCATGGACCAATTCTACTGGTGAGGAAGGAGGTCCAGAGAGATGGACTTCACTCAGGGTCACTTGGGGTCACACAGTCGCTCGAAGCAGTGTCCCTGAAGACCCTATGTCTCCCCTTTTCCTGATTCTTCTGGGGGAAGCATGGTGGTGCAGCAGTCCCTCATCCAGGACTGGCCCCGCCTGAGTTAGGAGTCTGGACAAGACGGTCCAGTGCGGCCTGAGCTGTGGCCCCCCAGAGCCTGGTTACTCTCACCCCTGCCCTCCTGCTTCTGCCTATGTGCCGGCCTCCCACAGAGGTCAGAAAGCACTGGGTGAACTCTGCACAGGGAGTCATGGGGATGGAGTGCAGGCCATGCTTCTGCTGCTCTGAGCTGGGGGCCTTGGGAGCAGGTCCATCCGAGATGCAGGGTCCTCCACACGGGGGAATTAGACCTTTTCCAGGGGATGGCGGTGGGGCTCAAGCAGGAGCCTTGTCTGTCCCTTACCTGGAGTCTGGGGAACCTGGCCCTGCCTCTGTCCAGCGGCTTCTCCCATCCTCCCATAATGCTTTTTTGATCCATTGATTAGGACGTTTTTGTTTAAGAGTTATATTTATTTGAAAGTCAGAGAGAGAGAGAGAGAGAGAGAGAGAGAGAGAGAGAGAGAGAGAGATTTTCCATCCGTTGGTTCATAACCCAAATGGCCACAACAGCTGGGCCTGGGCCAGGTCAAAGCCAACAGCCAGAGCTTCATCTGGGTTTCTGACATGGGTGCAGGGGCTCAAGGACCTGGACCACCTTCCACCGCTTTCCCAGGACATTAGCAGGGAGCTGGGTTAAAGCGGAGCAGCCAGGATTGGAACTGGAGCCCATCTGTGATGCAAGGGTGGGCTTGACCTGCAGAGCCACAGCCCAGAGAGTTTTAACAGTTGAAAGGAAGGGATGAGGACCCTGGGAAGGAGAGAAGGGTGGTGACAGTGAAACTACTTCAGAGAGAGGGAGAAGGAGGTGGCAGGGGTGGGAGCAGAGGTCGCCTTGCTCTGCTCCTGGTGGGTTTGTCCTTCCCCCTCCCCCATTTTTCTTCTTTTAAAATCCGAGAGCGTGTGGTGGGCAGCTTGTCCTGCCAAGGGCCACGTGGGCACTCCTAATGCCGTTAGCAGGCTGCACTTGAAAATCAGCCTGCTGCATATTTGTTGAATCTCGAGTCCCACCTGCGGCTGCCTTGGCAGGAACGGCCGAAAGTGCCTGGTCCTCCGGGAAGGCCTGGCGCTCCTGGGTCTGTGCTGATTGGCTGGCATGGGGAGTGGGCGCAGGAAGTAGGGGACTTGGGTGCAGATCTAGCCTCTGCCTCAGGCTGCCCCCCCATCACTCCCGACCAGTGTCCTTCCCTCCCCGGGTGTTGGCTTCCTCATCTGTAGAGTTGAAGGAATGCAGATGTGAAGAGACCTTGAGAGATCTCATTGTAGTTATGGCCACGTGTAACTCAGCTGTGATGCCTCGTGGTGTCCCGGGGCACCTGTCTTCACACTCAGCATCTTCACTGGGTGCCTGGTTCCCCTTTACTGCTGAGTCACTCCAGCTATCACACCCTCACTGGGGACGCAGTGGTGGACAATGGCCAGACCTGGCTGAGCCTTCCTGCCCTTTTCATTTTCATGAGAGGGATTTGATAGACACACAGGAAGTGTCGCCCCTAGGGGAATGTCTAAGACACTCCCCCAATGACAAGTGCTCACCAGCAGGTGTCGCATGGCCACACTGCATTTAACCCAACACTGTCACCATCACACCTGCACCCTGCACTCTGCAGGTGAGGAAGCTGAGGCCTGGGCAGGAGGTGTCTGGGCCAGGGTCACAGGCCCGGCAGCCCAGACCCAGGATTTGCACCTGTGTCAGGGGAGGGGTGGAAGGCCATCCTCTGAGGACGTGAATCAGGGGCAGGCAGTGCTGTGCTAAGGCCGCCCTGCAGGACACGCAGCAGGGAGCCAACGGAGCAAGGGGAAGAGCTGGCCGGCTGGGCCAGCCTGGCCTCACAGGAAGTCCTGCTTCACCCCACATGGGAGGGGAGAGGGCAGACGATCTAGGGTGCACATTCAGAGGCCCCTTCTGCCCACCCTGTGCCTGCCACTGTCCTGGGCTGGAGCCTGTGACAGCTCCGTGTAGTCTGATTTTTTTTTTTTTGACAGGCAGAGTGGACAGTGAGAGAGAGAGATAGAGAGAAAGGTCTTCCTTTTTGCCGTTGGTTCACCCTCCAATGGCCGCCACGGTAGGCGCGCTGCAGCTGGTGCACCATGCTGATCCGATGGCAGGAGCCAGGTGCTTCTCCTGGCCTCCCATGTGGTGCAGGGCCCAAGCACTTGGGCCATCCTCCACTGCACTCCCTGGCCACAGCAGAGAGCTGGCCTGGAAGAGGGGCAACCGGGACAGGATCGGTGCCCCTACCGGGACTAGAACCCAGTGTGCCGGCGCCGCAAGGTGGAGGATTAGCCTAGTGAGCCGCGGCACCGGTCTAGTGTAGTCTGATTTTAAGCAGACACATTGTGCCTTGGCCAGGTTGGGCCCCAACTCAGGAAATTGCCAGGAAGGCAGAGAAGTCAGATAGCTGACTCCTAGGCCCTGGGCCCCGAGTGTCCCGGTGAGGCCTGGCCTGCTGCTGTCTGGCCTATGAGCTCCCAGAACTCTGGCCCCAGCAGCCCCCAGGTTCCCCTAGGATCCCCAGGCCTGGCCAGTCCACCCCGGAGGCTGAGCACATGTGGAGAGTGGGGAAGAAGGCCGAGTACTCCTGATGCCACAGCCTGGTTCGAATCCGAGGGTGACAGGTGTGGTGAGGACACTGGTGGAGGGCAAGGGATGGCGGGGGCAGGAGCAGGAAGTGGCTGGGCCTGTGTTTAGGAGCAGAGCTGCAGGTTCTGAGCAGGACTTGAGCCAAGGGAGCTGTGGCAGAACCCTCCCAGACCGGCCCCCAAGTATTCTGAGTTGGAAACTAAGTTTTTTTAGAAAAAAAAATTTTAAAAATGATGGTCCTAGTTTTGTAATTGGCTCCCAAGACTGGTCCATGGTTACTAAAACAGTGACAGGAGACCACAGGGGAACCAGGCCCTATATTTATCGCTTGCATTGGCTGCATGAGCTGAGACCTCGTGTGGGGCCTTCAAGGTCAGATAATTAACTTGGCAAGGGTGGAGTCAGATTTGCACAGGGCACTGGGAGCTGGCTTCGAGGGAGCTTGCCTAGTGGACCACCCAACGCAACCTGGCCACAACACTGCTGGGCCAGGTGGCTCTCCCCGCAAGGCTCTGGATTGCAGATCCCGAGGCTGTGGCAGAACAGGGGCCACCAGGAACCACAGACAGATGTCTGAGCTGCCCACAGGTGTGCAGCACAATTCATGGTTCTTGCGGTACACGGCCAGCAGCAGCTGCCTCACCCAGGAATGTATCAGAAATGCAGATTCCCAGGCCCCAACCAGACCCACTGAGTCCCAGATGTGTGCTCACCATGCCTGCTGATGCCACCTGCGCACCCCAAGGCTGGGCTTTGGAGCTGAGGGAGCCTGGACAAGGCACTGCTCTGGCCCTGCTTCTGTCCCCCAACTCTAACCTGGACATGAGCAAGACCTCAGGATGCTGGGGGATTCTATGGCAGTGTTGACGGACAGGCTCATCATGTCCATCACACAGTGGCCGTCATGGTAACGGTGGTGCCCACACTGCTGAGGAGATGAGGCCTGAGCAGAAGTGTGGGTGGAAAGATGACTGCATTGCAGGATCCCAGCCCCGGCAGAGTCCCTGGCCGTGAGAGTGGCAGCAGGGAGAAGGGTGAGGGGCAGGTGGGAAGGTCGAGTGTTTGCTGAGCTCCTGTGCTCGGGGTGTTCAGGCCCCAGGACTCGTGGGACACTCGCATGGACCAGGCAGTGTCTGGATGTGGGGACCGCGTGCGCCTGCAGGACATCCAGTGTGTGCAGCAGCAAGCATGGCAGTGGGCCAGGGTGCAGGGCCTGCTCAGAACCCTAGGGAGGGGGATGGGGCGGGGGCTGCTCAGAACCCTAGGGAGGGGGATGGGGCGGGGCCTGCTCAGAACCCTAGGGAGGGGGACAGGGTGCAGGGCCTGCTCAGAACCCTAGGGAGGGGACGGGGCAGGGCCAGCTCAGAACCCTAGGGAGGGGGACAGGGTAGAGCCTGCTCAGAACCATAGGGAGGGGGACTGGGTAGAGCCTGCTCAGAACCCTAGGGAGGGGGATGGGGCAGGGCCAGCTCAGAACCCTAGGGAGGGGGATGGGGCGGGGCCTGCTCAGAACCCTAGGGAGGGGACAGGGTGCAGGGCCAGCTCAGAACCCTAGGGAGGGGGACGGGGCAGGGCCTGCTCAGAACCCTAGGGAGGGGGACGGGGCAGGGCCTGCTCAGAACCCTAGGGAGGGGGACGGGGTGGGGCGAGAGGGCCCAGGAGGTGGCAGTCAGTTGAGGATTCCTGATGGAGTAGAACCAGCCTGAGGTTCCAGGGGAAGAATAGAGAGGAGGAGGGGTGTGCCCGGGAGTGTGGGGGAGCAGGAGGGAGGCCAGGGCCTGGGCATTGGGTCTGGGGCACCTGGGGCACTGCAGGAGCTCAGCCCTCTGAAGCCACACTGGCCACCAGGTGGACCCCCCTGAGGAGCCATTGGAGGAGCCACATCTGGCCCATCATGGCTCCGGGAAGAGGTCCACCACTGCCCCCCATGGCCATCTCTGTGTCCCTGGGAGTGGCACGGGCAGATTTCAGCCCAGGTGAGTGTGGGGGATGAGAGTCATGGTGCCTTTGGACCCACAGAGGAGCTGACACTGGAAGCCGTGTTCTGCAGGCAGCACATGTCCACCGAGCATCCCCAAGGGCTGAGCAGTGGGACTTCACAGTTAGGGGACATCCCAGTCCCTGAGTGCTGCAGCATCCAAAAGAGAGGAGAGAGAATATCCCTCCAAGCCTGCAGTTTGCCGTGATGGTGCTTGGAGTGGACCCTCAGAGGTGACTGGGCCGTCAGGACTCCGCCCCCACTGATGGGCCGATGCCATCACCACAGTCATGGCTCGGTTATGAAAGAGAGGATTGGCAGTGCCCCAGCCACAGGGCAGATGGGCAGAGCTTTGGGGAACTGCAGGCTGGCAGCATCAGAAAGCCGAAAGGAGCCCAAAGGGGTCGCCTCCTCCTGGAAGCCTTCCTGGATAATCTGTGGTGCCTTTCCTCCAGGAAGCACAGGACCTACCTTGTTCCTCTACTGGACTGAGCAGTCCTGGAGGCTAAAGGTTGGGAGCAACCCGTCCTTGGGCTTCTAAGGGTCAGGTCAGTACCCGGTATGCAGTGAGTGCCTGAAAGAACAAGTGAGCAAATGTGAGATTAAAATTAAGATGAAATGAACAGGGGTGATAGGCTGGCTTGTGGAACGAGGAGGAATTCTGGGGTAGGGGGTGGGGTGATGAGCTGCACTTCTCTCTCTGGACACAAGGAGGCGCCATCAGCACAAGGCCTGGCCTGAGGAGACAAGGACTCAGAGGCCTGAGAACCTGGGGCCAGGGCACAGGTCAGTCCTGCCTTGGAACCAAGTGTGGGTCACAGCAGTGGCGTCCTCTCCCAACACGGGCGGTGAGCTCGGCCTTGCTGGTGGCCCAGCAGAAGCAGCTCCAGCCCCGGTCTGTGGAGCCCGTCCAGGCCTTCCCCGAGGTATCAGGGCCGCTGACCTTGGGGCTGCCTCTGGAGTGGGGGGGGGCTGCTCCAGGGCTGTACCCACACCTGCTTAAGGAAGGGGATCCAGGTCTCGGCGTGTTTCCAGGAACAAGAACAGGCCACTCCGCCACAGGAACCCACATTGCAGTTCGCGCCAGTGCCTTGTAGCTTCCTGGTCCTCACAGCACATGTGTGCTCCACCCAGCACCCGCAGCATCACCCCTGAGAGCCTGGGCTCCCGTCCCGGCTGCACAGAGCCCCTCTGTGTTCTGGAACAGCCGCTGCGTCTTCGGCAGAGCCAGCACGGCGGTCACAGGCCACCCGATCCCTCCACGTTGTCCCTGAATTCGGGGGTCCAGGTTTGCCGCTTCGGGTGGGGACACCACAGAACGGATGCACCAATTGCTGGTTGTCCGGTCCCTGCTCGCGTTCACTTTGCTCACTTGGGGCGGTGGCTTCCCCACTGGGTCACCCTCGTGGGCGAGGTCTCTGGGGTTACCAGCCCGTCTTTCCACGCGACTCCCACCCGTGAAGTATGAGTTTTGATGACGTTTGTCTGAATGAAGTGCAGGCGCTCCTTGGGAGTCAGTCCCAGCGAACCCACTGTGAGCTCAGAGCATCGCCAAGTTGCAGATGCCTCCAGGGCGCCTGGCACTGGGGAGCTGAGGCCCCGACCCCAGCCACCGCCTCCCCGCTCCTGGCTCGGCCCCGCCCCCCAGCTGCCTGCTCAGGGCTCAGGCCCGCCCACCAGGGGCCTGCAGTCAAGCCGAGGGGTCGCCCACAGCACAGCGCCTGCTTTAGGATGACGTGTGTGCTGGCTCCTGCAGGGTGGCTGCATGGGTGTGCTGTCGCATCATCGTTTTAGGAAATATCCAGACAGGAAGCGGCAGAAACCAGGGGCTGTCTGTGCCGAGCTGCGCTGTTCTGGTCCCACCTGCCCTTCGAAAGTTGCCAACAGGCAGATCCCACCCCCCACCCCGCAAGGAGACCCTCCCCTTCCCTGCATCCGTTCCTTCCACGGACTCCCGGGTTCCAGTTTGCTTCTGCTGGTTATGACCCAGTGCTGTGAGAATTGATGTTGAAACTCCAAATGCTGAAGTTACCCCAGGTTTGACCGGTCACCTTGACTGTCCCAGCAATGCTTAGAGCACCTCCTGGCACCAGACATTCTGAAGGGGCATGCTGGGCTGGGGTTCAGATCCCACCGCCCGCTAACAGCCTCCGTTTTCCTCATCTGTGCAATGGGCACGATAGCCCTACTGCCTCACTGGGGAAGAAGGAGGTCTTTCCTAGGCAGGCTCTCCTGGAGCTCCTCTTGTTGCCGTGGTGTTTTTTTTTTTTTAAGATTTATTTTATTTATTTGAGAGACAGAAAGAGAGAGAAAGAGAGAGAGAGAATGGTCTTCCATCTGCTGGTTCACTCCCCAGATGGCTGCAATGACCAGAGCTGCGCCAATCTCGGAGCCAGGAGCCAGAAGCTTCCTCTGGGTCTCCCACATGGGTACAGGGGCCCAGGCACTTGGCCCATCTTTCACTGCTTTCCCAGACCACAGCAGAGAGGTGGACTGGAAGAGGAGCAGCCAGGACTAGAACTGGCACCCATATGGGATGCCAGCACTTCAGGCTGGGGCTTTAACCTGCTGCACCACAGCACTGGCCCCTGCTGATTTTAACATTCTCCCTGTGGCTCTGAGCACCCAGGGCACTGGCAACTGGCAGGGGGCACCCCCAAGTCAGCAGAGGGCAGAGGCTGAGTCAGGGGACCCTGGCATGGGCCGGCCCATGGGTGCTGCAGCTCTGCCTGTCTGAGTCTCCTGCCCATGGTCATTTCTCCCCTGGATCCCCGCAGCTTCTCAGCATCCAGGGAGGGGGACATGCAGAGATGGAGATACTCCATGCAAGCCTCACAAGGCTACAGGGGAGGGGGTGTGGGAAGCACCGCATTCCAAAGGCTCCCGCTGCATATGGGGACTGCACAGACCTGGGCCAGCATCCTGGAGGCCGTGCTGTGAGCCCTCTTCTCTGAATTGTCCCAGAGTCAGCCACTTTGTCAGGTGGGAACAGAGCATCCTTTGGTCAAGCCCACTGATAAAGCCCCCTTCAAGCAGCCTCTTCAGTACTGTGGGCTATGGGAGGTCCCCTGCCCGGCTGGGATGAATGTCAACCACAGCAGGTACTCTGGGAGTTGGGAACCCTTCCCAGCAGCTCCTCCCCAAAGCTTGAGGAGCTCCCTCCCATGCCTGGGCTGGTCTGCACCCAGCCTCTGCCTGAGAGCACAGCTTGGTGGCACCCATTCTGTCTGACCTTCAGCCTCTGACACCCTGCTGCTCTGTCCTGCACCTGCCAGATTCCCCCAGGTCTGCATGTTCTCAGTTCTGCCTGCAGATTGAGGGGAGCCCTGCTTTCTGTCTGAGCTCCCCTCTGTCCTGTGACCTGGAAACTCTCACCTGGAAGTAAGCTGGCACCCTAGGGCCCCTTTACTTGTCTCCTTCCTCTTAGAGATCACTGCACTGTGCTCCTGTTGCCCAGTAAAGCCATGGTTTCCTACGATTTTTGCCTATTTATTTTCAGGTGTAGAAGGTCAGGTGTGTGTGTGTAAATTGAGTCCCTGTTACTACTATGGCCAGAAGCAAAAGGCCTCGTTTGTTGTCATTAATTGTCAGTTTGCTTGGTGATATTCATTTCTCATTGCTTTAAATTTTCAACTTGTTTCATTACTATCAATATGAAAGATCTGTTAGAGCTACAGACAAAGCCAGATGGACCAAGACAACCATGCCACATCAGTCACTGTCAGTTGATGGCAGAGCTCCTGGGATGCTTGCTGTAGCCTTGGTCTGTTGTTGCCTGTGATCACAGCCCTGCCTTTCTCATGCCCAGTGAAGCTGTGTATTCATCTACCATGGCTGTGAGGCCAGCTGCTCCTCCTCACAGGCCCGAAAGCTGGTGCTGCAGAGCAGGGCCAGCCTGGAGTCCTCTGCTGCAGAAGCCTCTTGGCGCTCAGGCCAGGAATTTGTTCCCTTACCCTGCCCCTGCCCATGTGTTTCTGGGGCTGAGACTGGATGCTGACAAGGCCAGGTTAGGATCTCCTGCTGCCTCCTACTGGAAGATGCTGAGCAAGTTGCTCCTCTTTCTAGATGTAGCATCTAAACCGCAAGGTTACTGTGAGTATTGAATAAGGCTTTGCAACATGTGTAACACATGCAGTAATTGATCGAGTTCATCATCACCACCACTGCCATCATCAACACCATCATCATCACCATCATCATCATCACCACCACTACCATCATCACCATCATTGTCATGATCACCACCATCATCACCATCATAATTGTCACCAACACTACCATCATCAACACCTTCATCACCACCATCATCACCACTACCATCATCATCACCATCATTATCATCACTATCATCATCCTCATCAACACCATCACCACCATCATCACCACCATCATCATCATTACCATCATCACCATTATCACCACCACCACCATCATTGCCATCAACATCATCATCATCATCATCATCATCACTACCATCACCATCATCATCACCATAACCATCATCATTACCATCATATTCACCATCAGCACCATCATCATCTTGTTGTTCCTGTTACAGCCAGAGGACAGCCTCTAAGCCGACCATCACATACCTTCACCCTGTGGGCTCTCCTGAGAGTGGGCTTAGCCTTGTTCTTGGGCCATGCTGTGCTCTACCTATCACCCCTCTCCCCCACACCGTTCCAGTTGCACAGCCCTTGGCCTCAGAGACTCAGGCCTCATCTTCCCCCATGTGTTGGTCTCCAAGATGGAGGCAAAGTCAGCCCCACAGGGAGGCTTTCCCTGCCTGAACCCCTCCCATGCCTCTCCCAGGACACACTCCCTCCCCTTTCTGCTTTATTTTTCTTTCCAATACTTAGTATGTGCCATGAAATTATGTATTTCTTTATTCTTTGTAAATCTTTATCACCATTAACTACAATGAGAGCCATGTCTCCAACATCTAAAACCATTGTAGAACATCTAGAACACCTAGTAGGTGCTCAATAAATACAGCTTGATCAAATGGATGGATTCTGGATGCCTATCCTAAAGCTGAAGCCAGCTCTGTCCCCTAGGCCAGCAACATTGACCTATCAGGTGCATATCTACTGAGCACCTGCTGTGGGTGTGGCTCTTGGCACCCATGATGGGTTGAATTGACTGCAGCCTCCTGCATTCCTTTTGCCTGATGGGACCCTGAGTCCTCAGCCCTGCCAGAACAGCCTCTGCTCAGCCAACACTCTTGGTCCCAAGTGATGGAATCCAAGGGAGAACTCAGCAGAAAAGACACCACACCACACATGGAATCCCCTGGAAAGCTAAAGAGAGGATCTGGGGGAGTGCACAGGGATCAAGTGTGGGAGATGCTAGAAACAGCCCAAACCCATGCCCAGGACCTATCAGGGACTCGCTGGACCATTTCTGAGGGAGCTCCCATGGTTTCCCAGCTCCTGGAGCTCACACCTACTGTGGTCTTCTCTCCCTGAGTGTGTGCTTGGCCTGGTGGCCCACTCGTAACGACTGTAGTACTTCACAGATGGTACTTCATGAAAACAAGTCTCTGGCTTCCACCTCCCTTGCCTCTCGTGCCCTCTTGCTTGTTTATTCTGGTGGAAGGCAGCTGTCATGATGTCAGCTTCCTATGGCAAAGAACAGAAAGAGATCCAGCAAGAAACTCAAACCCTGTGCCCAAGACACCAGTGGGCACCAGATCCTGCTGAGAAGCACATGAGTGAGCTTGGGAGCTGATCTCTTTCGATTGGAGCCTTCAGCTGGGACTGCAGCCCTTAATGCCTCCTGGTTGCAGCCTTGTGAGAAACCCTGAGCCAGAGGATGCAGCGAATCTGTGCCTGCATTCATGACCCACAGACACTGGAGGGTCACAAAGGTCTGTGGCAATTTGCTCTGTAGTAACTGATAACAAATGCAGGTGATGACCACTTTGGGGAGCCCTGGTTGCTTGACTGACAGTGAGTGCTTACCTCTCATTGTCCCTGCTCCTTTATCACTTCTCCAGATGTGGAACTCCCCAGCGGAAGCACTCAGCTGGCTGCACTTAGGTCATGTGAGGGAGGAGAGGGATACAGGTGCTGAATGGCCAAGTATACGCTTGTGTAACCTTGACCTTGACACAAACCTTGATACAAACTCCCTCCCTCAAAAGAAGCGCTGTCAGAGCTCCCTTACAAAAGCATTGTGGTGGGGGCAGAAATCACTGCTTTCTGCCTTGGAAAACCCGCACAGTGGCAGCAAGTCTGAGGGGCACGTGGGGGCCATGCTGCCCCTTCCAAGGGGGCCTCCACAGTGATCCCAGGACCTGAAGGTGCAGAGGCCAGAGGGCTGGGCTCAGACTGGGCTAGGGGCAGGAGGGGCAGTGAAGGGCAGTGAGCCGGCCTGGCTTTGGGGAGGGAAAAGTTGGTGCTGTCAGTGAACAAGTAAAGACAGGAGAACCACCCAGGGATGTCAGCAGCACCAAACTGTGAACTTAGCTTGTGAGCACCTGGGGGCCCCGGTGTCTTTCTCGTCCATGCGGGGACCCCATTGCTTCTCCATCCAGGGGGCTCACCTGTGGTTTTGTTGGCACTCTGAGTGCCCTGCTCTGAGCATGGAGTGGCCTCGCTGGGCACTGGCTCTGATCTCCCAGGCCCAGGCTGATGCCAGGTGAGAAGCAGCTCCTGCAGATGGAGCTGCCTCTCTCCCATGACTCAGCTCCCTCACACCACAGAGACTGCCCTGCTGCCCGCCCCGGTAACTGTGCCGAAGATGTCGTGAGGAGTGCTTAGGCCAGGGCCCAGGCTCTGGCAGCCTCCAGTGAGCCAGAGCCGCTTCCATTTGTGGATCCAGAGGATGTCAGCTGAGGCAAGATGGAAACACTACAGGGTGCAGCAGAGAAGAGACAGGCTCTGCAGGCAGAGCTGAAGTTCAAGGTCTGGCCTGCAAATTGGCCAGCAACACGCTTCACACGTCCACCCACGTACTCCCTCATCCATCTGTCCATGCTCTCTCCCACTCATCCGACCACCTACCAAAGCATCCACCCACCAACCCATCCCCTCATCTAACCCCCATCCACCCACCTACCTGCCATTCCACCCAGCTATCCACCTATCCACCCATCTATGCACCCACTCACCCACCTACCCATCTGCCCAACATTCCACTCATCCTTTCACCTACCAATGCACCCACCCACCAACCTGTCCCCTCATCTACCCCCCATCCACCCACCTACCTGCCATTCTAGCCACCTACCCACCCATTCACCCGACCTTCCACTCATCCATCCATCCATCAACCACCCACTCACCAGCGAATCCCCTCATCCATCCACCCACCCATAATGATTCCTGGAGTGTTTCCTCTGCCTGGAAGTGAGTCAGTGGAGGAGGCAGCCCCAGCTCTGCCCTCATGGAGCTGGGCAACTTAGGGAGGCCTGGCTGTTGTGGCTGGACTGCCCTGCAACAGGAGCTGCCAACCGCAGGACAGCGGAATGAAAAAGCAGGACTCATGGCAGCCATCACTGCAGGATTGATGCTGCTGACAGCAGGGTGTCAGGCTCTGAGCCTGGGGGTTTTCTCTGTCCTGCTGGCTCTCCTGCCCTGGGACACTACAGGGCAGCATGAAGACCCCCACCTGGGCAGTCTCTAGATTGTGACTCTCTCAACCCCAGAGCCCCAAGCCAAACTCATCTGTGTTCTCCAGTGACCCAGCTGTGGTAGTGTGAGCAGGAGGGCCCTGACCAAGGAAAACCTGAGGACCAAGTGTTAATTAAGTTTTTTTATCATTATTTTAAATGCAGAGTGACAGAGACAGAGAGAGAGAGAGTTTCCATTCTCTGGTTCAATCCCCTACAACTGGGGCTGGGCCAAGCTGAAGCCAGGAGCTTCATCTGGGTCTCCCACATGGGTACAGGGGACCGAGCACTTGGGCCATCTTCTGCTGCCTTCCCAGGTGCATTAGCAGGGAGCTGGATCAGAAGTGGAGCAGGCGGGACTCGAACCAGCATGCATATGGAATGCCGGTATCATTACATAATGTTCTCATTTGTTTCTTTGAACAGAATGTCTATTTTGTCTGATATTAGGATGGCTACTCCTGCTTGTTTTTGCTTCCCATTAGAATGGAATATCATTTCCAACCTTGTTCTTTCATTTTGTTTGTATCTTTGTTGATGAAGTTTGTTTTTTATGCAGAAAATAGATAAGTTTTGCTTTTTTGTCTATTCATCCAGCCTGTATCTTTTAATTGGAGTATTTAGGCCATTTAAATTTAGGATTTCATTTATACATAATGACTTGACCTGGCATTTTCCATAAATTTTATTATTATTTGCTTTGGAATTACTTTTTACTTTTCTAGGACAATTCTAAGTTCACGTTCTTTCATAATGGTGATTATCTTTCTCTGTTTCTGTGTGTAGCACACCTGTAAATATCATTTGTAATCCTGGATGAGTGGTGACAGATTCTTTCAATTTCAGTTTGCTTTGGGACATCTATTTCATCTTTATTTATAAATTAGAGATTTTCTGAGTATACTATGCTAGGCTGACAGTTTTTTTTTTCTTTTAGGACTTAGGTTATGTCTTTCCATTCAATCATAGGTTGTAGAGTTTTTGATGAGAAATTAGCCTCCATGGAATTGGATAACATTGAAAGTAATGTGGCATTTTTCTCATACATATTTTAGAATCTTTAGGTTTTATTTTTCTTTTTTCTTAATTTATTTGACAGAGTAAGATTATGAGAGAGAGAGAGAGACAGAGAGAAAGATCTTCCTTCCATTGGTTCACCCCCCCAAATGGCTGCCAAGGCTGGTGGCGTGCTGAACCAAAGCCAGGAACTAGGTGCTTCCCCCTGGTCTCCCATGTGGGTGCAGGGTCCCAAGCACTTGGGCCATGCTCTACTGCCTTCCCGGGCCACAGCAGAGAGCCAGACTGGAAGAGGAGCAACCAGGACTAGAACCTGGCACCCATATGAGATGCCGGCACTGTAGGCAGAGGATTAACCAAGTGAGCCACAGTGCCGGCCCCAAGGTTTTACTTTTAAACATTTCACTATGATGTGTCATGGTTAAAATCTTTTCTGATCTTGTCTATTCAAAGTTCTATGTGATTTCTGTACTTGTGTGTCCCTAGCTTTGTGCAAATTAGGAAAGATTTCTGTTATTAACTAATTAAATAGAACTGACAAATCTATTTTCTTTCCACATCTTCAGAAACCCCTAAGGCACATATGTTAGGTCAATTAATAGTATCACCTAAATTGTGAACACTATTTTCAGTTTTTCTATGTTTTCTTCTTTTTTTTCTTGGACTGAGATACTTCCAAATATTCGTCTTGTAGCTCAGATATACCTTATTCTATGTTCTGCCTCAACAAGTCTAATGTTAACGATATCTATGTATTTTTATTGCATCTATTGAATTATTCATTTCTGAAATTTTAATTTGACTTCTGTTTAATATCTCTGTCTCCCAAAAAAAATTTCACCATGTCATGCATGGATGTCTTTAAGTCATATATTTGCTTTTCTATGATTTTGAGTAATCTTACAATCATTCTTTTTAATTTCTTTTCATGTATTTCATCATTTCCTTCATCTTCAGGTTCTAACAATGAAGTGTTTTAATGACGTATCTTGTATTTCTGTTTATTTTTAGGCATTTGTGGGAGCACTTTTTTCCCCTCTGGTGGCATCTGTCATTGAAATATGCATCTGTGTCTTAATAGAGTATCTGCTTACTCAGTGGATATACAGAGGCATGTGCTACATGGGAGCTGGGATCTGTGATCAGTGCTTGAACATGGGGTGAGAATGCAGAGTAACACCCAAGTTGGGTTTGATAGAATTCCTCTACTGTCAGCAGGAGGTGGTATGATCACCTCAGCTGATATGATAGCCTCACCTTCACTCTGCTTTTGTGATTGATGACCAAGATGAACCCACAGTTTACATACCTCATCCACACATGTATATGAACCACACAAAGGATCTGTGCAGTCCACAGTGTGAGCACAGATCCTTTTTCAATGGCACACCCCAAGCACACAGGGAGCTCTGATTCTCTTAATCCAGACACAATGATTGCTCAGAGATGTAGCTACACATCATGCCCTATCATGAAGTCACAGAATTCCCACAGTCATAGAACACAGGCCTCCCACTCTCACAGGGAACAAGAATTTTACTCAGCCTCCATGAGTGTGGTCATTCATGCAGAAAGCCAAGGTGTTCCCAGAACCAGCTGTCAGTCAGTGCTTCACTATTGCAGTTTGTGTCTCAGTGTCCATGATGGAATGAGGGGAGAGAACTCATGGGACTAAATTGATGCTCTACCCCATGCCAACCCTGAAGGCCAGACTTCAAATCATTGGGGACTGCAGATTTATCTCTGTGATGAAATCCCTAGTCACCCCACCTACCCACCCTGGCAAATCAAGTGAGACAAGACTCCAGGGCCTGCACTGTTGTTGATACTGTGAGAGGGAAAGTTTCGTGATCTGTGCCTTTTTGAGTTTAACTAGGATCCCTCAGGACAGCAGGGCCACTTCTCACCCAGTGTACAAGAGGAAAGGAAAAAAGGTGGAGTGTCTCTGTGTCTACCCTCCTCCCTCCTGCAACAGTGACCTGCAGTCAGCTGCAGGAGGAGGACCACTTTTGGAGTTCAGAACATAGTGGCTGCTCCAGACTGTGTGTGCACACCCAGTCAGCAATTTCACTCACAGGAGTGCAGGAGCAACTGACACAGCAGTCTCCACTGCACCAGCTGCACTCACTTGGCAACAAGAGGAAGGGGATCCATCCCTACAAAGGGAAGCATAGCCTGCAGGACTCTCCTAAGTGCCCAGAAAAACTATGAAGTGACCTGGGCTGTGGCTGGCAGGTATTGTGCATGCTGGTGACCCAGATATCTTACCATGGAGAAAGATCCACATATCTCACTGGCATAGAATCTGGTTGGGAGGACAGGACTCAATGATAATACACAGAGACAAGGGCTCTGAGAGCACCTCAGTTCTCATGCAGTCAGGATGGATAGCAGGATGTAGTAGCTCCATCTGCACTCCTTGACCCTGAGAGTCCAGAGTACTGAGACTGAAAAAATAATATGTGATCCTGTGAGAGGAGATAGGGTGTAGCTGGGTTCTATGCTGATTGGTTGCATAGAGCAGCTCACAGCAGATGGAACAGTGCTCACATGAGGGGCTGGACAGATCATATGTGCACTTCATACAGCAGTGTATATTAGTGTTGTCCATGGGCTCACTTCCACAGCACATATACTAAAAATTGGAATGATGAATGCTGTACACACCAGGGGCTAACACTGTACACTCCTCAGCCTGGAGAAGAAGTGGTCATAACAACAGATGCGATCATTCTTCTCCATCCTGTCAGCCAAAGGAAAGCTACCACACCCAACTTGGGTGTTATTGCAGATACTCACATCCTGGAGCACTGACCAGAAATCCCCAGCTACACCTACCACACACCTCTCAGTATTTACTGAAAGAATAGGCATTCCAATAAGCCACAGAGGCATAGTGTAAAGATAAAAAGCCAACAGAGAGTAAAAAAGCATTTTAAAAATGCCTAAAATAACTGCAAAAATCAAGAAAAAAGAAAAAGGACTACACTGTGACCTCTGCAAAGTAGTACAACAACATTAAAATACAAAAACATTAAAATGTGAAGATGAAGAGATTGAAGAAATGCCAGAAATCAAATTCAAAAAAGTAATCATAAGATTACTCAAAACTAATCAAAAGTAAACCCACAAGCTAAAGAAAATCATATATGTCATGAATGAAAAATTTCCCAATAAACAGAGATTTTAAAAAGAAATCAAAATGAAATACTAGAAATTAAGAATTCAATAGATCAAATAAAATGTAGTTTTTTAACAGCAACAAAGAGTTGGTGAGGCAGAATAAAGAATATCTGTGTCAGAAGACAAATCTCTGGAAATTTTACAGGCATAGTAAAAAAGAGGAAGAAATTAGATATATGGGATACTATCAACCAACCCAACAGCTCCTCCATGCCCAACCTTCAATAGGCCAGGATGGGAATCAAACCCAACCAAAGGGAAGTGCTATCTGTGGGGACTCTTTTACATACCCAGAAAAAAACCTGTGAAGTAGTGAGTCTGTGGCCAGCAGATATTGTACACACATGTGATCCAGGGATTTTACCAGAGGGAAAATTTCATGTTCCCCACTGATTTTCTGTATAACTGAGAGGCTCCATCTGCAAGGGTGGGACACACAGGCAGTGGCTCCAGGAACTCCTCAGTCACTCTGTGGACAGGACAGGCTAGCAGGGCAGAGTGGACCCACTTGGAATCCTTGACTATGGGAGCACTGGGTGCTGTGACTGCAAAAACACTGTGATTGGATGAGAGGGGGCAAGGTGTAGCCATAGTTCTGGGCAACCTCTGGATACAGAGCCACAGCCCAGAACTCCTTGGTCACCAGGGCAGCTAATGGTTGCAGGAATCATGCTCACAGAGAGGACTATGCAGATCATCCATGTGGTTCATACAGCAGCACAGATGTGTGCTGAAGACACTGGGGACTAACACCCAGGCATTGCTCAGCTTGGAGGAGAGGAGGTGAGAGGGTGACCATGCCAACAGACCTGACCACTCTCCTCCCACTTCTGTTAATAAGAGGAGAACTACCGAGTCCAACTTGGTTGTTACCCTGGCTACTCACCCCTCCCTGGAGCACTGACCAGAGCTCTCTGGCCACACTCACCACACAGCTCTTGGTATTCACTGAAAGCACAGACAATCCACTAAGCCACATAGGCATAGCTCAAAGATAAAAGCCATTGGAGGAAAAATAAACAACAGTTAACTCCACAAGAGCCTAAAAATAAATGCAAAAATTAAAAAAAAAACAAGAATAAGGAGACATCATGACCACTTAAAGGAACACAACAATATTTAAATATTAGAATGTGAAGATGAAGATATTGATGATGTGATGGAAATGAAATTCAAAAACTTAATCATATGATTACTAAAAAGCAACCAAAACAAGTCCATGAACTAAAGAAAATGATACATGTCATAAAAGGAAAAATTTTCCCATGAAATTCAGATTTTAAGAAGAAATAAAAATGAAATATTAGAAATGAATTCAATAGATAAATAAAAATACAGCAGAATCCCTTCACAACAGACTTGGAGAAGCAAAATAAAGAATATCTGAGCTAGAAGACAAATGTTTGGAAATCATTCAGTCAGATTTATAAAAAAGAAAGAAATTAGAAAACTTAAAAACAGTGATGCAGATTTATGGGATACTATCAAACAATACAATATATAGGTATTAGGAGTTCCTGAAGGTGTGGAAAGGGAGAATGGACTAGAAGGCCTATTTAGTGAAATAATTACAGAAAACTCCCCTAATTTTGAGAAAGGGACATTAAAGTAGAGGAAGCATACAGAACTCCTGACAGACATGTCCAGAAAAATTTTCACCTAGACACATTATTATCAAACTCTCCACAATAAAGCATAAAGAAAATGTCCTAAAATGTGCACTAGAGAAATGCCAGATTATTTTCAGAGTATTTCCAATTAGATTCACAGCTAACTTCTAATCAGAACCCTGAAGGCTAGAAAAGAATGATGAAACATAATCCAAGTCTTAAGGGAAAAAACTGTCAACCAAGAACATTGTACCTTGCAAAGCTTCCATTTATGAATGACGGTAAAATAAAGACCCTCCATAATAAATGGAAATTAAAAGAATTTTTCACCACACATCCAGATTTTATAAAGATGCTGAAGGATTTGCTACACACGGAAATACAGAATGAAACCCACCATCATGACAGAATGCGAAGACAGATAATCCCCCACTAAAAGTACAAAAGAAACCCAAAGTGATTGATAGCAATATTGATAAAAAATGCCACAGTCAAGTTGTTACTTATCAATAGTTACCTTGAGAAGCCAGCAGTGTAGCACAGCAGGTTAAAGCCCCAGACTGCAGCACCAGCATCCCATATGGGAGCCAGTTCATGTCCCAGCTGCTCCACTTCAGACCCAGATCTCTACGATAGCCTGGGAAAGTAGTAGAAGATGACCCAAGTCCTTGGGCTCTTACACCTGTGTGGGAGACCTGAAAGAAACTCCTGGCTCCTGGCTTCAGATAACCTCATCTCTGGCCATTGCAGTCATTTGGGGGAGAACTGGCAGATAGAAGACCTCTCTCTGTCTTTATATATCTACCTCTCTCTGTAACTCTGTCTTCCAAATAAATAAACCTTTTTAAAAAATAGTTACCTTGAATGTAAATGACCTCAACTCTTCAGTTAAAAGATACTTACTGACTAAATGGATTAAAAATAAGACCCATCTATTTTCTGCTTAAAATAAACACAACTCAAGAAGATACACATCGACTGAAATTGAAAAGCTGGAAAAAAGATATTCCATGTGAACAGAAAAAATGCAGGTGTAGCCATCCTAATATCAGGCAAAATAGAGTTTAACACAAAAACTATTAAAAGAGACAAAGAAGTATACTATACAATGATTAAGGCATCAATACAACAGGAAGATGTGATTATAATTAAAGTAAATGCACACAATTACAGGATGCCTGGCTATTTTAAAAAATCTATTAAGGGATTTAAAGGAAGATATAGACTGCAACACGATAGTAACAGGCACTTCAGCATCCCCATTTCATCAGCAGGTAGATCAACTAGAATGAAAATTAACAAAGAAACAACAGAGCTAATTGACATAATAGACCAAATGGACCTAACTGAAAACTATAGAGCTTTTTACCCTAGAGTTGCAGAATATATAGTCTTCTCACAGTGCACAGAATTTTCTTTAGTATAGACCATATACTATGCCATAAAACATCTCAGCAAATTCAAATAAATCAAAATCATACCAGGCATCTTCACTGTTCACAATGGATTGATCTTGAAAAAGACAACTCAAGGATGTCAAGGCCGGCGCCGTGGCTCAACAGGCTAATCCTCCGCCTTGCGGCGCCGGCACACCGGGTTCTAGTCCCGGTCGGGGCACCGATCCTGTCCCGGTTGCCCTTCTTCCAGGCCAGCTCTCTGCTGTGGCCAGGGAGTGCAGTGGAGGATGGCCCAAGTGTTTGGGCTCTGCACCCCATGGGAGACCAGGATAAGCACCTGGCTCCTGCCATCGGAACAGCGCGGTGCGCCGGCCGCAGCGCGCTACCGCGGCGGCCATTAGAGGGTGAACCAACAGCAAAGGAAGACCTTTCTCTCTGTCTCTCTCTCTCTCACTGTCCACTCTGCCTGTCAAAAATAAAAAAATAATAAATAAAATAAAAAAAAAGGATGTCAAGGACATATGTAAACACATGGAGAATGGTTAAAATGCTCCTAAATGAACAGTGGGTTATAAAAGAAATAAAAAGAGAAAAAAAATTCTGGAAATGATTCAAGATTACAATACCTCATTCCCAAATGTATGAAATACAACAGAAATAGTGTTGAGGAACTTTATAGTGATATGTGCCTACATCAAGAAATTGGAAAGCAACAAAATAGATGAGGTGTCAATGCATCTTAAGGACCTAGAAAAAAGAAAAACAATAAGCCAAACCCCAAATTATGAGGAAGGAAATAATTAAAATTAAGGAAGAAATACAATTGAAACCAAAATACCATACAAAATATCAATGAAATGAAGAGCTGTGTTTTTTTGAAAACATAAGATCGACACATCATTGGAACAGCTAACAAAAAATAAAAATGAAGATGATGCAAATCAACAAAATCAGAGATGAAAAAATAAATGTAACAACAAATAAAAAGAAGTATCAGGAAATACTATAAAGAGCTGTATGCTAATAGAATAGGAAGCCTAGGAGAAGTGGATATATTCCTGGCACATACAACCTACCTAAATTGAGCCGTGAAGACATAAATAATCTAAACAGACTAATTTTAAAAAAAAGAGATCAAATCAGTAATAAAGACCATTCCAACAAAGAGAAGCCCAGGTCCTGAAGGCATCATGGCAGAATTCTACCAATTAAAGGAGAACTAACTCCCATTCTTATCAAGCTATTCAAAACAATTGAAAGAGAGGTAATCCTCCCAAAATCCTTCTGTGAAGCCTGCATCAACTTAATTCCTAAGCTAGAAAAAGATAGGACAGAGAAAGAGAACTATAGACTAATATCCCTGATGAATGTAGACACAAAAATACTCAACAAAATACTACCTGATCAAATCCAACAACACATCAGAAATATCATTCACCTGGAACAAGGAGGGTTTACCCTATGCAGAGATGGTTAACATCTGAAAATCAATAAATGTGATTAACCACATTAACAAGCAGAGGACCAAAACCATATGATTATCTCAGTAGATGCATAGAAAGCATCTGACAAAATCCAACACCCTTTTATGATGAAAACTTTAAACAAATTGGGTATAAAAGCAGCATTCCTCAACATAATCTAAGCAATCTAAGACAAACCCACAGCCAACTTTTTACTGAATGGGAAATAATTGGAAGCATTCCCATTAACATTCAGACTCAAAGATGCCCATTCTTACCATTGCTATTTAATATAGTCCTGAAAGTTTTAACCAGAGACATCAGGGAGGTAAAAGAAATCAAAGGGATAAAAATTGGGAAGGAAGAATTCAAACTATCCCTATTTGCTGATGGCATTATATATATATATATATATATATATATATATATACACACACACACACACACACACACACACATATATATATATATATATATATATATATATATATATATAATGAACACAAAAGATTCTATGAATAGATGATTAGAACTCAGAAACAAGTTTGGTAATGTGGCAGGATATAAAAATCAGACAAAAATCAAGAGCATTTGTATACATAGACAATGCCATAGATGAAAAAGAACTTCTAAGATAAATCCCATTCACAATAACTGAAAAAAAAAGCAATCAAGCACCTTGGAATAAATTTAACCAAGGGTGCCAATGACCTCTGTGAAGAAAATTACAAAACAATAAAAAAGAAATAGAAGAAGACATAAAAAAGTGGAAACATCTTCCATGTCCATAGATTAGCAGCACCAACATCTTCAAGATGTCCAAACTACCGAAAGAAATTTGTAGATTCAATGTGATCCCAACCAAACTTCCAATAACATTCTTGTCAGATCTAGAAAAAATGCTGATAAATTGATATAGTAATACAAGAGACCCCCAAATAGCTAAATCAATCTTACACAACAAATAATGAAGTGGAAGACATCACAATACCAGACCTCAAGACATACTACAGGGCAGGTATAATCAAAACAGCCTGGTAATGGCACAAATCATACATGTAGAACAACAGAGCAGAACAGAAACCCCAGAAATAAATCCACACATATACAACCAATTTATCCTTGACAAAGAATCAAAAAACAACTCCTGGATCCAAAACAGTCTCTTCAAGAAATGGTGCTGGAAAAACTGGATTCAAATATGCAGAAGTATGAAACAAGTCCCTTGCCTCACACCTTACACAAAAATCCACTCAAAATGGATCAGAGACCCAAATCTACAAAGTGATATCATCAAATTACTAGAAAATATTGGGTAAATGCTACAAGGTATTGGCATAGGGAAAGGTTTCTTAGAAAAGCCCCCCAGAAGCACAGGCAATCAAAGCCAAAATTAACAATTGGGTTCCTTGAACTGAGAAGCTTCTCCACTGCAAATAGAACACTCAACAAAGTGAAGAGGCAACCAACAGCGTGGGAGAAAATATTTGCAACCAAAACAACTGACAAAGGATTAACTTCCAGAATCTATAAAGAGCTCAAGAAACTCAACAACAAGAAGACAAACAATCCAATTAAGAAATGGGTAAAGGAACTTAAGAATTTTTGAGTTTCAAGAGAAGAAATTCAAATGGCTGATAGATACATGAAAAAAATGTGCAGGATTGCTAGCCATTGGGGAAATGCAAATCAAAACCAAATGTAGTTTCACCTCACTCTTGTTAGAATTACTATCATATAGAAATTAACGAACAACATCATAGGAGTCCTTTTGGAAATTAGAGTCATGTGGGTTACTAACGCATTACTACTAACACACTAAATTCACTTAGAAGATTTGGACAGTAAGGATTTTATTTGAAATCCATGATGTATCATTACTCCCGTATATCATGTTCAATCAAGTATTAGTGTTAATGTTACCATTATTTTGAATTGAGATATCAAAATTTAATAACTCTTTAAAAATAAAACTGTGTTCACATTTACAAAAAAAAAGAAATTAACGAACAACAAATGCTGGCAAGAATTGGAGGAGAAGAGTTCTTTAATCTATTGTTGCTGGGAATATAAACTTGTACAGCGACTTTGGAAGACAATATGGAGATGGCTCAGAAAGCTGAATGTAGATCTACCATATCACCTAGCGAATCCACTCCTGGGAATTTATCCAAAGGAAATGACATCATCATATGAAAGAATTATCTGTACACCCATGTTCACTTCAGCTAAAAGTAAAATAGCTAAGATATGGAATCCATCCAGATGTCTATTACCTCAAGGCTGGATAAAGAAATACTGGCATGTATACATGTGTAGTATATACACATATACTACACAGTGGTAAAAACAATAAAATCTTGTCATTTGCAACAAAATGGATGCAACTGGAAACCATTATATTTAGTGAAATAAGCCAGTTACAAAAGGACAAATACCATATGGTCTTTCTGATCTATGTTAACTAATAGAGTACTTAAAATGTAATCTATAGGAGTGAAATTGACACTTTGAGGCATGATGATGTTGAACAGCCCATGCCTTGATTATTAGGGAACAATGTTTTTCTTGTTTGTTTTTGTTCTTTACTCCTTTATTTCTTCATCCTAGTCAGTGAACACTCTACTTGGTGTAGGTTTAACCTTGTGAGTATAAATATTAATTGAAAATTGATTTCTGTGAAAAATAAGAATGGAAGGGTCAGTGATCTGTTGTAGCATGTAAAGCTGCAACTTGCAGTGCCGGCATCTCATATGGATGCTGGTTCAAATCTTAGCTGCTCTACTTTCCAATCCAGCTGTCAACTATGGCTTTGGAGAGCAGTAGAGGATGGCTCAAGTTCCTGCACCCATGTGGGAGACCTGGAAGAAACTCCTTACTCCTGGCTTTGGATCAGCACAGCTCTGGCTGTTGTGGCCATCTGGAGAGTGAGTGAACAGCAGATGGAAAGTATCTCTCTGTCTCTCTCTCTCTCTCTCTCTCTCTCTCCGTATAACTCTATTTTTTCAAATAAATAGATAAATCTTTGAAAAAGGGGGACTCAGCATTGCTCATCAAGACTACAGTGGGTATCACCTCACATATGTAAAAATGGATATTATCAAAAAGTAAGAAAAAAGATAAGTTTTGAATAAGAGAAAAGGGAACACATAAATTGTAGCAATGTAAATTGGTATATCCACTATGGAAAACACTATGGAGATGCCTCTAAAAATTGAATGAATGACAAAGCAATCCCACTAATAGATGTGTATACAAAAGAAATAAAATCACTATCTCTGGGATACACCTGCACATCCATGTTCATATAAGCATTATTCACAAGTACAAGATACGGAAATATCCACATTGTCTATAAACAGATGAAAAGAGAGAATAAGATACATACACAAGATGGAATCAAATTCAACCTAAAAAAGAAATTCTGATGTTTTGTCACAACATGAATCCTAAAGTATGAATGTGGACTTTATGCTGTTTAACATAACACATAGAAGATAAATGCCACTTATTTGTGGAATGTAAGAGTCAATCATAAGCACAGAATATATTGTGGATTTCCAGGGACTAAGGGTGAAATAATTGTTGCAGCTCGGCTTGTTGTGCCAATTGGGGAGTGAACCTGTGGATGGAAGACCTCTATCTTTGTCTCTACCTTTCCTTTTCTCTCTGCATAACTCTGACTTTCAAATAAATAGATAAATCATTAAAAATAATTATGGGAAAAGAAGAGGGAGGAGGAAGAAAGGCAGGAGTTTGGATGGGAGGGAGGTAGAGGGAGAAGAAGCATCATGTCCCCAAATCCATATATATTAAATGCATGAAGTTGTATTCCTTAAACAAAAATAAATAAATAGCCTAGTCACACATGTTGAGCTGCAGAAGCTTTTACTTGCTTTATTAAGATGGTACTTTCTTCCTGCTAGTCACCAGTCACCTTTTTGGGGGAATAGAGAGAAATCAGTGTGCTCTGCTGTCACAGGGTAAGGTGGGAAAATGGTCCCTTACTGTCCCACCAGGCCTGACTCAATGTCAAAGCTGTCCACATGGTTCTCCCTCAGGTAATATCACAGGTGACACAGGATGTCACAGATAGAGCTCACCCAACTCCAAGATGGTGTCTCCTCCAGATCCAGCTGTGGGAGTCCCCTGTGGTGTCCCCACTACTGCTATGTATTTGTACTGTCCATGCTGCTCCACAGAGTCTTCCTACTTTCCATAGGATTTCCACTGCAAACTTCTCTTAAACTCTGTCCTGGAAATGCAGTTACTTCACCTTCTTTCTGTTATCTTCCTGTGGTCAAAATCAGCCCATCTTATCTCTATTAAGCCATCTTGGATCTTCAATTCTGCTGTATTAAGTTCAGAAGTAATCTCAAATGTATTACACCTGAAAATCGTCAATGACTGAGGCATGAATTTGTGTCAGGCACTGTGACTGGCAAATGTTACTTATCTCATTGAATTTCACTAACACTCTATATGTTTCCACTATCCCAATTTCTGATGAAGATGATGAACATTAGAAAGTGTCATTATATTGCCTGGAAGCACTCAAGATGTTATTACGAAAACTGGAATTTGAATATAGGTGTATCTAATATTGAAGTCCAGATTCTTAGCCAATAATATTTTGTTCATATGGTTAATGGGTTTTCATTTTATCAGGGTTCATTTTGAAGATTTCCAAAGTGATTACCTACTTACTGCCTACATATTAACTTGCTACATTCTCACAATACTGCAATTAAAATAAATCCAATTAATCCAAATAAATGAAATGAGTCTATATGAGTCAATTATTAAGTAGGAACTATTAGCATGAGAAAGAACAGAGGTATTTAGACTATAGTTTAAAATTTTAAATTTAAATTAAATTAATTTATGAAAAAATAATTCATGGGGATGTGGTTTAGGTTTTGCATTTTATACATAATTTTAAAAGAAAATTTAGCTACATGTTTATCTATAATACAGGTAGTGGTAGAATGTTATTGTTTTAATATTCTGATTTTGTGTAGACTAATATAACCATTTTAATGGGAACATGGAAAATAGAAAAGTCAAAAGTAACCATTAGGGGCCAGCGCTGTTGCCTGCAGTGCTGGCATCCCTTATGGGCACCAATTCAAGTCCTAGCTGCTCCACTTCCAATCCAACTCCCTGCTAATTTTCCTGGGAGATCAATGGAGGAAGATTTTGGAATTTTCCTGTTGGAGGAGAGGGATCAGGTAAGGAAGTAAATGTGACATCATTTCCTCAGTGATAGAACATAATAGAACTCAGAACCCAGGTGACCAGGCATCCATATTTCAAGTGAAAGTCACCACTCAGCTAACTTGGTCAGAGACAATTTTAACAATAAGATATTCTCATGCTCAGCCCATACTTACAGTGGTTATGGGGTCAGGAGGCCATGGGTTCTGATCTGTCTGTAGATATTAGTTTAGGCCACCATCCCTCTCATGCCAGTTTCCATCTTGTAGTGGGATGACAGGAGGAGCTATGCTAGAAATGAGAATGAACCAGCTCAGTCTCATGAAGACAGAGTCATGTCATGCCACAGGTGAGTGAGCAGAGGGGACTGAAGAAGTGAATTTACAGTTATGATAAGGTGAAAATACTGGGAATTATAATGGGAAGCAAAATGTGCTCATCTTTTGTTACTTTGTAATTATTCATTTGTTAAAGTTATATACAGATCTGATATCATTATTAAATGTGACTTCATTTTTTAAAAAATTATTAAAATTTTTAATGAAAATCCTAGCTGAATTTAATGTTCACCCCAAATAATCTGAAGAAATGTCAATGTCTTATATAATGCATCAATAAAAATAAAGCAGAAATACTGTGTGCCTTTATGGTCATAAAATCAATCTTTAAGAATAACTCAAAACACAAGCATTTATATTACAATTTATAAAATTACTAATTTATTAAATTCAATTTGAATTGCAATTCTTGTGAATATTTCTTTATATGTCTATATATTTTAGTATATAAAATGATACTCTAGCATACATATTGGGTTAGTCATTTATCTGAATAGAAGTTATAACATTATTTCTACCATTATGATTAAATATTATATTATGAAACTTTAGTGTATTTTCTATTCTTTGAGAGAACTCTAATGAATTTTCTAATGAATTATCAAAGTAGGTTGGTCTTTCAAAAAGATGTATTTTTGGCAAGAAAATGTTGAAGTATCTTTTTACCCAGAATGCCAACATCCAAAAGTGCCCTAAAAGATTTAAACTCCATTTCTTTGTGGAGACCTATAAAGCACTTGAGAGTGTATTTTAAACAAATCTTAGTTCATCTGCTTAATTTCATCTTCACTGGTTTTCAAAGAAATTTCCTGTCATTTGCGTTTATTCTCAATAGGCTTACTGTTTTCTAAATGCTGAAAGGAAAGATTTTCAAACTACATTTATTTAATTTGTAGGTCTTCAATACCAAGTTTTTGTAATGAAATGTTCTTTTTCTGCCCCCTAACTTTCTTACTGAACAATTTTTTAAACATTTTCCCTAACTGATTTTTCTTATCTTGATGTCTCATTTTAGAAATTTTCTCTAAATGTAATGGTTCCAGATGAAAACTTAACTTATTTTTCTGACTTGTGAAGGAGTTGAAAGGAGGAGCTGCCAAAACATTCTATTTCCAGCTCTATAATGTACTTCAGGTTTTGAATCAAACTGTTTTCCAGACTGAAATTGCAACATTTGAGAAGCCAACATACTCTTACTATAATTTATACCCTCTGTTACCATACTAAGCTTATTCATTTCTGCATTGAGACTTTGGTAAAAATTCCTTTTCTTTTTTCATTCAGTAATTAGATTATCCACTTTGTTTTCTAGATTAGAAAAAAATAGATTTAATAAGAAGGTAATATAAAAGCCAAATAAAAAATTATTTTTTTCCATATATAAAATACATGTATATGCTAGCAGGTTTTTCTTTTATTTTCCTCCATAATATATTATCAATACTGCAATCATGATAGTTGTGCTCAATAAAATGATAATTAAATAAAATCCATTCTTTTATTACATAGGATACTGTACAAGACAGAGCTTCTCTCAGAAATAGTCTGTACAATTGCAGGGCACAAAAAATAGTCAGAAATATCAGCAATTATTTATAAATCAGAGTAGCATCAAAATACAAAAAAGAGAAACATTTTTGGAAAAATTGGCTGAATACAAATAAGTCATTTAAAATACTGTTTTTGAAGCTTCCTTGCAGAGCTTTCAAATTTATTCTGTATTCCTAAATATCTATGTTTATTATGTTTTACATGACCTATAACATACAACTATAGTTTTTCTTTGATTGTTCCTATAAACAAAAAATATATAAATTGAAATAATACAAACATGCACTGACTTTTGTTGCTAAGTTTGCAACTGGTAACACATATGGCCGGTTTCTAAAGTCATGAAAACACGATTTTGCTGCAGCTATTAATTTCCCAAAGAAACTGTCAAGAACAGAGTGATGTGTACCTCAGTGATAAAGAGAGGCACAGAGAATTTAGGGAAACTTACTAGGTACAAGGTCTTCAGCCTCCTGAAGTTTCAGATCTGAATCTTTCCTTCTTAAATGTTGCCAGCTGTCACCAGGACCCACCCATTTTGAAATCCAGGAAGGCCATTGCTCAGAAGCGAGGACCCAGCATAGGCACTGATTATTGGTGGCCACTGGTCTTCCGTGCGCATGCGCAGTGACTGCCCTCTACAGGCCGAGTTCTCTTCCGTTTAACCTCATTGCTTGGCTACAGTCACTGTGAGTTAAGCCTGTGGGAGCAGCAAGCCTGTGTGCTGGGACATTGAGGCCAGGGCTTGCTCCTATCCAGGGCTTGCCTCAGCATCTCCATGCTGGGAAAAGCCGCTAGAAGGATCAGCCGTGAAGGAGGTCTTACCTCCCCATGGAAGGGGGCGAGTGTCTCTTGAGCTCCTCCGCTGGGTGAGAGATGGCGAATGGGATAAAACCACAGCCCAGGTACCTCTTCCCGACAAGGTAAGGCTGCCAACGCGAGTGAGGAAGTCTGAGGGCAGCAGCTCCTGCTGCTCGGGAACAGTGGCCGAGGCCGCCCTCCTGTGACCAGGAACACCAGGCGCCCAGCTCCCGCAGGCCCTCCTCCCCTGAGAGGGAGAAGCACCCAGGCCGCCTTTCAGAGCAGCAGAAGCAAAGCCTAAACCTCAGTCGGTGTCCAAGTTAATCATAATCCCCTCTATGGAACACGTTATTGACAGATGTAAGTGATTTAGCAAAATTGATTGTTTCCCGTAGTTTATTTTTAATGTACACATTTCATTTTATATACTGTATACATTATGGGGAATTCATGTGGAGAGAAATAACTTATGGTTCAGACTTCAGTGTCCAGAACTTAGGGTCGAGGACTTGTTTTTGAGTAAAGATTCAGGGAAGAACAGACAAAAATTAAAATGTTTAAATAAAATTAAAAATTATAAACATGAAAGCAAAATTTAAAATGGGTAGGATAAAGTTAAAAATTAAAATGGGTAAAATACTCTCTTTACATAGAATATCTGTGTTTGTAATGCAACTTGTAATTTGATTTTTTCCTAACAATAATTTCTATGTAACTTAAAGGGCAATAATATTATACAATGGGGATTAAATTAGAGAAGGAATAATATTAAGGGCAAAGAAAGTCATGCCACTCGTACTAACTCAACATATAATCAAATTTACATGAAGCTTTCTGACTGTCAATGCAAAAGGAAAAATAGTCACTCATAGTGTTTAATAGAAATAAACCAAGTTTAATATTTTTTAAATTCATTTTCGATTCACAAGGCAGAGAAAGAGAGACCAAGATATATCGTCCACCCACTGGTGCACTACCCAAATGCCTGCAACATCCAGTTATGAACTAGGCCAAAGCCAGAAGCCAAGAGCTCAATCTGAGTCCCCCACAGCAGTGGCAGGGCTTCCAGTACTTGGACCACAGTCTGTCATTTAGGAAACAGAAAACAGAATTTGAACCCAGGATTTGAACCCAGGATTTGGGATAGAATTATACCAAGTGGTGTCTTAGCCACTAAGCCAAATGTCCACCCTTAAAGATATTTTCAATAAAGACAAGCTTTATGGTTACTGAAAACTGTTATTTGTAAAATATTTAAGTTCATTGCAGGACATCCCATGAAATGATTATTATTAAGCAGTATGAATTTGTTAAATTCACTTTAATTCTAACAACAAAATTCTATGACTTGTATAACATATTATGTATCTTATAAAGGATGGCCAACTGACTTCCCTAGACAAATGCATTATAAAGTCAAAGTGATATATTGCAAGAGAGTAAGGTAGGGGTGTGTGTGGCACAGTGAAGTAATCCACCACTTGGGATTCCCACAGTAGTATTTGAGTACTGACGTATGTCCTGGCAACCCGGCATCCAATCCGACTTTCTGCCAGCACACCCTGAAAAGCAGTGGATAATGGATCATTTGGGTTTCTGTCTACCCATATGAGAGTCGCGGATGGAGTTCCTAGCTCATAGGTCCTTGCTCCTGGCTGTGGTTTGTCCAGCCCTAACAGTTCTGGTAATTTAGGGAGTATAACAGCAGCAAGATTTGTCTCATTATTTCTTTTCTTTGTCTTGCTCTGCTTTTCAAGTAGATGAAAAAAACAGGTATTCTTTTTCAAAACAACAGAAATACATATTTAAAATATAAATGGAAAAATAAAAAAAACTTTGTTTTGCAAAGGGATTTAGTGTGAAAGTATGATTAAAACATCACTTGACAAGAAATTAGTTCTATTAATTTGTGGCTCTCCTCATAAAAATAATTAGTACTTCTGTACATTTAAGAATATGGTATAGTGCTGGTGCCATGGCTCACTTGGTTAATCCTCCGCCTGCGGTGCCAGCATCCCATATGGGTACTGGTTCTAGTCCCGGTTGTCCCTCTTCCAGTCCAGCTCTCTGCTGTGGCCCAGGAAGGCAGTGGAGGATGGCCCAAGTGCTTGGGCCCTGCACCCCATGGGAGACCAGGATAAGTACTTGGCTCCTGCCTTCGGATAGGCATAGCTCCTGCTGTAGCAGCCATTTGGAGGGTGAACTAACGGAAGGAAGACTTTTATCTCTATCTCTCTCTCTCACTGTCTAACTCTATGTGTCAAATAATTTTAAAAAATGGTACAAGTATTTTTAAAGTTACAACTAGAATAATTTTTACAGATGGCCATGCTATCACTCAGTCACTTGAAACAACCTGAGATGATTTTGAGTGGCCTTATTCTAAAACTTCAATATTGCTAATTGAACAACTTGGAATTCATTGTAAACATAAGACCAGTGCAAGAATATAAGAAATTTTTACAGGGCCAGCACCAGCCATGGCGCGTTAGGTTAATCCTCCAGCTGAGGCACTGGCATCCCATTTGGGTGCCTGTTATACTGCTGGTTGCTCCTCTTCCAGTCCAGCTATCTGCTGTGGCCTGGGATAGCAGTGGAGGATGGCCCAAGTGCTTGGGACCTGCACCTGCCTCCTGGCTTCAGATCGGCATAGCTCCAGCCATTGCGGCCATTTGGGGGGTGAACCAACAGAAGGAAGACCTTTCTCTCTGTCTCTCTCTCTCACTGTAATTTGACCTGCCAAATAAATAAATAAAATCTTTAAAAAAATACTTAAAAAATAAATTTTTACATATGCTGTAATTCTAAGAATATCTGCATACACTACTTAGCAGTGCACATCAAGCACTGATATGTCATTGTACTGTCTCAGAAATATCCTTTATATTTAAATTGAATAAAAAATGTTGTATAAGGTAACTCTTGGCCAAGGAGTTAACATAGTTCCCAGGGTACTTTCCTCAGTGAGTGTATTTCCTAGTTTTCTTTGTTGATTCTGCTTCTGAAGAAATATTAAAGATAATAGACCACCCCCCCATTCCATAAGTTTTACTTTTTGATTTTACTCTTCATTTTTAGAGCAACCTTTGACCTGCTTTCTAATTTCTGGCTCAAAGAGGGTCGAGGTCTGCTTCTACTGACCAGGCATAATGGAGCCAAGGCAGGAAGAGATAACATCGGAATGTGGGAAATGGCCCACCAAAACCTGTTTACCTCTACAGGCTCCCAGTTGGTGTAACACAGGAGCAGCCTCCTCTCTGATCTTCCCGTCTGTTCCTAAAATGTTTAACTTAGGATTTATTCAGCCTTGGGAAATGTATGGTGAGAGCCACCCCTGCCCTACCCTGTTGTAAATCTTGTCTTTACCTGACCTTATCTGTACTTTGCATATGTATACCTTCTCACCTTGTGCATGTAAAACGCCCTTACCTCCTTTGTGAACCAAATGGATTAGCATAAAAGGCCCAAGTAACTATAAAAAGCTGATGTAAATTGTACTTAGGGTCTCTTGCTCACATTCCTGATGCTGGGACCCCAGCATGCTGGTGAATAAAATACTCTACTTACTTATGCAAAATAAGAGCCTGTCTCTTGGTGTGTTCTCTGTTCCAGCATGGCCATAACACTTCTCCTATGTCTTTACCTAAGTTCAGGTTACTACTATGTACCCCAGGATTACTGTAGAAATCTTTGAACTGTGTTCCCTGCAACCCCCCTCCTGAAACCTTGTTCAGACTTTCAGATATTCGCTTATATTTTCAAAAGTTTAGACCTGATGATGTTACCCCCAGGTTAAAACCCAACTATGAGGGCCAGCATGTGGCTCAGCAGATTAAGCTACTGCTTGTGATGCTGACACTTCATACTAGAGTGCCTGTTCAGGTGACCATTGTTCTGCTTCCAACACAGCTACCTGCTTATGTACCTGAAAAGGCAGAGAATGATGGACCAAGTAGCTGGGGCCCCTGCCAACCATGTAGGAGCTCAGATGGAATCCCAGGCTAATGGCTTTTGCCCATCTCAGCCCTGGCAACTGAGGTCCTTTGGGGAATGAACCAATAGATTGATGATCCCTTTGTTGTCTCTCCCTCACTTTGTCATTCTACCTTCCAAAAAATAAAATTAAAAAGCTTTACACAAAACAACTTTTCATTGCTATAGTATATGTAACTAGGAATTTATCCTTTTATTTGAGATTTTAAAATTTGTTACCATGCACTTATTCATAGCAATTTTATGATTCTTTCTATTTCTGTGATATCAGCTATAATATCTCCTTTGATACCTGTAATTTTATGATTTTTCTCTATTTTTTAATCTATCTAAAGTTTGTGTATTAAGTTTATCTTCTTTCAAAAAACAACTTTTGGTTTTGTTGTTCTTTTATAGTATTTCTCTAGTTTCAATCTTATTTATCTCTATTCTGACTTTTATTACATCTCACCTCACTTGTGTGTTGGTTTTTTCTTATTTTACTAAGTTCTAAGGATGCATGCTTCAGTCATTTATTTGCAATCTTTCTAACTCTTTAATGCAAGTACTTATTGTTACAAACTTTCCTCTTAGTATTACCTTTGGGGTATCCCACAGTATTTGATATGATGCATTTTCATTGTCATTTATTTCAAGAGCATTTCATCTCTTTTTAAATTTATTCAGGGACTCTGGCCATTCAGTAGCATGCTGTTTAATTTGTAAATATTCTATTGTTCTTATTAATTTCTAGTTTTATTCCTTTGTGGTCTGAGAAGCTACATGGGATTATTTCACTCTTCTAAATTTTAGTGAGACTTGATTTGAGGCTTAAAATGTGAATTGATAGTAAAAAAATCCTCCCTGTACTGATGAAAAGAATGTGCACTCTGCAGCTGTCAGATGAAACTACACCCAGTTACTTCTGTAACTACATCTGTAACTGATCCATTTGCTCAGTATGGTTAAACTCTCATATATCTTTATTGAATTTTTGTCTGGTTTATCTATCTGCTGATAACAGTGTGGCATTGAAGTTGCCCACTGTTACTGTATTGGAGTGCATCTCTCCTTTTAGGTCTAATGATAGTTACTGTATATCTCTTGGTGGTGTTTGAAGGACTTCTGAAAATTTACCTGCTAAAAAACTAGGAAGTGAACAACCCTGACAATGGTCACGCCATTTTAACTACCCCAGCACTATCTTAGGGAACTCTAGTAAAACATATAAGAAACTATTGAGCCAAAGTAAAGGAACTAAGACTAATGCTAGCCATATTATTTTTTCTGCTTTTGTGTAATAGCTATGTTTGCAGGACATGTGTTGTCTTTAGAGAACAAAGAAGAAAAAAAGAGCCTCTAACCCTTATCCTGTTGTAACCCCATCCTCCAACCCCTTATCTTGTTTTATTGCTTTACTGCCGCTCTGTAGCTTCTCATCCTGTTGAGACATACCAAGGTCTTAAACTGCTTGGCTGAGCTGATAAGGAAAGAAAGACTACAGAGCACGGACAGCCTGTACCATCCTCCGCCCTGCTTCCTCAAGCTGATAAGAAGAACCTACCCGCGACCCCCATCCCAAGCCCCTTACCTTGGCAACCATTAACTTACCCAATAAAATGCTAGTAACCTGTAGCCTGCCCAATAAAATTGTATGCTAATATTATAGTTTTAGCTTTAAATACTCTGTTAACCTTTTGTTCGGGGCTGCTCTCTCTGCACTACACTAGAGGGTGCTGCTGAGATGGCCCATTTGCAAATGAAATAAACTTCCTCTTGCCTTTTGCATTGATTGGAGTGGAGTCTGTGTTTCTGGGGTCCGGTCAATTTGTGGGACACCTGCTTAAGGGGTCTTACAGTGTTGTGCCAGTGAATAGATATCAATGATTGCTATAACCTCTTGGGGCTTAAATCTTTTATCAGTATAATGTATCCTTCTTAGTCTCTTTTTATAGTTTGTGACAATATAAATTTTTGGTTTGATATGGTATTTTGATTTAATATGCTATTTTTATTTAATATGAGTATAAATACTCTCACTTATTTTTGGTTTCTGTTTGCCTGGTATATCAATTTCCATGCTTTCACTTTTAGTCCATCTGTTATTTTACTTGTGAAGTTAGTTTCATGTAGTCAGTGTAGAGTTGGATTTTTCTTTAATCCATTCTGCCAACCAGTATATTTTTGACTGGAGAATTTAATCCATTTACATTCAAGTTTAGTATGTTTTGATAAGAACTACCACCTGCCATTAATCTGATTGGTTGCAGATGGTATCAGCACTGTTGGTGAATTTGGTAGTGTTATGTGTCTTTATCATTTACTTCTAACGTAGGCCTCCCTTCAGTATTTCTTGTAAGCCTGGTCTAGTGGTGTAGAATTCTCTGTTATTGTATGTCTTTGAAATAGTTTATTTTGCCTCCATTTCTAAAGGATAGCTTTGCTGGATATAATATTCATGGTTCAGTGTTTTTGTTTTTGTTTTCAAATATTGAATATATCACCCTAATCTTTTCTGGCCTCTATGGTTTCTATTGAAAAACTTGCTTCTTTTCCTTTATATTAAATATGACAAACATGACACTGTCTATTACTGTATTTGGAATTCTCTCCTTTTCCTTTATGTTTCATAGTTTGACTAAAATGCTTTCTGGATTTTTTTTTCTTTTTTTTATTTTTTCTTTTTTATTTTTTTTTGCAGTGGGGCTGGACTGCATTGGGTCTTTTAGCTGCCTGGATCTAGATGACCATGTAAGTCTTAGGAAGAATTCAAGTAGTTTTTTCAGTAAGTAAATATTGCTTTATTGCTTATACTGTATTTTCCAATGAATATGCCTCTTTTAAAATAAGACACAGGAACATCTGTATTATTTTAAAGCCCCTGTTTGTCGAAAAATTTATTTTTACTGTAGAACTGGAGATATTTAGAAAATCACATGATCTTTTTGCCCAAGCATATCCTGACACATCTTTTCAGTTTGACAATGCAATATGTACAATGGCACAATTAAAGAGTTACCAAACCCAATGTGTTCATCACGATACCATCACAACTGCAATATTTGCATTATAATAATACTGCTGAACTACAGAAACACGAATCAACTATACACATATTTAACAGTCCTCAGATATTAACTATATAAAATCTAGTACTGTGTTCTGTTTCATTAAAGGTAAGATATTTGGCATTTCAGTGTTTCTTGCATAGTTGTGTTCAAATCACAGAGGCTGATGTTATACAATTCTGAAGACCATGTGAAGGGACTGATGATTATACACCTGAATCCTACCATTCTGATCCATATAGCAGTGTCTGAATATATCCGTCAACCATCGCAGGACAATGCAGCCTTGGATGAAGTCACAATGCTATCTGCCCCTGCCAATGTCTGGTTAATCATTCAACTGAGAATGTCATGGGACAGGTCAGAGAGCCTATAGCCCAAACCTAAAGTGCTCCTTTGTGGTGGTTGTTGTTGATCATCCAGAGGTATTTGTGATGTACTGCCACACACTGGTGAACTCCCTACAATTCCATGACAGTGCTCTTCTCTGTCAAACATGGTTATGAACAACCTGTCTCCACTCTCATTTTTTTTTTACTAAATTTAGTCAAAACTGGAGAAATCAGAGAAATATTTTTCAGTTTTTACAAATATCTCATTTATTTGAGAAACAGAGTGAGTGGAAAGGAGAGGATATGGAGAGAAGGACGGGAGGGAGGGAGAGAGAGAGAGAGAGAGGTGGAGAGACAGAGAGAGCAAGTGAGCACACATTTCCATCTACTGGTTTGCTGCCCAAGTTGCTGCAATAGCCTGAGTTGTACTAGAATGAAGCCAGAAGCCTGGAAATCCATCCATGTCTCCAACATGGATGGAGGGCCCCTAACATTGGGCCATATTCAGCTGTTTTCCTAAGTACATTTTCAGAAAGCTGGATCAGAAATAGAGCAACTGAAACAAACCACCATTCATAGGGGGTGCTCACACCATGGTGCTGGACCTGTCTCCTGCCATTCTGCTGAGCAACAGCCACTGTGGCCAAGCCAGGCAGCCTTACCACAGTGGGAATCAGTTCTTACCCTTTCAACATCTATTTTTCAAATTATGTTTAGCAGGTATAAATCTGATGAGCCACAAAGCCTGCCAGCAAAGGACTTTTCTTCTTTCATTTGAAAGCTCTTTATATTGATAATATTACATTAACAAGCAAGGTCTCTCCTCCATAATCCCATTTAAGTTTTCTCCTTTAGATTTAAGAAGTATCATCATTGCTATCATTTTTTGCTATTTGAACTACTGAATGATCTGGAAGCAAAAAATACATTGTACTATTGGCAACACATCACTGTGACATCTTAATTAAACATAATTTCTAAAATATGCTAATATGGCCATTATGGCTTAACAATATTATCAAAGTGATTTGCTCATTTATATTTTCAGTGAAAGACTCCACTGTAAGTTTTTAGTGCTGTGGGGAGAGCACTGGGGTATGGAGGGTAAAGCTGCCTCCTGCAGTGCTGGTATCCCTTATGGGCACCAGTTCAAGTCCTGATTGTTCTGTTTCTGAACCAGCTCTCTGCTATGGCCTGGGAATGCAGTGGGAGATGACCCCAGTCCTTGGGCCTCTGTACCCATATGAGAGAGAAAATCCTGACTCCTGAATTTGGATCAGCCCAGATTTGGCCATCGTGGCCCTCTGGGGAGTAAACCAGTGGATGGAAAACCTCCCCCCCTCTCTCTTTCTGCCTCTACCTCTCTATAACTTTGCCTTCGAAATAATTAAATCTTTAAAATAAATAAATATATATATATATATATTAATGTGATGAATATGTTGTCATGGAGTAGTGTGTACAATGGATTTGCTTTTCTATATTCTTTACATAACAGTACTAAAGCTTATGGTAAAATTAGGAATAGGACATTAAAGTCTATGTCACACTAAGCCATGTAAATACAATATTGTTCCTTTATGAGTCATGGCTTTTAGACAAATTACATTAAACTGTATAAAATATCTTATAGTTTTTTTAATTACAAGGCAACAATGATACAGCATTTTAGATAGCTACTTAATTTGGTGTCATATGCTTATACAGAATTTCATAGTATATATGTGTTTTTATATGCATATGATTCTGTGTGCAAATTTTGATGTTCAAAATATGGTGCCTTATATAATAATAGGATGCTTTATATGTATTTTTTCTTCTAGATAAATTAATGAAAGGTCTGCAAAGTGAATTGTAGAAGGAATTGTTATCAGAAAAAGAACCTGAATTTTAAAATAATGTTTCAAGTATTACACATGAATTTCTAAAGAAAATATTAATCTGCAGTTTATTTTTCAAGTTGCAGACATTAAATTTTTCATCTCATTTCACTCCTCTACTCCTTGTTTATTTTCCCCTAGAGGATAAGTCTGGAGAAATAGAAATGGAGGTGAAGTGGAATTTTTCATGATCTCAGATACATTTTTTTTTATTTATTTTATTTTATTTTATTTTATTTTATTTTTTTTTTGACAGGCAGAGTGGATAGTGAGAGAGAGAAGACAGAGAGGTCTTCCTTTTGCCGTTGGTTCACCCTCCAATGGCCGCCGCGGTAGCGCGCTGCGGCCGGCGCACCGCGCTGTTCCGATGGCAGGAGCCAGGTGCTTCTCCTGGTCTCCCATGGGGTGCAGGGCCCAAGCACTTGGGCCATCCTCCACTGCACTCCCTGGCCACAGCAGAGAGCTGGCCTGGAAGAGAGGCAACCGGGACAGAATCGGTGCCCCGACCAGGACTAGAACCCGGTGTGCCGGCGCCGCAAGGCGGAGGATTAGCCTGTTGAGCCACGGCGCCGGCCATCTCAGATACATTGGTACTTACCCACAGAAGACTTACAGAAAACTTCCAAAGAATGTGCATTTAATTGTATGTATGTGTATTAGACAGTAAATGCAAGACAACCAACTCAAGTTCCCTCTGTCAAAATACAGAATGTCCGAGGACATTTTCCAGACTGAAATCATTCACTATTACCTTCTTTGCAGCGGCACCACATGAGTAAACCTATCACCAAGGATTCTATAATAACTAGAAATGATGCACTCCCAACTGAGTAAACTCATAAACTGAAAAAAATTAAAAAGCAACCATCTTTATTGTTTGTAATTCACATTTTGATCATGTCTATTTCAGACTTTTTTTTTCTTTTTTTTTTTTTAACTTTTATTTAATGAATATAAATTTCCAGTGTACAGCTTATGGATTACAATGGCTTCCCACCCCAATAACTTCCCTCCCACCCGCAACCCTCCCCCCTCCCGCTCCCTCTCCCCTTCCATTTGCATCAAGATTCATTTTCAATTCTCTTTATATACAGAAGATCAATTTAGTATAAAGATTTCAACAGTTTGCACCCACATAGAAACACAAAGTGAAACATACTGTTTGAGTACTAGTTATAGCATTAAATCACAATGTACAGCACATTAAGGACAGAGATCCCACATGAGGAGCAAGTGCACAGTGGCTCCTGTTGTTGACCCAACAAATTGACACTCTAGTTTATGGCGCCAGTAACCATCCTAGGCTGTCGTCATGAGTTGCCAAGGCTATGGAAGCCTTCCAAGTTTAATAATTTTATTGTATATTTTCTTGAATGCTTGGAGCAACAGTTGAAATAAAATTTGTTGTCTTATTTTTATCAGTTGTGACCATAACTTGTGAATATTCCTAATTGGCTGCTCCCTAAACCTTACCATTGGCTGAAATGCCGGATTAATGCTGCAGGCCCTAAAATCTGTTGACATGATGCATTTAGTGCCAGGTCTTCCAACACAGCTGCTTTGCTGCTTGGCTGAAAACCAAACAAGTCTCTGGCAACTGACTCCATCAGAATTAAGGAACTGGACCACTTGACCATTCTCTGCTCCCACCTCTCTGTTATTACTTATGTTTTTTGCTAGAACTTTGTCTAGGGGATAAAAACAATGAGAAAAATAGAAAGTGATAAACAAAATTTCCCTTTATCATCCTACTTTGATGGTTACTCCTCCCAACAACCTTCAAACACATCGAACCTCCTCTTTTTTGCATTTCTTAGTGCTTCTGCCATTGAAATACAAGCAACCATACTATATTACTCTTTAATTACATTCTGAAATTTATAAGGTTTACTTCCAGGATTTTTTAAGCAAATGAATGCTGATATTATAAGATAGTGTGTCGGCCAGTGCCGCGGCTCACTAGGCTAATCCTCTGCCTGTGGCACTGGCCTTCCAGGTTCTAGTCCCGGTTGTGACACTGGATTCTGTCCTGGTTGCTCCTCTTCTAGTCCAGCTGTCTGCTGTGGCCTGGGAGGGCAGAGGAGGATGGCCCAAGTGCTTGGGCCTTGCATCCGCATGGGAGACCAGGAGGAAGCACCTGGCTCCTGGCTTCGGATCAGCGCAACATGCCAGCCATAGAGGCCATTTTGGGGGTGAACAAATGGAAGGAAGACCCTTCTGTCTCTCTCTCTCATTGTCTAACTCTGCCTGTCAAAAAAAAGATAATGTGTGAAGCTCTAAGGATTAGTTTCAAACATAATGTGAATCCTTCTCTCCCTGCTCTCTTGTTTACTATAAAAATGCACTTCAATCATTAGTACAGATAAACTTTTCAACCAGTCCAAGCTTGAACTTCCAGTGTCCTGTTGGACTCACATACTCACAGCACAGGTCCTCCATGGGGAGAAAGGCACTCTGCCAGTAACTCACAGATGCACTCTGCAAGCTCAGTGAAGCAGCATGTACTTGCACTGTAATGATGCAATGCTATTCCTCAGTGATGACAACCAGAATGTGTTGAAGAACATACATGGTTTATTTTATTATTGTGTTCAGAACACACAATGGCATAGGAATTTGTCTCACATATGATAAAACTAACATTAAATATTTATTTGAAATATATGGCTCAGTGATTCCCCCTATACTCTCATCCCACAACAGATTGAAAAAAATATTTATCTGCAAAAAACTTGTAAAGGAATTATTCCTTTGAATTTATTACATAGTTTTTATTTATGGTTTCCTGCATTTTAACTTAGCAAATAGTGAATAAAATCTATAATATTCGAAGCAGGATTTTGACATCTTTGATATGAATCTGCTACAAGAGAAATTCTTTAAGAAAGGTTTTAATTAGCTTCTGAATGAGTTAGAAATATTAACCAGTTTTCCATTCAATTTTTAATCATTATTTATTGAATGCCCGCTATCCAGATATAAGGGTAAGTGAAAAGCATATGGTGATGAATAAAACGGTAAATAATTTATAATTATTAATACCTCAGTCTACACCAAGTTTTTGGTGGCAGTCATAATTGAATGCAGAACCAAATATAGGAAATAGAATAAAAAGTAATTGTCACTGGGTTTTTGTGTATTTAAAGAGTACATGTAAAGATTCAAGCATCATTTAAAGAGTCACATAGATGGATTAGAGCTCTTCTGTATTTCCATTGTGTTTTTCATTTTTGTGCTTAGTTGGACATTGCATAGAATTGATGAATTATGAGATAAGAAACCAAGCCATTCTTGTATTTCTTGAAGTTATTATTCTGATGGCTATTTCATTTTAGTGTTTATTTTTAAAAAAATAATTATTTATTTGAAGGAGTTTCAGAGAGAGAGGGAGAGAGACAGAGAGAGAGACAGACAGATCAAGACATTGAAAGATATCTTCTACCCATTGACTCACTCCCCAGATGGCTATTGCCAGCTATGGTTCAGGCCGAAGCTAGGAGCCAGGAACTTCTTCCAGCTCTGCCACATGGAGAGCAGGGCAAAGCACTTGGGCTGGGCCATCTTCTGCTGATCTTCCCAGGCCATTAGTAGGGAGTTAGATTGGATGTCGAGTAAGCTGGTTCAAGAACTGGTGCCCATATGGAATGCTGGCATCTCAGGCAGCAGCCTTACCCATGACACCATAATGCCAGCCCTCCATTTCACCACTTTGTATTTTAAATAATTATAAATCTATTAGACTTCTCCTGGAAATGTGTTTTAAAATGTCATGATAATGCCACCCTTCTCTTGTATATTCTGATATACATAAAGTCAAATAACATAAAATACACTGACTTGCTATTAATACATCTACTTCTCTATCACAATTGTCTATGTCTGATATGCTTTAAATAGGGCTTTATAAAGCTAAAATTTTTGTAATATTCTATTATAATCTTCCTTAGAAATATTAGAAATGAGAATTTAAACTAAATGCCTTTCATCATATGTGTCTCATGACATTTGCCAACAAAAATTCCTCTATGAATTTCTCATGTTTCTCTCCCTGTTGAAATGAATTTGTTAAAGTAATCATTGACTGAAAGACTGAAATTAAAAGCCAGCAAATAACAGAAGACACGTTATTTACATTTTATATATCTATCTCTGTCTATATATTTATATAGAATTTATATAATATTTATATAAGGTGGAACTGAAAAATTCGTGGGCACTTAGAGCAAAATTGAAGTGATATTTTAAGGTTACACTGAGGTATTCTACAATGAACTAGGAACCAACTGCTTCAACTTCTCATTTAGGGAATTTGATACTTTTGTGTCCTTAGAAGTAAACTATGAGATGATGTTTATATATTTGCTTTTTAATTCACCAAAACATAAAATAAGTTTCAAAAATAATATCACAAAAAGTGCTTACTTAAACTACTTTCAAGTTTTATGTTTTCACTCAAAGTGTTTCCAAATCTTGAAACTTTTTCAAAATGTATTGAATAATATTAGGATTTTCAGTTTTAAATAACATTTTCAACTTACAAAATAATGACTTCTCAAATATTTGTAACTTTATAGAAATTTAATGTACAGTTTAATGAATTCTATTACTCTGTGTTTCACAGCAACTAGTAAGAACTGTCGGCAGGGGCAACCACTACAGTTTAAGTAAATTGGTGGTTACTGTCTCCACCTTGTCATCAGGTAAACACCAGCTCCTCCATGTTCAACCTGCAATAGGCTTGGTGGAGAATCTTTTGCAACCAAAGGGAAATGCTGCCAGTTGGGATGCTTGTACACACCCAGCACAACTGTGAAAGGAGTGGGGCTGTGGCTGGCAGGTATTGCACATGCATGTCACCCAAGGGATTTGCCAGAGGGAAAAACTCCCATTCCCCACTGACTTTCAGTCTGGCTGAGAGGCTCCATCTGCCAGGGTAGAATACATGGGACGTGGCTCCAGGAACTCCTCAGTCACTGTGCGGACAGAACAGGCTAGTGGGGCAGAGTGCACCCTCTGGCAGTCCTTGACCATGGGAGCCCTGGGTGCTGAGACTGTGAAAACACTGTGACTGCCTGGGAGGAGGCAAGGTGTAGCCTGGGTCTGGACAAGCTCTGGATGCAGAGTCACACTCTCAGAACTCTTTGGTTGCCAGGGCAGATCCCTGTAGCAGGAATCATGCTCACAGAGAGGACCATGCAGATCATTGGTGTGGTTCATACAGAAGTGCAGATGAGTGTTGAAGACACTGGGGACAAACACCTGGGCATTATTCAGCTTGGAGGAAAGGAGGTGAGAGGCTGATCACACCAACATGTGACCATCTTCTGCCCTAGAGATCTTTTCTAGGATGAGAGCATAGCTGTACTCTGTGCTCAACCCTATGATGAGATGAAGGGGCTCTATCAGATTTGGAAGAATTTGGAAGGTTGTGTCCCTTAGGTGGGACCATTAGCAGTTAGAGCTGGGCCAGGAGAATTGGAAAAAGGAGACATTTGGCAAGACCTTTACTTGTGTGGTAAACTTCATTGGTTATTTAATATACCATGGATAAGCAGGTTAATTAGCAAGATTTTAATTAACAAGTACCAGGATTATTTTCCAACTTCCCAAGGGGAACTGATCTCTTCCTATTTATTCCCAGAGGCTTCCTAGCCTGCTTAAATGAACCACACCAGATAAATTGAAATTCAATCTTCTATTATAACTGGAAAAACAGCAAGAAAATGCAGAAACACAGTGCTACTCCTTATGATAACAGCAAATATTCTTTGAGCTCCTTCTTGGTGTCAGCATTCTGGGAGTCCTGAAGGTAATTATTTATTTATTCTTTAAAACAGCTTTAGGAGTCAGATGCTATGTATCTCCATTTACAGCTGAGGAAACTGAGCTACAGGGTTGTTAAGCAAAACTCCCTTCATCTCACAAGCAAGAAGTATATATATATATATATATATATATATATATATATATATATATATATCCTCTGAAAACTTACTTATGTATATATGATAAAATAAGTATGTATATAAGTATGTATATCTATATAATATATATATACACCTATATAATATTTTCCAAAAAATTTGCATGATTTCTTATCATACTGTCATTTAAAAAGTCAGTGTAAAAATTAATTAATTTTCTATGCCGTTTCCAATTTAACACCAGTTTTTTTTCATTTCCAATTATCTTTATATACAGAAGATCGATTCAGTATATAATTAGTAAAGATCTCATCTGTTTGTACCCACGCAGAAACACAAAGTGTAAAAATACTGTTTCAGTACTAGTTATAGCATCACTGCACATTAGACAACACATTAAGGACAGATCCCACATGGGATGTAAGTACACAGTGACTCCTGTTGCTGACTTAACAATTTGACACTCCTGTTCATGGCGTCAGTAATCTCCCTAGGCTCTAGTCATGAGTTGCCAGGGCTATGGAAGCCTTTAGGGTTCGCTGACTTTGATCTTATTCCGATAGGGTCACAGTCAAAGTGGAAGTTCTCTCCTCCCTTCAGAGAAAGGTACCTCCTTCTTTGATGGCCCCGTTCTTTCCACTGGGATCTCACTCACAGAGATCTTTCATTTAGGTCTTCTTTTTTTCTTTTCCATGGTATCTTGGCTTTCCATGCCTACAATACTCTCATGGGCTCTTCAGCCAGGTCTGAATGCCTTAAAATATTATGTAGGATCTCTGCCTTTAATGTGCTGTACACTCTTATTTAATGCTATAACTAGTATTCCAACATTATTTTTTTTTCCTTTGTGTTGCTATATGGGGGCAAACTGTTGAAATCGTTACCTAATATATACTAAACTGATCTTTTGTATATAAAGAGAATTGAAAATGAATCATGATGTGATTGGAAGGGGAGAGGGAGCGGGAAAGGGGAGGGTTGTGGGTGGGAGGGAAGTTTTGGGAGGGGGAAGCCATTGTAACCCATAAGCTGTACTTTGGAAATTTATATTCATTAAATAAAAGTTTAATTAAAAAAGTCAGTGTAAATCAGTGTATTTACTTTCTTTTTCTTTTGGAACAGTAAAAACACCCAAAGATTATTTTTAATTGACTGAGCACTAAGTTCTTAAAATTAGCTGAGAATTTGGAAATTCCAACTTGGTTCTCAGTATTATGATTCATAGCATTACATTTCATGAAATTACAGCCTTTTAAAGATCTCCATTATTATCATTCCATTAGTTGAATACAATTGTATAGATAGTCTTTTAATTTTATTCAATAATTTTTATTTAATTAATTTACTGGAGAGACAAAGACAGAGGGATTGTCCGCCTACTGGTTCACTTTCCAAATTCCCACAAGACCCAGGCTGAAGTCAGGAGGTTGACACTCAATCCAGGTGGCAGGGACTCAGGGGCTTGAGCCATCACAGACTCCCTCCCTAGGTGTGCATTAACAGGAAGATGGAGTTGGGAGAGGAGTTATACTCCAACACAGGTATTCTGATAAAGAATTTAGACATCCCAGGTGTCATTTTAACCACTTCACTGAGGGCCTCCACCTTCTTTTCTTTTTTTAACTTCTGTTTCTTTCATGGCTACAATGATGCCTAGGAAATAGCATACCCTCAATGTTAGTTACTTTAAATTTTGCTTTTAGATACATTTATCTGGACTGTATTCCCAAAGTGTATTCATGACAACAAATGAATTTTTCACATATTGATCTTTGAAAGTTCATGAGAAAGAAAAACAAAAGAAGTGGACAGAAGAAAAAAATTAAGAGAGAGTCAGCTACAATCAAATTTATGGTTATCACTGTAAAAGGCTACTTAAGTTTTTTTGCAAAAAGAATGTTAACATGTAGAAATACAGATTTTGAAACATATGCACCCACAAGGGAGTGGCAAATAGCTGCTTTTGACATTACATGGATCTTTGTCAACTTTATCAAGTTATAATTAAATAGCTAGCTAGTATTTATTAAGCCCCAAATATGTAAACTGAAGAAGTTATATCTTCTACATTAAACAAAATGATCTCTCTTAGACAAACAAGATAGTCTGCTCAAGAAGTTTCCTCTGAATTTTTTAAAAAAGATTTATTTATTTGAAAGAGTTACAGAGAGGCAGAGGCAAAGAGAGAGGTCTTCCATCTGCTGGTTCACTGCCCAGATGGCCACAATGGCTGGATATGTGCTGATCCTAAGTCAGAAGCCAAGGGCTTCTTTCAGTTCTCCCACATGGGTACAGGGTCTCAAAGACTTGGGTCATCTTCTACTGCTTTCCCAGGCCATAGCAGGGAGCTGGATCAGAAGTGGAGCAGCCGGGACTTGAACTGGTGCCCATATGGGATGCTGGCACTGCAGGTGGCAACTTTACCTGCCAGGACACAGTGCTTTATTTATTCAAAGTACTTCTTTTGGAGATGTCCAAAGGTCTGTCAAAATGGCCATTTCAATTTTAAGTTGTCCCTGGCGAAATTGTGCCAGAGGATAAATGCACACATTACTGTGGTGGTGGGAAACATGAAGGAAGCAGGTGTTTAGGGTGGAAAACATGTGTTGTTAGCCTGAAAAAGCCCCAGAGGAACTAAAAAATCTGTAAAGATGGTGAACTTTCTATCTGCACAGTTTGACCAAAGGGCAAACATCTGGCCAGGAGTAAGCCAAAGCCCTCTGAGTCTGGGTAGATCAAGTGAAAGAAAGAGGTCTCAGGGACACAAAGACAGTATTCAGAAGTCAGGACACCAGTCTTAGGAGACCTTATAAACTTATCTATCCCCTGGAGGTAGCTCAAGGAGAAGGTTATTGAACCTATTCCTATCCAAGCCCAACAGATCTTTCCTCTTATAAACAAACATAAAAACATTAGATGAACAGAAAGACCTTAGGGATGTGTGTTAGAGTGTTAGAAATCCATTTCTCCAAGAAGCAAACAAATCTGATCAGATCAATGAAATACCTTCCTAGAAAAACCAAATCCAGACTGATAGGCTTTAGTGAAATATCAGAATTCAGTTCCAAGCTACTAGTAGGGAGCTGGATCAGAAGTGGAACAATCAGGACTCAAAATGGCACCCATATGATAGCTGGTGACAAAACCACTAAGCCACAATGATGGCCCCATTAAGGCAAATCTTCATGTCAACTAATGAAATAATCATTTTATTATCCAATTTCCCTTGGACAAACACAATCACTGTTAATCCCATAATACATAAGTTAGGGTTGCTACAGCCATTTCACATATGAATATACAGGCTTCAGCAGCTCACTGCTAGCACTTAGAGAGTTATAATTCAAATACCATTCTTCTAAGCCCAATTCAAATTGTTCTCCATTCTATCCAAGGATGTTGCATCAGAAGATCACAAAGGAATGTGCTAAATATGCTAAATGTGCTAAATGATATACTATGGACATTTAGACAACAAATACATCTGAGAAAGGAGAGTACAAGTTAGGCACAAGATTCCCTGGCTTTCTTCCTCAAAACCCAGGAACACCCACTCCCTCTAAATCTCTCTCTGTCTCCCAAATAGTTTTTGAGAAAGAAATAAGACAAAAAGTAGGGGGAAGGCAACATTTGGATAGACAGTTAAAATACTGTTCTTAACCTAATCATAGTAAGAATCTCAAAGCATATTCTAATTAAATTTATATAGATTAAAAAATTGCACAGGTTTAAAAATTTACCTCAAATAATAATAATTATTGCCAAGAGAGTCCTGAAAGGAAAAAAAAATGAGGCGGGAGTTTTCTAACTGTAACAGATTGTAAAATACTGTCCATTTAAATATTTTAATATTTTCTTTCCTTTCATTTTATTTTAATGGCAGAGAGTGACAGAGACAGAGACAGATCATCCTGACACTGGTCCATTCCCAAACTGGCAGCAACGGCTGGGAATGGGCAAGGAAAAATAGGAGCCTAGACTTGATCCAAGTACTGAGGCAGTCCTATGTGGGATGTGGACACCCCATGTGGTATCTTAACCAATGTTCCAAACACTCACTCCAACATACTGCATACTTCAGAGGTAAGTGAGTTAAAGTGCACTGACAATCTGGGCTGCCACCTTTCCTGGGGCAGGCTGAGCAGGCTGCACCACCTGAACATGTGCTCAGGCTGTCCGTGGGCCACTTGCCCTGTGCTCTGCTTTCCTGGACAGTGGCCTCAGGTACCAAGAGCCAGGTCCAAGATGAATGGATTTCTCACTAGGAGAACTGTGCTGGCTCTTCTGCTGTCCGCCCTGATGAACCACAGCACCACCAAATAGCTTTCTTGAAGCCGGAGCCTACCTACATGGTGCTTGCTCACTAGCAGCAAAGCTTCGGGGTGCCTGTTCAGGAGGCTGCTGTGGCCCTGGCCTCTGCCACCAGTAGTCATTGAGGGCCCAGGCCAGGCTCCTGGTGCTTGCACAAATTGCACATAAGTGAGTGTGTGACTGGCAATACCAGCAGCACTTGACCAGGCACAACTGGCAGGGTTGCATGTCCATGCCCTGCAGCCTCTACTAGCTGTTCTCCAACAGTAGCACAGAGGAATTGGGCCAGATGTGCAGCTTTTCTGATGGCTCCGTCTCGAGCATCAGGTACATCTAGGCATACTCAGGCTACAACCTGAGCCCAGGGCAATCCTCCAAGAAGAACCTCCATGCAGACATAGCATGGCAGGCTCTGTGAACTGGGTCAGGTCCTGAGAACTTTATCTTGTGTGGGTGTCTATCTACTGGGACTGTGCCCATGGTAGACCTGGCCTGGTGGTACCAGCACGCAGCAGTCATCCTCTCTTCCCCTCTAGTGTTCAGTCTGCAGCAGGCTTTTCCGGATTCCAGAAACACTTCCTGCTTCCATGCATTCCCCAGCATTGACAAGCTATCTGAAGTCTCCTCTCCTTGTGGGTCAGTCACAGTGTGGAGGACGAGGTCATCAGCTTCTTTCACGGCATGGTCATATAGGGGTTCTGTCCCCAAGCTGTGGAGTCCCTCTGGAGTATCAGACATGTACTATGCATAAAATTGTTGCATTACTTGTATTGGCTGGGGCAAGGGATTTGGAGGTTCTTTGGTTTGATTTGTTCCCTCAAACTTAAAAATACTGTAAAAGCCTCAGATCATTCTACAACTGGATTGTAATTGATTGATGACTTATGGACTGTTGCTTAGATGGGGCACAGTGGTTGGTGATGGAATAAAATGTGCATGGATTAGAAGAAAAAAAGAGAGAAGCAGACCATTTAATAGAACACAATGAAAAAGCCAGAAACAAAAAAGGCACACTTTGGTATTTCAGGTTAAATGTGACATTGTAACATCCCGTCAAAACATGAACTGTTTGGGATAAGTGAACAGCCACTTTACAAAAATTTGTGAACACAACACGATGCTCCAAATTCAAGTGTGGATTCACTAAAGATTCAGTTAAGGGAAATAATAGCAAAAACTCAAATGCGCAAAATGAGAGGAGTAAGAGGCCTAAAGAACTGTGGTTTCATGTCTTCTGGAAAATCTGTGTTGATTTTTTGTCCCAAGTTCACACTTGTTGACGCATATGGCCACAGTTTCTGAAATCACACAAAATGATTTTATTTTAACATCTATTAAAGTCCCATTGAAACCAAGTAGGACTCAAAGGGACGTGGCGGGGGAATAAAGAGCAATAAGGGGATTCAGAGAGAAGGATTTTAAAAGTTTACTTAGATGAGGCCCTCGGCATCCTGAAATTGCATCCACTGTAGTCCTGGTCTAGTGCAGACTGCTTTCCCACAGGCACCAGTGTTACTTTCCTACAATGACCTCAACTCTCAGTCAAATCCCACTGACATTTGGAAGCAACATAATCCATCCTGTTTGAGAAACAGAAACCTTGCAAGTGCCTCCAAACTTCTGTGCGAACGCTCAGACATTGACCGCTAGAGGGCGCGTGCGCACTTGTGTGCTGGAGCGTTGCTTGGTTACAGAGATTGTGAGCTCAGAGGTTGGAAACGCCCTGTTGGGCGGTCGACTGGAAACCAGTCCTTCATCTACAGGGTTATCCTTAGGCTTGAGAGGCGGTGAGAGTGGTCAGAAGTCTCGGCAATGAAGGTTTTACTCCCCATTTCAGAAGGTCAAGTTTCTCTTCAGCTCCTCCATCAGGTGTGAACATGACAAATAGGATTAAATCACTGGTTACCACAAAGCTGCCGAGGCTGGTGAAGCAGACCGAGGGCAGTCACTCCTGTTTGCTCAGTGAAAGTGGTGTAGCTGCTGGAGACAGGAACAAGAAACAGGGACTACAAGTTGAGTGTGAGGGGCGGGTGGTGAAGGCTGGGGCTGATCGGACAGAGTGCTTGCTTTCTGGGACTCGTAAGCTGCAGGGCCCTGCTGTAACCTAGGATGCTGGGCTTCTTGCCCTCTGCAGCTCCTCAGAACCTAATTGACTTCTTTCCTCTGGATCACTTCTGCTATCCTATGACTATGGTTCTATAGGAATTTTAGCATTGTTTCTTCTAATTAATTCTTCTAATTCTAATATTGTTATTTTGATAGGGATTGCATTGAACCTGTAAAGTGCTTTGGAGACTATGGACTTTTAATGACATTAATTCTTCCAATTCATTTTGTGATTTTGATGATTTCTTTCATCAACATTTCATATTTTCCATTGTGTAACTCTTTAAATTATTTAGTTAAATTTATTCCTGAGTATATAATTCTTGTAGCTATTATGAATACGATTTCTTTCTCGATTTTTCTTTCATTAAGATCATTACTGGTGTATAAATATACTTCTGCTTTCATATGTTGATTTTGTGTCTTATGCCTTTTATAAAAGTTTATACAAAACTTTCCCTTAGGCTTAAATGCTATTAGAAAAACTGTAGTGGGTAGATCCAAATATGATATCCATTTCTTTCTGATACTATTCCGAGGAAGACTTATTTTATAATTCTTTTTCTTGTTTTCACAAAGTTATTTATTTGAATTGAGGGACAGAGAGAGAGAGACCTCATTTCTATCTGCTGGGTAACTCCCCAGATGCTTCCAACAGCTGAGTTTGAGTCACATTGAAGCCAGAACCTCAAACTCTATCCAGGTCTCCTGCATGGATGGCAGGAACTCAAGTACTTAAATCATTATCTACTTCATTCCCAGTTACATTATCAAGAATTTGGGTTGGAAACAGAATTTCTAGGACTCAAAATGGCCCTCTGAGATGGGAAGTAGTTGTCTAGTGGTGGATTAGCCTGCTACATCATAATGCCTGCCCCAACTTATCCTTCTTTAACTGCTTCAAACTTCTGTAACTCTTTCTTGCTATTACTTTTAGTTGTTGAATATTCACAAGAATGTATTTAATTCAGGAATGTGTATGTATTTAACATGAACAGTACACATTTTTTTCATGAATGATTAACTACATTGTATAGTCATGATATCTGCATTGGGATTAGGAGAAGAGGGAGAGAATCACCTGGGAATTCTGAGCACTGTCCATTGATACTTACATCTTTCAACATAATTTTTATTGATGTTAAAACATGAAATATACTTCTTTCATTTTTAAAATATTATTTTAGATTGGTGAGATAGAGGCAGAGAGATGTCCCATCTAACAGTTCTTTCCCAAAATGACTTCATTGGCCAATGATGTCCCAGGATACAGCCAGGAGCCAGGAGACCAGTCTTAGTCTGCCGTATGTGCAGCAAGGAATCAACCACTTCAGCAATCACTTGCTCACTCCCAAAGAGCACAATAACAAGAATGTGCCATCAGGAGCCCCTTGCAGTTATCAAATCCAGGTTTTCTGATTTCAGATGAAGCCATTCTAATTGGTTTCTTAGCTATTGGTAAGATGCTCACAAATATGATTCTTAGACTTGACTTATTCATCTCCATATATGGCCATAGGACTTTTTTTAAATTTATAATTATCAATCTATGATTAGTAATGTAATTATGTGTTAACTGTATTACTTCTGCATAATAAAATTCTACTAATATGCCAGATTCCTTTATTTAAGTCAGTGTAGTATAGTATAAAATATTTCCTAAGGCTTAGAGTGAAATCATCATTTGGGGTTCTAAAACTAAGTGCACCTAAAACCCAAAGATTGGGGCTGGCACTGTGACCACCAATGCCAACAGCCCATGTGGGCACTGTTTCATGTCCCAGCTACTCCACTTCCAATCCATGTCCCTGCCAATGGCCCAGGAAAGCAACAGAAATGGCAAAGTGTTTGAGTTCCTGCTACCCATGTTTGAAATTGAAAGAAGTTCCTGACTCCTGGCTTCAGGCCTGGCTTGCCCTGGCTATTGTGACCATCTGGAGAGTGAACCAGCTGGTGAAAGATCTTTCTCTCTAAAGCTCCCTCCATCACTGTATCTCTGACTTTCAAAGAAATTAAAATCTAATTAAAAACCCAAAGATTATTTCAATTCCCATCATATGGTCAAATATTATTTTATATTATAAATGGATGTATATATGTATGTAAATGTCTTGGTGAGGATTAAAGAAAAATATGTTGAATTCTATTTTTACAGCTTGGAACTGAGATATAATAATATGATTCTCTTTGGGTTGTCAAGTGTACATCTATAGGAAATAATTCAGGATGAAGAAAAGTATAGATGGGCCAGTGCTGTGGCTCAACAGGTGAATCCTCCATCTAGCAGTGCCGGCACACCAGGTTCTAGTCCTGGTCAGGGCGCCAGATTCTGTCCCGGTTGCCCCTCTTCCAGGCCAGCTCTTTGCTATGGCCCGGGAGTGCAGTGGAGGATGGCCCAAGTGCTTGGACCCTGAACCCACATGGGAGACCAGGAGAAGCACCTGGCTCCTGCCTTCGGATCAGCGTGGTGCACCGGCCATAGCACGCCAGCCATGGCAGCCATTGGAGGGTAAACCAATGGCAAAGGAAGACCTTTCTCTCTGTCTCTCTCTCTCTCTCTCTCTCACTGTCCACTCTGCCTGTCAAAAGAAAAAAGAAAAAGAAAAAGAAAAATATAGGAAATTATTATTATATGAGATAATAGCAATAAAGGTTTGATTTAATAGTGTTTTAATCAGCAGAAGTGATTTTTTAATAAAAAGTATGACTGTCTTTGTGGTATCAATGTTTTTATAAATACATGTGTAAATTAATGATTTACTTTATAGTTAGTTACACATTTGAAAAGAAATATGGAAGAGCAGATTTCTTAGACTTAAGGAGTTGCTATCTTTCCTCATCCTGAATTGCTGCTTATAGATGTGTACCTGACAACCAAATAGAATCATAATATTGTGTCTTAGGTACTATTTTTCCACTGAGATGATACACAGGTAAGTTGACCAGCATATCCCTCTGCTTATATAGGCCAAATGTTATGAGATGGGTTTCTGACCAAGAAAAAGTCCACCCCACTGCCTGGTGCTGTGTCACATGAAGATACATCCAGGTCCTGCAAAGGTGGTTACTGGCATGGGCTGCAAGGGGGAAAGCTGGAAAAGGCACCACAGGCTAAGCAATTGTGTATTTCTTCAGGATTTTCCTTCAAAGTTGGGAACATTCACACCATTTGAAAGGGCAAGGGGGAGGGGGAGTCATGAGACAGCAGTAGCCCTGCTGCAAAACAGTACTGGAGGCAGGGCCTGGCACGCTGGGTGAGTGTCTGACCATGGAGGGGCTCAGCTCACCCAGTGCTTCCTGATGAGCAACAGGACAGCCTTGGGCCAGGAACCGACTGACCTACCACAGCTTTCCCTCACCTCCCACCCAGGGGCCAGCTCCTTTCTTAGGACAGGGGCAGGGATAATCAGCCAGAGTGAGCAGGTCCAGCCTGAGGGGGACCCTAGGACAAGAGGGCCCAAGGTCCTCCCACCTCATGCTCTCCTGACACTACAACAGTCCAAAGCTGAGGTGGCCTGCTGGAGTCTCCTTGAAGTCCCTCTTGAGTTTCCTGATGGCTTTTTGTCATGGCTGATAAGCAAGTTCTCCCTCCTGAGCTTCCACAATACAACTCTCTGGAACTTAAGAAAAAAGGGGTGGGGGGCAGGGAATGGATTAATTGGCTTCTCCTCTTTAGGTGATGTCGCATGAGGCTACTAAGGGAGCCAGGCTGGGTTTCCTCTTGCCACCCCACAGGTCTCTCAAAGCAGGCTTCACAGACACCTCTCTACCTGGACATGCAGTCTGGAGTTAACTGGCAACAGGCCTGAGAATCTGGTTCTGCAGGTAGGTGCACAGCTGGTACATCAAATCCCTGTTCTGGCCCTCAACCCAATGCATTTCAACTAAGGCATCGCCCACTTCTTTCTTAACATTGATGAGACACTTAAACAGGTACTGAGCAGCTGCTCCTGGCAGAGGCCAGTCTGTCTCAGCCCCAGGGCTGCTCAGCTTCTCAGGAGCCTCTGGGTCCTGGGCCCTGTGGCCAGAGCCTCTGCAGCTCTCCACAGCCTCCGGCCTTCCTTTCTCCTCACTCCGCTCTTCCTCCATGGGTTCTGGGTTTTCTTCCTGGGAAAGTGACCCCTGGCTTGGGCAATGGCCCCCGACAGCAGCAGGCTGGCATTCATGCAGAGCAGGCCCACCTGGGGTGCTCTCCCCAGGACCCTGACTCCGTCCTGGCTGCTGCCCACAGACTCCCTGGACTTCTTTTCTTCCAAGGCCTGGATGACATCTTCAGGAGCTCGAGGAACTTCTCTCAGTTGTCTCACGTGCTCTCTTTTCTTTCTCCTTAAATGGATCCAGGAATTTTCTATGGCTGTTAGGAAAAGGCTAACCTCCTCGTTCCCACAGGGAACTCGCTTATGCTGCACCTTGAGGTCGGTGAGGATTTTTTCAATCCAGGTCATCACCATGACTATGCCCCAAGGGACGAGGCTTTCAGGGACAGTTCCTTCATCACAAACTCCAGCACCACAAATGTAATGGGTTTCCTCAGCTTCTCTAACTTCCTCCACTTGCTTGGTGGTGATGGTACTGTTACATCATTATAAAAACTCCAAGCTAAAGCCCATCGCATTGTCTGACCTTGACAGAATTCGGTGTACATGACTTTGGGAACTCCCTGTATGTGGAGCTCTTCCTTCAGAGGAGCCAGGCTACACTTCTTCCCCAGCATGCAGCTGTACCACCTCAATCTTTTTTTAAGTTGTAAACTGTCAAACTTGTTTCTTCAAGTCCTACTCCTAGAAGTCTGTATTTAAACTTGAGCATGACTGTGAACTAAGGCAGTGTAGCTAAGTCTCATGTAGTTCTGCCTCATTCTTGTGCCAGGGCCCCACCTGGAATGTGTGCAAGAGGGAAGGCAGATAGCACTTGGTCCTGCGGACATTTGTTAGGTCCTGGGAGATCCAGAAGGAAAGCACATTTTCCCACCCAAGTGAGCTTTCATTTGGATTGTAAGCCTGAGTCACATTCAAGTCCAAGGAGAAAAATCAGTTTTGAGGGTCCTGATCTTTTTATATTTTGTCACATCCTCCGGCATCAAAGTCAGAAAGTCTGCTGCTCTGATAGAGTTAAGGATCAATACATAGGAAGTAGACTGTATTACCTAGAGGTGAATGAAAGTGAGTGTCTGTGTGTGTGTGTGTGTGTGTGTGTGTGAGAGAGAGAGAGAGAGAGAGAGAGAGAGAGAGAGAGAGAGATGAAAAAGGAGAAAGAAAACAAGGAGGAAAGAAAATAAGATTAAAGAGAAAATTTATAAAATTGAAGAGAAAATGAAAAAAGTTTAGAGGATATGAAAGAATGAGAAAATAGAACAAAGGGAAAGAGGGGAAAGGAACACATAAAGTAAAGAAAAACAACAAAAAATAAAAAAGAATAACAATAGATAAAAAAGGAGAAAGAACATTTTAAAGCATTTTTCCTATCCATGCCAACAATGTTCCTCTTCCAATTTGACCTTTTCTTCTTAAACTTCCTTCCATTGGGTTCAACTGCTTCTTCCATGTTTATTCCTCTAGTGAGAACACTAGACAAATTTCTTTTCTGCACAATGACAAAGAGGAGTAGCAGACATAGAAAGAAGAAACTTGGGATTATACCTAATTTCTGCCATTTACTGTATCCAGATAAATCATTATGAGCCAGCGCTGCGGCTCACTAGGCTAATCCTCCGCCTTGCGGCGCCGGCACACTGGGTTCTAGTCCCGATCAGGGCGCCGGATTCTGTCCCGGTTGCCCCTCTTCCAGGCCAGCTCTCTGCTGTGGCCAGGGAGTGCAGTGGAGGATGGCCCAAGTCCTTGGGCCCTGCACCCCATGGGAGACCAGGATAAGTACCTGGATCCTGCCATCGGATCAGCGCGGTGTGCCGGCCTTAGTGTGCTGGCCGCGGCGGCCATTGGAGGGTGAACCAACGGCAAAGGAAGACCTTTCTCTCTGTCTCTCTCTCTCACCGTCCACTCTGCCTGTCAAAAAAAAATCATTATGGGCTTTAAATTTCAGGTGCTTAATTTGAACAACCACTTGAATCATATGTTAAATGCAGATGGAAATAATAAATGCTGTTTCATTAGTCTTCAAGATTGCTTAAAATCTTAAAATTCAATGTGATCTTATTCTGTCTATAGAAAAATGGGGAATATTAACTGAAAGAAATGAAAAGATATAGTAGAACACAAATAACAAGAAAACCAGTTAAGAAAATTTTAAAAATCAGGAAAAGATAATAGAAAGTTAAGCAAGAATGGAAAAGCACTAGGAGAAAATAATTTAAGACAGAAAGACAAGATAGTGTCTGTAAGGGTAAACCAAACTAGAAAGTCAGTTAAGTAGATAAATCAGTTAGAATTGTCATCTAAATATATAAATACATGCTAAAATAATGAACATAGTCTATGTATAAATGTCCTTCACTTACAACCCAAATTAATTAATAACCCAAAATATAACCCAAATATATCAGCAACTTAACAAAATAAAACCAATCTAGCTGAGAAGTAATCAAATGACATCAATAGACAGTTCTCAAAATAAGAAATACCAATGGCTGACAAATGTATAAAAAAAGGCTTAACATCACTATCCATCAGGAAAATTCAAATTAAAACCACAATGATATGTCACCTTACTCTTATTAGAATGGCTAAAAACAGAGACTATTAAATGCTGGTGAGGATACAGACAAAAGGGAATACTTATACACAGTTGGTGGGAATGTAAATTAGTGAAGCCACTGAGGAAAACAGTGTGGAAATACTAGAAATAAACTTGCCAACTGATCCAGCAATCCGACTACTGGGTGTACACCTGAAAGACTAGAACACAATGTATAAAAGAGATACCTGAACCACCATGTTAACTGCAGGACTACTCACAGTAACCAAAATTTGGAACCAACCAAGTTGTCCGTCATCAGATGAGTGGATAAAGAAAATGTGGTATGTATACACAATGGAATATTAGTCATCTATAAAAAAAAATGAAATTCTACCATTTGCAACAAAATGGATGCAACTAGAAGACATCATGTTGAGGGAAATAAGCAGCACCCAGAAAGAAAAATATGCAGGTTCTCCCTTATATGTGGGAGCAATTTTTTTTTTTTTACAGGCAGAGTGGACAGTGAGAGAGAGGGAGAAAGGTCTTCCTTTTGCCGTTGGTTCACCTTCCAATGGCCGCCACGGCTGGCGCACTGCGGCCGGCGCACCGCACTGATCCGATGGCAGGAGCCAGGGGCTTATCCTGGTCTCCCATGGGGTGCAGGGCCCAAGGACTTGGGCCATCCTCCACTGCACTCCCTGGCCACAGCAGAGAGCTGGCCTGGAAGAGGGGCAACCGGGACAGGATCGGTGCCCCGATCGGGACTAGAACCCAGTGTGCCGGTGCCACAAGGCGGAGGATTAGCCTAGTGAGCCACGGCGCTGGCCGGGAGCAAAAATTTTAAAAACAAATTAAAAAGAAGGAAGTGTCTGTGTGTATCAGTATCACTGCAAATATAATTTTGTAAAACTGTTTTATACATTTATCAAACCAGTGGTTAAGAATTTTGTGCTACAGTATTTTGAATGATCTATGATTACTTAGACATTTACTATATTTGAGTGAAATGACCATTTTTGTCCATTCAATTATTGTTCATAGTCATTATTGATATTATCACTGATCTAGGGACATTTAGCTTTTTACTTGTTAAACTTCTTACTCAGTGATGTATTAACCCTTTTTATTATAATGTAAATTTAAAATATATTGTCTCAAAAACTAAAAAAAATAGAAGGAAGGAGGCTGACAAAGAGGGAGGAAGGTTATATTATTGTGTTCTTACATTTGTATATATAAGTCATATTTAATCTGTTAAGTATTAAATAAATTTAAAACTGCATTTCAAAAGAAAAAAAAGACAGAGAGATCTTTTTTCTCCTGGCCCACTCCCCAACAGTCTGTAACATCAAGGACTGGCCCCGGTTGAAGCCAGGAGTTGGGACCTCCATTCAGGTCTCAACATGGGTGGCAGGGTTTCAAGTACTTGAGTTATCACCGGATGCTTCCCAAGGTGCATTTAGAGGAACCTTGACTGGAAGCAGAGGTGAAACTAAATTGCAGGCATTCCATATATTGGATGCAGACACCACAAGCAGTGGTTTAAATTGCTATGCTAAAATGCCTACCCCCAGAACTTCTATTTTCCAATATCATTTCTCATGGTCAGTACTGTGGCATAGCAGATTAAGCCTCTCCCTGCAGCACCATCATCCTTTATAGGTGCCTTTTTGAGTCCTAGATGCTCCACTTCTGATCCAGCTCCCTTCTAATGGCATAGGAGAACAGTGGAGGATGGCCCAAGTGCTTGGGCTCCTGCAACCACATGGGAGACCCAGAAAAAGCTCCTGGATCCTGGTTTTGACCTAGCCCAGCCCTGGCCATTGTGGCCATTTGGGAAGTGAACCAGCAGATGGAAGTATCTCTCTCTCTGCTTTTCAAATAAATAGATTTATCAATATCATTTTCAACAGTAACATTTTTTAGTAACAGTAATATTTTTTAAATTGTTCTACAAATATTTTCTTTTTTTGCAAAAATCACTAGGCCACAAGCAAGTTACAAGATGACATCAAAGCTTAGCAACTTCTTGGGTTAATATCAATAATTCAACAATGTTTTGTGAGTCTTAAGTTTTTAAAAATGTCTAACATTTTAAAATTTTAAAAATGTCTTTCCATTTACATGGAAGCAGACTTTTAGAAGTTTATTGAGATGTGCGTACCCATGTAAAGCACCAGTTCCAATTCCAACATCCTGCTAATGCACACTTTGGGATTCAGGAGATGATGGTTTATGTAGGTGGATCCTGCCACTCATTTGGGAGTTGTTCATCACTCCCAGCTTCAGCCTGGCCCAACCTGGCTGCTGTTGACATTGGAGTAGTAAACATGTTGATGGGTGCTCTCTATCTACATGCTTTTTCCTCTTCCTCTTCCTATTCCTCTTCATCTCTCTCTCTCCCTCCCCTCCCCCACCTCATCTGTGTGTGTGTGTGTGTGTTCTCTGTGTCTCTCAAAAAATTTAAAATTTTAAAAATGCCTTGTCCAGGAGTATTAGTTACAGTATATATGTATCTGAATGACTTTTTGAAGTATCTACAGGCCGGAACCGTGGCTCACTGGGCTAATCCTCCACCTGTGGTGCCAGCATCCCAGATTCTAGTCCTGGTTGGGGTGCTGGTTCTGTCTTGGTTGCTCCTCTTCCAGTCCAGCTCTCTACTGTGGTCCAGGAAGGCAGTGGAGGATGGCACAAGTGCTTGGGCCCTGCACCTGCATAGGAGACCAGGAGGAAGCACCTGGCTCCTGGTTTCGGATCAGCACAGTGCACTGGCCATAGCAGCCATTTGGGGAATGAACCAATGGAAGGAAGACCTTTCTCTCTGTCTCGCTCACTCTCACTGTTAACTCTGCCTGTCAAAAAATAAAAAAAGAAGTATCTGCACATGTATGTAAAGATAAAGAAGACCTGGTGCAAATTGTGAGCATCTGGCTCTAAACCAGTAACCTCCAAGTTTGCAGCAAGCATGAAGAAATCCTTTTCTATTTTATGCAAGACAACTCATCTTTCTCATTAAATCATCTTATCATCAAAGAAATAAAGACAAGATTGTTGGTGATAAATCATTCTCAAAGCATTTAACAACATTTTAAAAATGAGAGTTGAGGAAAGTAGAATCTATTTACAAAAGAAGAAATTATGGTCTTGGCCAAGTGTTAATACTTCTAATTGGAAATCAAATGACAGAAAATGTTCCATTCATAAATATGACCTAAATTTGTATTATTTAGATAATCTCATTTAAAAAAATCTTAAATGGACCACTCTATTATTCTATACTATTCTATTATTTTATTGCATTTTACAATATTGCATCAGCACAGAAAGAAACTATACCAACTATCCATCATTCTCTATTTCTCCCTCCCACTAACTCATGGAAACCATGAATGTGTTTTAATGTATTAGTCTATCCAAGATATGGTATATAAATTAAATCATCTAATATGTGATCTTTCATCAATGGATGGATCACTCAACAGCTTGTGGTGGATGAGCACTAACTTGCTCTTTGTTGCCAATTTCCACTGTGTCAGCTCATCAGCTGATTCACATTTGGCTTGTTTTCCACTTTTAGCTGCTGAGAATCACACATCCAGGAACGTTTGTATAAAAATGGTTGCCATTCTTTTGAGTATATACTAAGGAGTTGGATTACATGATTGCATGATAACTCTGTGTTTGGATTTTGCAGAACAATCTAATTCTGTGTTTGAATTTTGAAGAACAAGCCAAAAATTATTTTCCACAGTGGCTGTGCTATTCTGCATTACTACCAGCCATATACAAACATCAGATTTCTTCATGATTTTTGCCAATGATTTTAAATTTTTTTTACAGGCAGAGTGGACAGTGAGAGATAGACAGAGAGAAAGGTCTTCCTTTGCCATTGGTTCACCCTCCAATGGCTGCCATGGCCAGCGTGCTGCAGCCAGTGCACTGCGTTGATTTGAAGGCAGGAGCCAGGTGCTTCTCCTGGTCTCCCATGGGGTGCAGGGCCCAAGCACTTGGGCCATCCTCCACTGCACTCCTGGGCCACAGCAGAGAGCTGGCCTGGAAGAGGGGCAACCAGGACAGAATCCGGCGCCCCGACCAGGATTAGAACCTGGGGTGCTGGTGCTGCTAGGCAGAGGATTAGCCAATTGAGCTGTGGTGCTAGCTGATTTTTAATTTTTATTACAGCAATTTATATGGATGTGAATTCACAAATAGACTTGTGATGAGTGATTCTGAGCATCTTTTCAAGTACTTGTTTGCAATTTGTGAATGTTTTTTTTTATTTTTTTTAACTTTTATTTAATGAATATAAATTTCCAGTATACAGCTTATGAATTACAATGGCTTCCCCTTCCCATAACTTCCCTCCCACCCGCAACCCTCCCCTCTCCCGCTCCCTCTCCCCTTCCATTCACATCAATATTCATTTTCAATTCTATTTATATACAGAAGATCAATTTAGTATAAATACTTCAACAGTTTGCACCCACATAGAAACACAAAGTGAAACATACTGTTTGAGTACTAGTTATAGCATTAAATCAAAATGTACAGTACATCAAGGACAGAGATCCCACATCAGGAGCAAGTGCACAGTGGCTCCTGTTGTTGACCCAACAAATTGACACTCTAGTTTATGGCGCCAGTAACCACCCTAGGCTGTCGTCATGAGTTGCCAAGGCTATGGAAGCCTTCCAAGTTCCCCGACTCTGATCATATTTAGACAAGGTCATAAAAGACAGGGTGAGGATAGTAACCAATGATCATAAGAGTGGCCTAAACCAGGTCTGAACAATTATACAGCATTAAGTGGGGAAGAGGACCATCAGTACACACAGGTTGGGAGTAGAGCCATTGGTGGTAGAGTAGAGGTTATGATTACAAAGGAATGAGGCCCAAGTGCACTAGACAGGGTCTAGAACAAAGGACAGAGTCATTATTAGAGGAGCTAAGAAAGGTGCTGTCTAAGCTACAAGTAATTTTTCTGATTGAGAGGCAAATAGAACCTGATAGAAGGGGCTTGATAATAATCTGTTGGGTTTTAGGCCTTGTAAGTTAAGAGGCCCAGACCTATCTATCTCTTCACATGGGGTATATCCTAAGGGAGGTGTGAACCTCCTAGGGGAAGGCACTCTGTTGACTTTCATTACCTGGCTGGCCTGGGAGGAGAGCTGGACTGGAAGAGGAGCAACTGGGACAGAATCCAACGCCCCGACCAGGACTAGAACCCAGTGTGCCAGCACTGCAGGTGGAGGATTAGCCTATTGAGCCAGCCTCTCCATTTTAAATTCAGAGTTTTTGTTGTTGTTGGGTAGTGATTGTTCTTTTTATATACTAGATACTAATTCCTTATCAGTATATAATTTCCAGACAAGACAGTACTTTAAAATGTGTGGAGGATGGAATTAAAAGATGGCTTTATTTTGGTGCAAAATATTTTTTTGAAATCCACATACAGTATTCTAATAATACACATCCTCTCATGAACTTAAGATCCCTGTGTTCTCTTCCATTCTGTGAACTGTGTTAATTTTAGTGAAGTGCAACATATGTTTTTCTTTTCTTCCCTGTGTTCCCCCCACCAGTAATCTGCACAGGGTGTTTTCTCAGGCAGATGCAATCTCACAGAATATGGTAAACACAGATCAGAAAGGGGCAATGAAACAAGGAGCAGTGAGGCAGGGTAGAGAAGCGAGTATGAATACACAAGGAATCTGGGGGCTTGAGGCCGAGACAGAAAGGCTCTAGTGGAGGGCAGGTGAGGGCCCCCAACATGCATGTTCTGGGAAGAGACAACCTCCACCATGGGGTTTGTGAATATTCAAAAATAAAATACAAGAGCAGAAACCCCGTTTGTTTGGTTGCTGGCCTCCCTCCACCCCCATGGCTAGTCCAAGTTTTTCCATCCTATTGAAAGCATTGACAAACAATTCTGGTCAACAGCCCATCTTTCAAAAGAAAGATGAAGAAAAGAGGAAGGGCAAATGCCAGCTCACCCTGCCCCTACACAGGATCATGAGGAAGCAAGGATCCTGGGGCCAGAATGAGGCCACAGTTTCCATATCGCAACTCTTAGCCATCCTGCCTGGGGTGCCTCTCCTACTCTACTCCAGAGCACTGAGGGAGGAGAGGTGGGAGAGCCAGGGAAGTCTGGGTGTGAGAGAGGTGGCAGCAGCATGCAGGGGAGACAGTCCTGCCAGCAGACTGCAGTGGAGCTCTTGTCTAGAGTGGAATTCTGAGGGGGGCCAGGTGTCTCTGGTACCATGACCACAGTGGGTTCTGGGGTTCAACTGCTGCCCTGAAAAACACAGGTTCCTGTCCTTTCCATGGGACTTGCACAAAACAAAAACGTCAGTTGGAAACCACCAATAGTACTTTCCAGTTGTCTTGTTCTGTTTACTATTGTTATTGTTACTGTTATCTGACTACAAAGACAGTGTGAGACTTCACAGGTAGACTAGCTTTCCTGATAGGAGGGCTTGGGTACAGTGAGCACCGTTTGTGGATTTTTTTGCATTACTGTTTAAAGCAGAAACAAATAGGTTGATTGGAACGGGGTGGAGGGATTTGCTAGAAGTTTCTATCTAAAAAAATCAGCCCATTGAAAAATAAAAACAAAACAAGAAATACCTGTGTGAATCAGTATTGATGCAAATATGATTTTATAAAATGTTGCTTTTTAGCTTTGCCAAACCAGTGGTTAAGAATATTATACTACTATAGTTTCATGATCTGTGCTGCTTTAAAATGCACTATACATGAGTGAAATGGTCACTTCTTTCCATTCAATTACTGTTTATAGCCATTGCTTATATTCCTGCTAAACTAGGTTTCTTTTTACTTGTTAAACTTCTTATTTGGCGAAGCAGTAAGCCTTTTATGGTTATGTAAATTTAAAATATGTTATCTCCAATTGTAAAATGAGAAAGCAAGCAAGAAAGGGAGAGAGAAGGATGGTGGGATGGAGAGGGGGATGGAGATGGACAGGGAGAGAAGGGAATATCATTTTAATTTTAGAATTTTATCTATAAATGATAATGAACCTGTTAAAAATTAATTAAAAATTTTAAATTGAAAATATAAATATTCCCCTCTCCAAAGAAACCTTGAAAACAAATTTTTTTATAATCCTGAAAACAGATTAGGGAGCGGCAAGATGTTGGAATAGGAAGGGAGCACACTGATAGTCCAGGAAGAGACAATTTAATGAAAGTGGAGATACTGCAGGTTCAAGGAAGAGTAGGGGAAGAAACAGCAGAGAAAGCTCTTCCAGAACTAGTGATTCACAGTGGACCTCCGTGGAGAGCATAGGAGCCCAAGTTCAGGACACCAGCGGCAGACTCAACACACCAACGCTGGAACGTGAGGTGAGACGAACCTCAATAGCCCGAGACACCGGCGGACAAGAGGAAAGAGGAGACTACAGGGAACGAGGATTGAAACCCCATGGGGAAAATTTCACCAGGCTAACTAGAAGAGAGAGAGAAAAAAAAGTGACTGATACGGACACAAGTTTCTCTCTCTCTGCTCACCTCTCAAAGGCGAGCAAGACAAAGAGCAGGTGCCATTTTGGATATACATCATAAGCAGGGCGACCTCAGGTCTGCACCAGCCCTGAGCCTAGCAGAAAAACCTGACTCTGGGGGGGGTGAAATAACAGGAGATTAGGATCTAACTTGGCAACCCAGTGGGAGACTGCAGGACAATTGGAGCCCACACCGAGGGCAGCAGAGATTCCCTGTGTGGTCCTTGGGAAAGAGCTTCCGATCTCTGGCTCCTGTGGGTATATCATTCACCTGTTAACTACCTCCAAGTCCGTTTAGCTGTGTGGAATTACTTCCCTTTTGAATCAAAGAGAGATTTACCACACCTAACCTGGGAGTGTCACCCTTGGCACACCCTCAACCCTGAGGAACCAAACACAGCTCTCAGGCCACACTCATCTCAAGTCTCTAAGGCTCCATTGAAAGCAGACAGTCAACCTAACCTAGAGCCATAGTATAACAAGAAGAACACCACAGTGAAGCAACCAAATATCTCCAACATGCCAAACAACAAACACAAAAACTGAGGTGACAAGAACAAGGAAGACACTATTATGCCCCCAAATGAACAAGACACCCCAATTCAAGATTACGAAGATGATGAGATCGAAGAAATGCAAGAAGCAGATCTCAAAAAATTGATAAGAACATTAAGAAGTTCTCAAAAACAAATTCTTGAACTATAGAAATCCTTAATGGACAAGATAGAAAATCTCTCTCATGAAAATGAAATATTAAGGAGGAATCAAAATGAAATGAAACAACTAGTAGAACAAGAAACTGTGATAGTGACGAGAAATCATAATGAAATGAAGAATTCAATAGATCAAATGACAAACACATTAGAGAGCCTTAAAAACAGAATGGGTGAAGCAGAAGAGAGTATATCGGACTTAGAATACATAGAACATGAAAGGAAACAGGCAAGCCAAAGAAAAGAAGAGGAAATTAGAAATCTAAAAAATGTTGTCAGGAATCTACAGGATACTATTAAAAAACCCAACATTCGGGTTCAAGGAGTTCCTGAAGACATGGAGAGGGAGAAAGGATTAGAAGGGCTTTTTAGTGAGATACTAGCAGAAAATTTCCCAGGTTTGGAGAAGGACAGAGGCATCTTAGTACAGGAAGCTTATAGAACCCCTAATAAATATGACCAAAAGAGATCCTCACCACGACATATTGTAATCAAACTCACTACAGTGAAACATCAAGAAAAGATTCTAAAATGTGCAAGAGAGAAACGTTAGATTACTCTCAGAGGATCTCCAATTAGACTCACAGCAGACTTCTCATCAGAAACCCTAGAAGCTAGAAGGGAATGGCGAGACATAGCCCAGGTACTAAGAGAGAAAATCTGCCAAAGCAGCTTTTCCTGCAAAGCTCTCATTTGTGAATGAAGGTGAAAGTAAGACTTTTCATAGCAAACAGAAATTGAAAGAATTTTTCTCCACTTGTCCAGCCCTGCAAAAGATGCCTAAAGATGTGTTACACACAGAAACACAGAAACATGGTCACCAATATGAAAGAAGGTAAAGGAAGGAAACCTCACAGCAAAAGATCACAGGAAGCTCAATTTCTCTTTGACAGAGAATTAAAATCTGATTCTCTGGTAAAGCAATGTGTTAAAGTAATCTATGTTCTCTTGATGTCTGTTAAATTCTAATTGTTCAAAAACAGCTGAATTTTTATTAAGAGCTATGGGTTATGTAAATATGTGCTTATTTTCAAAGATTTGAATAATCGCCTTGTAACAATGATCAAATTTGGTCTATGTTATGTCATGATTTTAAGGAATCTTATTTCAACCAGATATTTTGGATTTTGAGCTTTCTTGGCATTCTTGACAGGCATTCAAAACTCAAAATTTCAAGCAATCTGGACTCTAAAATTTCCAGTAAATCTTGGACTTCGGTTTTTCCAGTTTGGGCCCAACTGAAAAAATCGAAGGACCTATGTCTCTCATCTTATAGAGACGCCAACTAATCAGGCTATTTGGATTATATTAGAAGTACTGTCAAGATGTGACGTGGTACCAGACTTTAAGTTTCTATAATGGAAAATGCTATTAATACAAATGTTTGAGAATTAAAAAGTCTAAAGATCTTGTGTTACTAGACACGATAGTTATCTTAATGAGAAAGCCCCAGAGGCCTAAAGGGTTAAATACTTGTAAAATCCTACAGGTGCTTTCAAAAATACTGTGAAGTAAGCAAGTGCCTCTTGTTGGTTGATGAGTTTATAATTTTAAACATGACAACTTAAAGCCTTTTGTCATCCACAGTTATATGTGATTTGTTGCTCATAAAACTAAAGGGTTGTTGGTTCTGTGTTTAGCTGTCCTCCTATAGGTTCCTATGGACCTTTTCCAGTGACTTCTATTGTATTCAGTACTTTGGGATGGCTCTGTAAACAGATGAAGCCAATAATGTATTAACAGTACGAACTGAGAGAAAGTATGGTTAACTGAGGTTACTAAAAACAAAAAGCAATTGAAATCAATTGGCAATCTACAAAAACAGTGAAAGATTTTAAAAGCTATTATTGGCCAGAGCCGTGGCTCACTAGGCTAATCCTCCGCCTTGTGGCGCCGGCACACCGGGTTCTGGTCCTGGTCGGGGCACTGGATTCTGTCCCGGTTGCCCCTCTTCCAGGCCAGCTCTTTGCTTTGGCCAGGGAGTGCAGTGGAGGATGGCCCAAGTATTTGGGCCCTGCACCCACATGGGAGACCAGTAGAAGCACCTGGCTCCTGCCATCAGATCAGCACAATGTGCCAGCTGCAGCGCGCCAGCTGCGGCGGCCATTGGAGGGTGAATCAACGGCAAAGAAAGAACTTTCTCACTGTCTCTCTCTCACTGTCCACTCTGCCTGTCAAAAAAAAAAGCTATTATTAAAGTTGCTATATTGGTCTGTTATGTTATATGTGTGTACATATTGTATATCCACATGGGAAAATTTTATTAAGAATTTTATTTTAATTGGCTTATAGATAAGATTGTCCGTAAATTTAAGCTGCTAAAATTAATCAAAGATACATTTTAATTCGTGTGACCTGAATCTCTGCATCATATGTTTTATACTTGTTGGTAGAAAGAAACTAAAAACATTTTATATGGTTGTGCTTAAGTTTACTGGTTAAACAAACTACACCATGTTAGATATTTAAGAGGTGTTTCCAAATACATGATTCTTAAAATTTATAGAAGGCATTGGACATTCTGGTAAATGTTTTCTTAAGTTATCTAATGGTTGAAACTATTTGCTAAGTATTCATGTGATATTGCTATTGTCAGCAAGTGATCTAGGACTTGCTCCCTCATTTCTCTATTCTAAGCCCAACTTGTTCTTTCATTTCTCTATTCTCCTCAAGGTAGGAAAATAATTCTATTATGAAGAAATCTGTAGGATGCACAATTTAATCTTTAGACCTTATAAAAGAGATGGCTAACCTTTTTCTGTAATAACATAGCCAAAATAAGAACTTAAATAATAATCTCATAGCTAGATTTACTTCGCCATCAGTGAAATGAACAGTAAATAGAAAAAACCTCCCTTTCAGACCAACGGGAAAGAAAGTTTTTAAGTGAGAATATAATTCTCCTCATGGGCATTGTCTACCTTAGAAAAACTATTACAGAACATGCCTGTGACTATAGACTTGTAGTTCAGGCCACCGAAGATTAGAGATGGGACACGGGCACTCCCTTGACTTGCATCCTCTGGTGTGCTTTAACACAAACCAGGAGGAAAAGAAAGCTCGGCATCAGAAGCAATGGGTGGCAGGCCTATTAATGGCTGATCTGTACAGTGATCTGCCCTCAAGGAGACCAAACAGGCCCATCTACTGCAGTGGCTTTCCATGTGGTAAGCCTGGGCTTCAGCAGAAGTCAGCTTGTGAAGAGCTCTGGCAGCTCTACCAAGAGTTGGATCACTGAAAATGGACCTGCCCTGGAGTCAAAGGATGCCCAGGTCAGAGCCACAGATCGTATTGGCTCTAAGCTGAAAAGCCCTTCACTCAGCCCAACTTCCAAAGTGACCACTGCAGCTGAGGGTGTGGTCAAGTAGGGTCAGCAACATTGCAGGCAGAACTGTAAATTTCTTGTTAGAGATGCCACCTGCCTTTACCTGGCCAGCTCTCCTCCCAGGCCAGCTAAGTAATGAAAGTCAACAGAGTGCCTTCCCCTAGGACGTTCACACCTCCCTTAGGATGTACCTCATGTGAAGAGATAGATAGGTCTGGGCCTCTTAACTTACAAGGCCTAAAGCCCAACAGATTATTGTCAAGCCCCTTCTGTCAGGTTCTATTTGCCTCTCAATCAGAAAACTTAATTGTAGCTTAGACAGCACCTTTCTTAGCTCCTCTAATAATGACTCTGTCCTTTGTTCTAGACCCTGCCTAGTGCACTTGGGCCTCATTCCTTCGTAATCCTAACCTCTACTCTACCTCCAATGGCTCTACTCCCAAGCTGTATGTACTGATGGTCCTCTTCCCCACTTAATGCTGTATAATTGTTCAGACCTGGTTAATGCCACTCTTAGGATCATTGGTTACCATCCTCACCCTGTCTTTTATGACCTTGTCTAAATGTGATCAGAGTCGGTAAACTTGGAAGGCTTCCATAGCCTTGGCAACTCATGATGAGAGCCCAGGGTGGTTACTGGCACCATAAACTAGAGTGTCAATTTGTTGGGTCAACAATAGGAGTCACTGTGCACTTGCTCCTCATGTGGGATCTCTGTCCTTAATGTGCTGTACATTTTGATTTAATGCTTTAACTAGTACTCAAACAGTATGTTTCACTTTGTGTTTCTATGTGGGTGCAAACTGTTGAAATCTTTAATATATACTAAATTGATCTTCTGTATATAAAGAGAATTCAAAATGAATATTGATGTGGAAGGGGAGAGGGAGCAGGAGAGGGGAGGGTTGTGGGTGGGAAGGAAGTTATGGGAGGGGGAATCCATTGTAATCCATAAGCTGTACATTGGAAATTTATATTCATTAAATAAAAGTTAAAAATTAAAAAAAATCAAAAAATCCTGAAAACAGTAAAACTCCAAATAAATAAACAACAAAGTGTCATGTACAGAAAGAGTGAATTAAGTCCATTTATTAATAGCAGCTAAAATTTATCTATGAGTGACTTCAGTTCAAATTCAGGGAGTTAATGAGGGCTTGTCACTTAAACTGGAGTAATTCCTTTTCAAACTCACCCTGATGAATATTTCTTCACCATTTTGCTCCAAGCCAGAGAAATATTACTGCACATCTATGCAACTCATTATTTCCTGTTTTTAAAATACCTAAATCAATGTCTGAAAATATTTCAATACAAAGAAATTGCAGAATTTCAGGAGTCATCACATTTTTGAGGTATGACATAAGTAGCAGGTGGACACCTGGATATAACATTGAAATATTGATACAGGCTGAGAGATCTGCAAGAGTATTAATGACTGAGGTGCAAATTTCACAGCCTAAGGCTTACTCTTGCTGTCACCTGAGTGTTACATACTTTTCCATATTATGCAAATTGTAAGAGATGGGATGTTGAAAACTTGCAAGTGGAAGGAAAGTTTCCCTTCTTTCTGAACAAACATCACTGAATACTGAGCTATCTGGGAGAAGGCACTCTCCTAATAGTATAAGTACATGATATTTCAAGACTACTCCACAAAGTAATTATTGAACCCTAAATATTACCTCAGGACCCTCAAAAGCAGTCTTGATACTGGAAATGTTATTTTTATAATGTTTATTTGCATTTTACCATTGAAGATTTTGCCTACATACTCACCTTTAATCCAGGAAAATATGAAATAATTTAGGACAGTTTTCTGCCTTATCTCTTTAATTATAGTCCAGCTGACCTCACAGAAGATGAGGAATCTTGAATGAATTAATGTAGGAGAAAATAAGTGACAAATACAAAGAACCCTTGAAAACAAATGAAAACAAATCCGGCCGGATGGATTTCTTAATAATATTGAAAAGTAGTTTCTAGGCCGGCACTGTGACTCACTAGGCTAATCCTCTGCCTGTGGTACCGGCACCCCAGGTTCTAGTCCCAGTTGGGGCACCAGATTCTGTCCTGGTTGCCCCTCTTCCAGGCCAGCTTTCTGCTGTGGCCTGGGAGTGCAGTGGAGGATGGCCCAAGTGCTTGGGCCCTGCACCTGCATGGGAGACCAGGAGGAAGCACCTGGCTCCTGGCTTTGGATCAGTGTGTTGTGTCAGCTGAAGCAGCCATTTGGGGGGTAAACCAATGGACGGAAGACCTTTCTCTCTGTCTCTCTCTCACTAACTCTGCCTGTCAAAAAAGAAAAAAGACATGACAACTTTTTGAGACCAAGGTTTCTGACTCTAGCAGTTATTAACTCTTAGCTCCTAACTCTTACCAGTATTCATTGACACAGAAATTATATAGTAATGGATACTTAGATTTCTCAATCAACCATATAATTTTCAGGAAAAAATTGTCACTTATCACCAGCTACCAGTCTGAAAATGTTCATGGAAAAAAAGCAAATAACTTTATTTATTTATTAAAATTCTCTACATGGGGCCAGTGCTGTGACATAGTAGGTAAAGCCACCTCCTACAGTGCCCATATCCTATATGGGTACCGATTCAAGTCCTGGCTGCTCCACTCTCAATCCAGCTCTCTGCTACGGCCTGGGAAAGCAGTAGAAGAAGGCCCAAGTCCTTGGGTCCCTGCATCTGCAAGGGAGACCTGGAAGAAGCTCCTGGCTCCTGGCTTTGGATCAGTGCAGCTCTGGCCATTTCAGCCAATCGAGGAGTGAAAAAGTGGATGAAAGACCCCACTTTCTCTCTTCCTCTCCTTCCCTCTCTGTATAACTGACTTTCAAATAAATAAATCTTGAAAAATCCCTCTATGATACTCTTTATTGCTTGCATGTATATATGCAGATTGACTTTTGCTAACATACAGAGATCAATGTACTTCCCTGGCATGGAGCTCTCTGAAGAGTTTAAATGCTAATCTGTGTGCTTTCATTTTATTTACTTATCATCCAGACTGCATTTATTAAATATCTGTATCAACTGTCTTGATATTTAATAGTACTTATATATTTATAACCTGAGCTAATCCTCATAACTTTCCTCTCTTGAATTGCTATGCCTTTCACATTGTGCTTTTTTCACACAAATGCAAATGCAAAATCAACTCTTGTATGCTACTTTAGAATTTATAAAAGGCCTTTTGTATAAGATTTGCAGAAAATGTAAAAACTTAGCTTCTAGTACTTGAACTTACTTGGACATGTGAAGCTGCCAAAAAGGACTTGGTTTTCTCATTACAGATGAAAAAGAGGTTTGAAGAGACTGTTCCAACAGTTAGATTCTATTTATCAGGGATAGACTCTAATTAGGTCTCAGGTAGACACACATCTAGATTTTTCTCCTTACAGCCTCTGTGTCAGAATTCCCAGCCTATGAGTGACTTTCAGACTCTATCCAAGGTTCTCAGTCAAAAATGTATTGAGGTTTGTATTGGTGAGATGAAACATGTATCTATATGTTACACACATTTAATAAATAAGTATTGAATCATATGAAAGTGAACTTGAATATTAGAATACCATGCAAAGACTTTTTTGAGATGAAGACCAGATGTTTAAACAATTATGGTCTTACAGTTTGCAAACAAGTTTTAAAATGTGTTACTGGAGTACTTGTTTGGCACAGTGATTAAACCTTCCACATCCCATTCAGAATGCTTGGGCTCAAGTCCCAGCTCTGCTTCTGATTCTAGCTTCCTGCTAATAGAACCCTGGGGGGAGGGCAGCAGGTGATGGCTCAAGTATTGGAGTCCCTGCCACCTACATGGGAGCCCTAGATTGAGTGCTTGGATTCAGCCTGCTCTAGCTCTAGTTGTTGCAGACATTTGGAGAATGAATAATGAATGTAAGAGCTCTCTCTGCGTTTCAAATTACTGAAAACAAATACACAAAACTTTTCTTTTTGGAAAGGCAGAGTTACAGAGAGAGAGGGAGAGACAGAGATGTCTTCCATCCACTGGTTCACTCCCCAGATGGATGCAACAGCCATGTCAGGAGCAAGCCGAAGCCAGGAGCCAGGAGCTTCCTTTGGATCTCCCATGTGGGTGCAGGAGCCAAAGCACTTGGGCCATCTTGGGCCAATTCCCCAAGTGCATTATCTTAGCAGGGACCTGGATCAGAAGTGGAGCAGCCTGGACTGAAACCAGTGCCCATATGAGATGCCGATGGAATTCTAACTTTCTATGCCACAAAACTTTGTTTAAGTGTCTTGCTGCTGTCTGAATGATTTTCCTTACCCCCTAACTGTTCTCCCTAGTAACAAAGCAGATTTTGCTCTCCAAGTCAAACCTGGAGTTCCTAGTACTGGCAGCTCACCCTGAGAACATGCTGACTGGATTCAGTTTGCAGACACAGAGCTCATGTTTTCTTCTGACAGGTCTAATGCAAAGAAATGAGAGTGTCTAGAGTAATCAGTGCCTTGCTGTTTACCTAGCTGTCCACTCACAGGCTTGAGAGAGAACCACTGGAATATGTGTCGGGGCCAGTGGCCCTGGCCCGACATGAGATGCAGCAGGCTGAGGCTGTCCCTTATCTAATCCTGTTTCCAAGACTTTTCGTCCCATATTCCTGCAGGCAGGATGTGACTTCTGATGAAGGTTTATGATGTTCTTTGCTCTATCTGCAGAGCTTGTACCCTGACCATTGCTACTTTGTAAACTTGCTCTGTTCCTGTGCTATGCATGATTGCACACAATGAATGTTATCTGTATGGGGTCTGGGGTATATAACCTTGTCTTTCTGTGTGCTCGGGGCTGGAGGCTGAAGAGTTTCTTCAGGGAGACTGCCTTCAGCCCCTCTCGCCGGGCCCCCTACTTTGGCCTGGAACGCGATGAGGCAATAAACGTGGTGATGAATTGACTGAGTGCTGCGTGTCGCTGTGTGGTTTGTCGGGTGGCCTCCGACAGCTGGTGCCGTGACTCGGATTCATCTCATCCACAGGTAAGCCTCTGTAAGAGGGAAGGCTGCGGCCGTAGCAGGCCGTAGGGATTAAAAGGGAGGCACATAAGCACGAGTAGGGCGTGGCAGACTAGGGCTTGCCCGGGGAGCCTCTCCGATAGCCATGGGAATATACAGTCACATCTAAATGTGACAAAGATATAAAGGCCTTGTTAAAAAGCGCCGGGACGCCGGTTGCAGGAGAAAGGAGGGAGCAATTGGCACATGTAGGACTTAAAAGACAAAAACTTTCTTAGGAGCCCCTCTAAGCCATAACTATGGAATATGCGCATTTAAACGTGTCAAAGTGTCCGGACTACCCATTCTATTTTTGTATTATGTACTAACTCTACCCTTGTTATTGATAGGAATGCTTGGGCAGATTATGCGTGGTTGGCTTTAAAAAAAAATGTAAATCAAAATATGCCACAAGTAGTTAAGATTGCACAAACCTACAAAAATGTAACAATTACAGATAGTAAGAGACTACTATCATTATGGCTAAATGGTTACCCACCGTGTTCCATCCGCTGAAAAATTTGTTGTCTTATCAAAAAGAGATGTTACAAATATTTAATGAAACCCAAATCACTAATTTCAGAGTAATGCAAAATGTTAGCGCATTTGTTAATTGGACTGTGTGCGCCTCAACATGTCTGTTTAACAAGTATCAATGCCTCAAATCTCCATGCCATGGGATTGTCTAGCCAGTTCTCAGGCTGTCTGCAGCAGCTTGAGTTGTTGTATTGGAATGGTACTGTTTTTCATGTCCCTGACATGGGTGCCCAAGAAGCTAATTCTCCCTCAGTTATGTTTTAATTTACCCTTAAAACACATTGAGTATTATTGTGTTTGATTGCTGGATATATACTTGTATGAGAAATTTGTATTGTATTCTTATAATGTGTTAATTATGTCTACCTCTCAATGCAGCCCTAGGGCCAAATGTAAGGACAAATTTTTGGAATGAAGAGGCTTGTATCTAGGTTCAGCTCTGGTGGACAAGTAACTTTGTTGCCACATGACCTTCTCCTGCTCCTTGGGAGCCTGGCCAGTTCCCGGGGAGGAGGATAAAGGAATGTTTCTGATAAACAGGTGGGCATGCTTCGTGTCTTGGCTCTCTGGCCAAGATCCAGGACAGGACGCACTGCTTGCCTAAAATCTTGGCAATGAGCCACCCTTGTCCGTGGAGGCTTTAAGAGGGAGCCAGAACAAGCCTCTACTGCTGCTTCATCCCAGGGGAACACACAGTCAAGCCAAATTTTAAACATGCCTGTAATGATTACTAATAATGTCTGATTCTCAGTATGGATTCTTTTCCGGTGCTTTGTAAAGATTGCCTAGTGATGCCCACAACACCATAAATTCTACTAAACGTAAGTACAATGTAAACATAAATCAATTGGCTACTATGACTGAGGTATTCTGTGACAGTTCCTTTGATGAGGAATTAGCAAAATGGATTCACTTAAAAACAGGACATTCAGGACCTGCCACTCTACATGGTTTGTCATTACAAAAATTATCAAGGAGGGCTATGCCAAATAAATAAGGGTGCTATAAATGTGAACAACAAAAACATGTACAAAAATTGTCCAAAAGTCAAAAATCAAAATAAGGCTCCTCCTGGTATTTTCCCCCAGTGCTAAAGGGAAAGGCATTGGGCCAATATTGTCACTCCAAAACTGATAAAGAAGGTAATTCCTTAACAAACAGAGTTCAGAAAACTGGAAGCGGGGCCAGCCTCAGGCCCTTCCAACAGGAATCAGTGGACCGTCTTGCTATAGTATCATTAAAACAATGGAGCCATGTTTATTGCAACATTCTGTTAATCTATACTCCTTTACCATCTTTCCTCTAAATAATTTTAGTGTGCACTACAAGGCTTGCAGCGTATTTCTTGCAGATTAAACTAAAAGTAACTAAGTCTGTGCACAGCAGACAGCTAAAAAACAATTTGCTGTCACAAATTGGTATAGTCAACAGAATCTACAAGTATACAAAGCAATGCCTTTCTTTAAAAGGAAAACTAAAGTTACATGTGTACCCTGTAATGTTTCTGGCTGGAAAGACCCTCAGTTCGCCTCTTTGGCAAAGGAATGGGCTCTCTGCTCAGGACTGAGTAAACATTGGAATGACAAGTTACGGAGTGCACAGCCTCCACAAGTTATTAAGGTTTTACAATTGGTAAAATAAAGGGATCCTATCACCAATCAATGAAATACACCTAATCCAATACTGGTATGGGACATGGACTCCTAAGGGATGGGTTTTTTTATGTAGCAAATATGCCTTCACATCGTTAGCCTCTGATAACTTCCGCAATTGCTCCCTGGACTGTGTGGCCCCGATGCTGACATCTGTATTTACAGCGGCGGATAGAGCGCGTCGGCAGCATGCTTCACCTAAAGACTGTAATGGCAACGTCATCCTAATAGGACAAAACACTGCCCTGGCCATGGCTGTACCAGTAGTACGTGTTCCTGGACTGGCCTTTGGAAATAACCATGGACTGCGAAGGCTTGCATATTCAGTGACCAAAACAATCAATCTTACTGCTACTGGACTGTCCAATATAGCCAAAGAATTGGATCAAGTACACTCAGGAGTACTTTTAAACCATGCAGCTAACAATTACTTGATGTTAAAAAATCATATAAGTTGTAAATCTGTAACAGGAAAATGTTGTTTTAATATTACTACCAATGTGCCATATATAGAGTCTGTTATTGATAAACTTAAGAGTAAAATGCAAAACATGTTTATTACTAACCCCCTAACATTTGGAGGGTTTCAGTGGATTCATTGGTTATTAATGTTGACTGGACTACTACTGCTTTTCCTACTTGGTATGGGATGTTTTCTGTGTGTTCTGCATTTTATGCTGACTTCACTACAGTCTGTATGAACTGACATTCATCATTATTTGTAATCACAAATACTTAATATTTGGCTGTATGTTTCATCTCTCCCCTAATGTTGGGCTGGAATGGTACTCAGAGACGGGTAAGACGCTCAGCATCCTGTACCAACCTAAGACAGGGCTCTAGGCCAAGCTGCCAGAGTTACCAATGACGGGTAAGGACAGAGATGACTGAGGGCAACCTAAGACAGAGGCCATTCTCAATTAAATAAAAAAGGGGGAGATGTAGGCAGCCCATAAACAAGTCATAGACAAGTCAAGGTCAGTCTTGGCTTGTGAAATTCCTAAAAGGAAAAAAGGTCACCTATTCCCATGCTCCAGAAGAATGATCAAACAAGAACGCTCCGAGTGGCAGTGGATCAGCATATCCATTCAGGAATCTTATTACTAAACCAACGGGTCAACATTCTCCAGGAAGAACTGAATCTTAGACGGGGATGTGGGGAACCGCCTGCTTGGTTCAATCTGTCGCGCTTTGCGCTACTCCGTTTCCCTGGCATAACTATACTCGTCTTGCTAATTTGTCTCGCTCTTTAGGTGCCACCTTAAACCATACCTGGAATAGTAATTTCACTCGTTTGTTGCATGAACTACGGCAAGAGATTTGGGTTCTTACCACAACTGGACACAGATATTTGGTCCCCATTCGAAGTCATCGCTACAAAACCCCCCTCCCCTGCAATACAGCAGGTGTTTCTTGGTTTCTTGGACCAGTAGCCAGAGACGGGTAAGTGCCTTGAGGGATGGCATGCAACCTAAGACAGCGGAGGGCTGAGACTGCTCATGCAAGTCGACCCTCTGGCAAAGACGGGTAAGCTGCCACTCTGCTCAGGGGCGCCTAAGACAGGCGCTGGTCCTAAAGTAAAAAAAGGAGCTGTGGGGAGCCGGCCTCCACAACCGCTGTCTTCTGCCTGCCTGCCTAGCTCTGCCTGTAGACTAATGTGAAGTAAAACAACCAAACGTTCCCACCGTTCCAATGTGCGCAGACAGAGAGGCTATCAAAAGGACAGTACATACCCTCTAGGACACTCTAAAACAGGGGGCTGCAGTATGTGATATGCCGTGGAAGCCTCGGTCTCTCTCTTCCTAACTGCCTCGTTGGCCGCTTGCTCCTACACTGTTCTTAGGGTGGACCGGTAGTCAACGACGGGTAAGCACTCGCAGGCTTCTCTAGCAACCTAAGACAGAGGGCAGGACATGCTTCCTATATCCTTGATGACGGGTAAGCAGAGTAAGCACTGCGGGGCACCTAAGACAGGCACGAGTCCACGCCATTCAGCGTTTAACGCGAGGGACTTGTGGGGGATGGATCCTCCCCCGCGGCCCTCTGGACAGTGTAGACACCGGTTACCATGAACACCAGGCCATTCTTGTACAAACAAGAAGGGGGAGATGTCGGGGCCAGTGGCCCTGGCCCGACATGAGATGCAGCAGGCTGAGGCTGTCCCTTATCTAATCCTGTTTCCAAGACTTTTCGTCCCATATTCCTGCAGGCAGGATGTGACTTCTGATGAAGGTTTATGATGTTCTTTGCTCTATCTGCAGAGCTTGTACCCTGACCATTGCTACTTTGTAAACTTGCTCTGTTCCTGTGCTATGCATGATTGCACACAATGAATGTTATCTGTATGGGGTCTGGGGTATATAACCTTGTCTTTCTGTGTGCTCGGGGCTGGAGGCTGAAGAGTTTCTTCAGGGAGACTGCCTTCAGCCCCTCTCGCCGGGCCCCCTACTTTGGCCTGGAACGCGATGAGGCAATAAACGTGGTGATGAATTGACTGAGTGCTGCGTGTCGCTGTGTGGTTTGTCGGGTGGCCTCCGACAAATATGCACTGTCAAATTCTGGACATAGTATCCAAAATTTACTCACTTCATAGGTGAGGGACTCTGTCCTTACCAATCATTTTAAGTCTGCAGGGGTGGGGGGGGTGGTTTCTGAAAAATTCACAAACGCAGCTCATTGAAGTAAGTTGCTCCCACCCCCACCGCACCCCTATATACATTGTGTTCGCTAATTAAAGGTTCTGGTGAGTTCTAAGCTGGCCAGCAGTGACTCAAGTAGAAAGCCAGACTCTTCTCACTGTCAGACTAAGACCCTAGTGCATCCCAGCGGTGAGCTCACTGCGCCTCGCTTTCCCTCCCTTGCAAACATGATGCCATGCCGGGTCCCCTGCACTACTAGGAAGCCAGGAGCAGTTCCACAGGCCCAGGAGCCCACTCAAAAGCAGGTCCACCTCAGGTGTCACTTCTAACAGTCACTGGCTCCTGTTGCCGGAGACTACCCGGCCACGGGTTGCAGAGTTCCTGGTTTGCCCGCCCACTAAGGAGGGAAGCAGAGGCACAGCTGTACTTTCCGGAAATCGCTCAGCTAGGGGGCAGAGATTCCCCAGGCTGGGGTAAGGAGGGCCTGAGCCAGCCTGCCCCATAGCTCTTCGGCCTGGAAAAATTCATCGCCCTCTGCCGGCCTGCAGGTCGCGATGTCTTGCCAGATGGCGCTCTAAGCGGTAGCTCAGACGTCAACAGCTCCCTGGCTTCCAGCCAGTCAGCGGGCTTCAGTGCCCAGTGCCGGCTCAGGCTCCACCCCTGCCGTAAGCCTCTGGCCAATCATCGCTCTGGAAGGGCAGCGCGGGGGCTGGGGAGGGTCCCGCCAGGGTCCCACCCCCAGGCCGGCCGGCTATAAAGGCTGCAGCACTCTGTGGGATGCAGGCTAGTAGTGTGTGTGTGTGAGTGCACTTGAGGGTGGGGCCTGGTGAATAGTGGCACCAAGAGTGTAGAAAAGCAGAAAAGGTCCTCGTGAGTACATGCGGCTTGCTGCACACGGCGGCACTTTGGGATATCCTGTATCCTGAACGTCTGCAGAGAAGCCAAGCACACAATGCGAATTTATCGGGGAAATTGTATCTACGAGGGCTGTGCTCACTTTGTGAGTGCGGACACTCGGAGAGGGCCTGGAAGGAGGCAGGGGGAGGGTGCTGGGGCCCGGTGGGGTGGCCTTGTGTGTCCAGCAGAGAACGGTTTATCCCCAGGAACCCTGGCCACGCTGCTCTCTTGATCATCCTGTGCTGCTGCTGGGGGGGAGGATGGTGGCGGGACATCGTTTACCTTTATTTTAAAATTAAGATTGATGTATCGAGGGTCCTTGTCTATTTAGATAAGAATTCTACATATCGGGTTTCTGTGAATGAGAAAACATGGTACAGTCTAGCATTTGGAGTGTGAGAGAAATACACAGGAAGGTGAGGGCTTTACTAAGAGGAAGGGGGTATGGCCGGCTCTGTGGCTCACTAGGCTAATCCTCTGCATATGGCGCCAGCACCCCGGGTTCTGTCCCGGTTGCCCCTCTTCCAGGCCAGCTCTCTGCTGTGGCCCGGGAGTGCAGCGGAGGATGGCCCAAGTGCTTGGGCCCTGCACCCCATGGGAGACCAGGAGAAGCACCTGGTGCCTGGCTTTGGATAAACGCATTGTACCTGCCACAGTGCGCCAGCTGCAGCGGCCATTGAGGGGTGAACCAACAGAAAAGAAAGACCTTTCTCTCTGTCTCTCTCACTGTCCACTCTGCCTGTCAAAAAAAAAAAAAAAAAAGGAAGGGGGTCAGAAATTGAAAGCGGCTGTTGCACACCAGGCTTTTCCAGGGAGTAGACCAGAGGCTGCAAGGAGAGAGATAGAGCACGTGGGCAGGAGAGCAGCGGCAGGGCAAGCCAACAGACTCCAGAGGCAGCCAGAAGGCCCCACACCAAGAGACATGGGGTGAACAAGGGCCATGAGCAGGCCTTCACAGGCCACAGCCACAGGGAGAGGAAAAACTGTGCAGGTGGGAATGACCACAAAACCACGTGGTGCGGGCAGACAGCTGAGGGGCTGCTAAAAGGCTGTGTGCCTAGAGACTTGGGAGGGCAAGAGCAGGCCCAGAGGGCTCCATGCTTTTTAGGAACTCCCCAAAGGGACGTGATTAGTTGTCTGATTGGCAAGTTGGGAATACAGGTGGGATGCATAGGGGTTGGGGGCATGTTTTTCCAGCTCATGAATCTGATTAACTTAATCCTATATGCCTGCTCATATCAGGGGAAGTGCTTTTGCTGGCTGAAGACTTCCTTTTGAGTCCTTTCTCACACAGTCATGATTGTGGAACAAATCATAGTTCTGCAGTGTCTTCCTCAAAGGAGTGTTGTGGGTCAGAGGGGTGCAAGGCTAGGGGCCAGTCATCACTTGTCACTCCCTATGCATGGTCTCTGGTGCATCCAGGACCAAAGACGGAAAGCAATTAACCTTGCAAAGAAACTGCCACCTTTTGTGGGCAAGAAATAGTATCTTTTTTTTTAAAGGTTTATTTGAAAGAGTTACAGAAAGGGAGAGGCAGAACAAGGGAAGTCTTCCAACCTCTGGTTCACTCCCCTAAATAGCCACAATGACCAGGGGCTGGGTGAGGGTGGAGCCAGGAGATTCTTCTGGGTCTTGGACTAGGGCATAGGGGTCCAAGGACTTGGGCCATCCACCACTGATTTCCCAGGTACATTAGTAGGGAACTGAATTGAAAGTGGAGCAGCCTGGATTCAAACTATTGCCAATATGGGGTGGGTGGCTTAATTCATAGTGCCAGGCCCCAGCATCTGCTATTTGGACTGTGCAGTGTATTAAAATATCTTTGTGATGGGGCTGGCACTGTGGCATAGCAGGTAAAGCCACTGCCTGCAGTGCTGGCATCTCATATGGGTAGGGGTCCAAGTCCCAGCTGCTCCACTTCCAATCCAGCTCTCTGCTATGGCCTAGGAGAGCAGTAGAAGATGGCCCAAGTCCTTGGATCCCTGTACCCATGTGGGAAACCCAGAAGAATCTCCTGGCTTTGGATCAGCACAGCTCCGACCATTGCAGCCAATTGGGGAGTGAACCAGTGTTATGGAAGATCTCACCCTCTCTGCCTCTGCTTCTCTCTCTGCCTCTCCTCCCTCTGTGTACTTCTGACATCAAATAAACAAATAAATCTTTTTTTAAAAGATGTCTTTGTGATTTTAAGGTAGTTCCTATCTTTACTCTTAACATTAGTAGTTACAGTGTGAGGAACTGAGGAAACTTCGGTAATTTGATGCTAAGTTTAAATATTATGTCAATAAGAATGTTACTTGTTTTTGTCTCATTTGGTTTGCCTGTGGCTACTAGAGGTTTGCCCGTGGCTTTATTGGATAAAAATATATTCAGCTGTAGTTGTGCTTTCAAACATGTCCACTTACTGAATTTTTTTAAGATTAAAGGATTGGAAGACACAGTTGTTACTTCTTGCAAAGATTCTTCCACTCCGGGGAGCCCAAAACCAGCAAGAAAAGCAAACAACAAACTTTCATTAATTAAATTGAGAATCCTGTGCTCACAAACCTGAACAGCTGAGCTGGAAAGGGGAACTGATATGCGCCCTCTTAACTGCAGAACTTCTCTTGCAGGCCTCCGCCAGAGGAAGCACTGCTGTGGTCAGAAGGATTTGAGGAGCTTCTGGCCAGCAAATGTGAGTTAACCTTGAATTTGATCTACTGCAAATATTGCAAGAGTCTAGAAAGGTTGTGTCCCCACAACAAATGAGCAGCTCACAAGAGGAGGAATGGGCTCAACAGTCACAAGAGCCCATCTTTTTCTCCCCTTATTCCTTAGCATATTGACTCCAAGTGGGGAAGACAAATTAGCCTTAAACAGCATAGTGGCTGTGTTCTTGGTTGAGCTTGAGTCTGCTTTTCCATTGCATAAAGTGTTTACAAGACACTTAGTTCTGAGAGAATTTGTGGTTCCCCTGTGGACATTTTTTTTTTTGCATCAACAGCAGACATAAGTATTTGTCTTTGTACTTAAGTATTTTGCCTACTGGCATCTTTGTTTAAAATTTGTTAATATTTTATGTAAGTTATATAACTTTCATGTATTTCATATGTATACGTTTTGGAACATAGTGATACTTCCCCTTCTACTCTCCCTCCCACCCACGCTCCAATTCTTCTTTCTTCTCCCTTTGCCATTCCCACTCTTAATTTTCTTTACAAAGAGCTACTTTCAGTTTACTTAATGATCATATAGTTAATCCTACACTATGTATTCCTACATGAAGTAAAGAAGTTCAACAAATAGTATGAAGAAAAAAAAGCACTGTGCCTCAATGAAAGAGGCAGGCTATAAGCAATTATTGAATCTCAAAATGTTCATTTCACTCCAATGCACGGCATTTCAGGTACTCTATAAGTTACCTCAGATCAGGGAAAACATAGTATCTGTTTTTACAACTGACTTATTTAAGTATAATGGTTTCCACTTGCATCATTTTTCTTGAAAAAGACATGATTTCATTTTTTACAGGTGATTAGTAATCCATAGTGTATACATGCCATGATTTCTTTATCCAGTCAACAGTTGATGGAGGGCTTGATTGATTCCATATCTTAGCTCTTGTGAATTGTGCTGCAATGAACATGGTGGTACAGATAAGTTTTTCATAGGCTGATTTCTTTTTGTTTTGGTAAATTCTAGAAGTGGGATGGTGTATCATATTATAGGTGTATATTCAGATTTATGAGGTATCTCCATATTATCTTCCATAGTGGTTGCACCAGTTTACATTCCCACCAGCTATGGATTATGGCACCTTTTTCATGACATCCTTCCCAGTATTTGTTGTTTGATTTCTGTATGAGAGCCTATTGAGGTGAAATATCATTGTGGTTTTAATTTGCATTTCCCTGATGGTTATTGATCCTGAGCATGTTTTCAAATATCTGTTGGCCATTTGAATTTCCTCTCTTGACAAATGCCTGCCAAGTCCTTTGCTCATTTCCAACTGGATATTTTTGTTGGGTGGTACAGTTTGGGTCCAGGGACATGGCATCTTTTTTTGCTGACTGTCATCTCTTACCTCATCTCCTTGTCTCTAATCCTTCCTTCATGCTACTGCATGAATTATTTTCACAAATTTTCATTGAGATCCTATATCTTCCAAATATTGTATGGTGTGGTCATGATGGATTATGAGCCAAAAATCAGACCTTTTCTTAATGCCATTTCCTCAGATTCAGTGCATTTCTTACTCTACGGTGATTTCTCTTTTTATCTGTAAGGCCAAGAAGAGGCTCTTTTGAGTTCTTACAATCACCTTGAGTGACTGCAAACTTCACCTTACTAAGATGCTAAAAATCAGGTTAAATTTGTGTGGTTGGGTCAGTACTGTTGTGCAGTGGGTTAATTCTCTGCCTGTGGTGCCAGCATCCCATATGGGCACAGGTTCTAGTCCTGGCTGCTCCTCTTCAAATCCAGCTCTCTGCTATGGCATGAGACAGCAGTGGAGGCTGGCCCAAGTGCTTGGGCCTCTGCAAGACCCAGAAAATGCTCCTGGCTTTTGGCTTCAGATCGGCTCAGCTCTGGCTGTTATGGCCATTTGGAGAGTGAACCAGCAGATGGAGGGCTTTTCTCTCTGCCTCTCCCTCTCACTGTCTGTAACTCTACCTCTTAAATAAATGGATAAAATCTTGAAAAAAAGGAAAAAAAATGTAGTCACCATGTAGTAAATTACTTTCTTATGCTGTCAAAAAGCAGCTAAGCCAGAATTGAGGAATCTGTACATGTCGAAGCTTACTGGTTCAGTGGTGGGGATGCTCTATAACATCAGGCTAATTCCTTTAGCTGTGATTTTTGGGTTGCAAGAAGCTCCTGGCTCCTGGCTTTGGCTTGGCCCAATCCCAGCCAATGTGGTCATTTGGTGTAGTGAACCAGCAGATAGAAGACCTCTCTCTCCCTCTCCCTTTCTGTCTCTCTCTCTTTCTACTTTCTCTGTATCTCTGCATTACAAATAAATAAACCAATCAAAAATATATTCTCAAAATGTAACTGAAGGGGCTGGTGCTGTGGCATAGCAAAAAAAGCTGCCACTGTCAGTGCTGGCATCCCATAGGGGCACCAGTTTGGGACCTGGCTCCTCCGCTTCTGATCCGGGTCTCTGCTATGGCCTGAGAAAGCAGTAGAAGATGGCCCAAGTCCTTGGGCCCGTGCTCCAAAGGAAGGAGACCTGGAAGAAGCTCCTGGCTTCAGATCAGCCCAGCTCTGGCCATTGTGGCCATTTTGGGGAGTGAACCAGTAGGTAGAAGTCCTCTATTGTTCTCTGTCTCTGAATCTGCCTCTCTGTAACTCTGCCTTTCAAATGACAAAATAAATCTTTAAAAATAAAACCATGTAACTGAAAACAAATCATGTAAATATCCTAGGTGGGACTGAACACAAATATCCTCAGGCCAAGAGCTTTCTTTAGAAGATCCATTGAAGGAATAGCATTGATTGTGTTTGCTTGTTTACCCTCCAATGTGAATTTGTTCTTTCCCCTTCATATATTCACCACCTCATCAAGGCTTCATTTGTGTCATGCCAGTTTTACTTCATAGTCTTTGTGTGTTCTCTCAAATTAGATTCTCTTTTCCAATTCACCTTACATATGGAGCCAGATTTATTTTTTTAATAAAGATTTATTTATTTATTTGAAGGTCGGAGTTACACAGAGAGAGAAACAGAGGCAGAATGAGAGAGAGAGAGAGAGAGAGAGAGACTGACCGACCGACTGACCGACCAACCTTCCATCTGCTGGTTCACTCCCTAGTTGGCTGCAATGGCTGGAGCTGAGCCTATCCAAAGCCAGGAGCCAGAAGCTTCTTCAGGGTCTCCCATGCAGGTGCAGGGGCCCAAGCACTTGAGCCATCTCCTGCTTTCCCAGGCCATAGCAAAGAGCTGGATTGGAAGTAGAGCAACCAGAATTCAAACCAATGCCCATATGGGATGCAGAGGTACTAAAGAGAAATCAAATTGAAATTTCAGAAATGAATGATTCAATAGATGAAATAAAAATACACAGATATCATTAACAGCAGACTTGTTGAGGCAGAACAAAGAATAAAGAATATCTGAGCTAGAAGACAAATATTTGGGAGCATCTCAGACCAAGAAGAAAAAAGAAGAAAAAATAGAAAAACTGAAAATAGTGTTCACAATTTAGCTGATACTATCAATTGACCAAATATATGTGCCTTAGGAGTTTCTGAAGATGTGGAAAGAGAATAGATTTCTAAGGGCTATTTAATTAATAACAGAAATTTTCCCTAATTTGCACAAAGCTAGGGGCACACAAGTACAGAAAGCACATAGAACTCTGAATAGACAAGATCAGAAAAGATTTTAACCAAGACACATCATAGTGAAATGTTTAAAAGTTAAACCTAGGGGCCGGCGCCATGGTTCACTTGGTTAATCCTCTAACTGTGGTGCTGGCATCTTATATGGGTGCCAGGTTCTAGTCCTGGTTGCTCCTTTTCCAGTCCAGCTCTCTGCTGTGGCCTGGGAAGGCAGTGGAGGGTGGCTCAAGTGCTTGTGCCCCTGCACCCACATGGGAGACCAGGAAGAAGCACCTGGTTCCTGGCTTTGGTTTGGCCCAGTGCCAGCCATAACAGCCATTTTGGGGGTGAACCAGAAGGAAGACCTTTCTCTCTGTTTCTCCCTCTTACTGTCTTATTCTATCTGTCAAATAAATTTTAAAAAAAGTAAAATCTAAAGAGTCTAAAATATATATGAGAGAAATGTCAGATTACCTTCAAAGATATCCAATTCCACTGAGGCTAATTTCTCATCAAAAACTCTATAAACTACGAGTGAATGGAAAGACATAGCCTAAGTCCTAAAAGAAAAAAAAAAAAACTGTCAGCCTAGCATAGTATACTCAGAAAACCTTTAATTTATATATGAAGATGAAATAGATGTTCCAAAGCAAACCAAAATTGAAAGAATTTGTCACCACTCATCCAGTATTACAAATGATATTTACAGGTATACTACACACAGAAACAGAGAAATATAATCATCATTATGAAAGAACGTGAACTCAGAATTTTCCTAGAAAAAGTCAAAAGTAATTCCAAAGCAAACAGTAAGAAAATTTATGGAAAATGCCAGGTCAGGTCATTATGTATAAATGAAAGCCTAAATTTTAATGACCTAAATACTCCAATTAAAAGATACAGACTGGATGAATGGAAAAAAAAAGACTCATCTATTTTCTGCATAAAAATCAAACTTCATCAACAAAGATAGAAACAGAATGAAAGAACAAGGATGGAAATGATATTCCATTCAATGGGAAGCAAAAACAAGCAGGAGTAGCCATCCTAATATCAGACAAAATAGACATTCTATTCAAAGTGACAAAGGAGAGCATTATGTAATGATTAAGGAATTGACTCAACAGAAAGATGTGATTTGAGTGAACCTATCAGCACCCAGTGGCAGGGTGCCTGGTTATTTAAATTTAATATTAATGGATCTAAAGGGAAACATAGACTCCAGTAATAATGGAGGGCATTTTAAACAACAAAAACAAAAACAAAGCTAGGTATATCACAGATTTATGGACATGCTGTAGGGCAGGCATAATCACAACTTTCTACTATTGGCACCAAAATAGAAAGGTACATTGAGGGAATTGAATTGGGTCCCAGAAATTATTTCATGCCATTACAACCAACAATCTTGGACAATTAACTAAAATCAATATCTAGATAAATGAGATTCTCTTCAATAATATTGGAGAAATTGATTCTACATGTGCAAAATATGAAAAAAAAACTTATACTTTCTACAAAAATCAACATACAGTGGATAAAGATCTGAATCTACAACCTGATGCCATCAAATTACTTGAGGAAAACAGACAAAGTCTGTAATACATTGGTTTAGGCAGACTTCTTGCACAGGCAAGTAAACCAGAAATAGATATGAAGGCAAGAAGTGTCTCCACTATAAAGCACACATCAAAGTAAAGATGTAACTGACAGAATGGGTGAAAACATTTGCAAACAATGAATCTTATAAAAGGATTAATATTCAACATCCACAAAGAACTCATGGAACTCAACAACAAAAACACTCCAATTAAGAAATGGGCAAGTGACACATACAGGCATTTTCAAAGGATGGAATACAAATGATCATCAGTCATGAAAACATGTTCAGGATCTATAGCCATCAGGGAAATGCAAATAAAAACCAAAATCAGGTTTCACCTCACCCCAGTTAGATTGGCTGTCATACCAAATTCAAAGAAATAATAAATACAGGAGAGGATGTGGGGTAAAAGTTGCTCTAATCCATATTTGGTGATAATGTATACTAGTACAACCATTATGGAGACAGTGTGGAGAATCCTCAGAAATATGAAAACACATTTACCACATAACTAAGCCATGCCACTCCTAGGAATTTACCAAATGGAAATGAAACCTACTTATGAAATAATTTTCTGTACTCCCCCATGTTTATTGCAGCTCAACTCAAAATAATTAAGTTATAAACCCAGATGTCCATCAAATGATGAATAGAACACACATACACACACACACACAAATTTTGGAAAACTACTCAGCCTTGAAAAATTATGAACCAGATGAACCCCTGTCTTTGCAAAAAAATGGATGCAACTGGAAACCATTATGATTACTGAAATAAGCTAGTCCTCCCCCCCAAAAAGGCCATGTTTTCTCTGATTTGTAATAGCTAATACAGAACACAAATATATATACATATTTATGAATGAAGCTATTTTTAGCCCCTGTTTATAATACTGTGGAACCATGGAATTTATATTCTTACATGTTGAATATTATTGTTAGTGGCACATTAAACCTGCGATTATAGAGTAGACTGAAATTTTGTATTTGCAAAACTTAAAGAAAGGAAGGCTAGAAGGGGACTGACAGAGGCAGATAGTGAGCAAGAGCTTTATGATTATCTCCTTGGATTTGTACCTATGCAATACATGAGATATGTACTATTTATATTCATAAAAATTTGAAAAATAAATGTTTGAATTAAAGTATGTCATGTTTAGTGCTGAAATTTAAAGATATTTCATTCTGATCCATACAACTGTTATAAGAGGGAGGAATAGTTTAATAGAAGGTCACAAATTAGATAAAATGACAATATATTTGTTGGGAAAAATACAAGATTAGTAACCTAAAACTCCATTTACTGAATTTCTTTAGATTAAAATCATGGTTGTCATTGCAAAAATCGAAGATGGCACTGTTTAACACTTATACAGTTAGATATAATCATAATAAATATGTTTGTGCACCTTTTTATCATTGGTATTGAGATCATTTTTTTAAAACTTTTATTTAATGAATATAAATTTCCAAAGTATAGCTTATGGGTTACAATGGCTTCCCTCCCTATAATTTCCCTCCCTCCCACAACCCTCCCCTTTCCCACTCCCTCTCCCCTTCCATTCACATCAAGATTCATTTTCAATTCTCTTTATATACAGAAGATCAGTTTAGTATATATTAAGTAAAGATTTCAACAGTTTTCCCCCACATAGTAACCAAAAGTGAAAAAATACTGTTGGAGTACTAGTTATGTATTAAATAACAGTGTACAGCACATTAAAGACAGAGATCCTACATGATATTTTTAAAAAATTGATTAATTTTGTATGCAGTTTCCAATTTAACACCAGGTTTTTTTTTTCATTTCCAATTCTCATTATATACAGAAGATCAATTCAGTATATGCTACGTAAAGATTTCATCAGTTTGCACCCACACAGAAACACAAAATGTAAAAATACTGTTTTAGTACTAGTTATAGCATCACTTCACATTAGACAAAACATTAAGGACAGATCCCACATGAGACATAAGTACACAGTGACTCCTGTTGTTGACTTAACAATTGAGATCAATTTTTAAAAAACTCTCAAAAATATATCAACACACAGTGTGTAGTTCCCCAAAAGGAGCAATGGTTAGGATCCACTGTTGTGGCATAGCAGGTTAAGCTGCAGCCTGCAGTGCCATTTTATTATATGGGTGCTATTTCAAGACCCAGCTGCTCCATTTCCAATCCAGCTCTCTGCTATGGCCTGGGAAAATAGAAGTTGGCCCAAGTGCTTGGGCCCCTGCAACTTCATGAGACCTGGAAGAAGCTGCTGGCTCCTGGAGTCAGATTGGCCAAGCTTTGACCATTGCTGACATTTTGGGGAGTGAACCAGCAGATGGAATCCCTCCCTCCCTCCCTCCCTCCCTCTCTCTCTCTCTCTCTCCCCCCTCCCCCTCCCCCTGCTGTTGCCTCTAATTCTCTGTAACTCTTTCAAATAAATAAATTTGTTTTTTAAGACTAATGGTTAAACACTTCTTAGTATGATTTACTTTTTATGAGTGAAACAATTTTTATTATAGGTTTCATGAGCAAATTAAATAAATAATAGATTGTATAATTTTAAAATAATAGTCTATTGGAATACTATGAGCTTTAGCTTGGAATGTTACATTTTTCTGATTGATGGGAAAATAGTACCAGAGTGTCCGTTAAGATGATTGTTTTATGAATTTTGAGGTAAAGAAGGAGATGTAATGCAATTTGCATCATATATAAAATGCACCAGAAAAGCCTTGTTTTGTACATAATCCCATTTAATACACCATGATCCAGCAAGGTAGACGTTTTTGAATTTTGAAAGATAGGTGTATGCTGATATCAATGGTTTGCCAAAACAAGGTCCAGATTTCAGGCAACAGTGAAATGATGCTTCCTTACTATTTATCTGACCTTACCTAAACAGGTACAGACATGAGCATTGCATATATATATATATATATATATATATATATATATATATATATATATGAATTTCTGTGAATTAAGTTAAAATGAGAAATGTCTTTGCAAACTCATTGTTCATGATTGCCTGATCTATCTCCATAGGAACCCACTTAGTCCATCAGACAGGTGCTGGTAAGTTTGAAATTAGAGTAAAAATTGAGATATTTTGCTCTTAGTGTATAAAAGTTTTGTGCTCAAATAAGCTAATCGCCATTCCAACAGCAGGATGAATTTGTTCCTAGTGTATGATGTTCAGCTTGTATGGTGGAATTTTTAAGGATTGATGATGATGATGATGTTTCATCATGGCTTCCTTTGAGACTGTGTTGTGATAGTTTACTTTTTCTTTACTTATAGCGATGCTTTCAATCTTGCTTCCTTGGTTATCCAAGAGTAAATGTGTTAAAATATATTTTTCTCTCAAAAAGCAGTATGAGCACATTAATTTCGAATTTCTTTATGTTGGGAAGCATACTGCTATACACTAAAGCTCCAAATTCTTCCTTTGCTCTGTATTCTCCTTAGAGACTTAGAAACTAAGATATATATAGATATAGATATAGATATAGATATAGATATAGATATATATGTGTATATATGTATATATATGTTATATATATATATATATATATATATATATATATATATAACAAAGGTATATATAGAAACAAAGGGGATATATGTATACTTATGTTTGTGGTGACTGTAGTGAACCAGCAGTTAAAAGTACCTGGAAGTACTGGACAGGAACTCACACAGATTGCATGTATATGAAGTGCTGGTGTCTTTGGCATTGTTTCTACAATACTTATACTTTTTATTCACCCTGTTTCATAATTTATAGCTTTTGATGAATAAAGAAAATTAATAACATGTTTCATATTACTATGCTCTTGGAGATTTTCTTAAAGTTTGGAGGTTGGCTTTTAGATATTCAAGTTGAAGTTAGTATGATGGTTCTGGTAATCATTAGGTGAAGAAAAGAGGTGGTGAATGCTTTAAAAATTTTATTGCCTTTAAATTATGCATGTAACCCCTTAACATCACCAATTTAATTTCAAATATGGACACACATGTGTATAAATTTATAAATATTCCTGTACTCCCCCCCAACTCACATACATGCATTAGAAGAATTACAGTTCAAAAAAGGTATCTTTCTGTTCATTGGTCTTCAAGGAAAGGCTAAAATTTTAACATTTACAGATACAAATTTGTATAAGTAAATTTCATATACTCTAAATATAATTTTCAGCAGGTCGATGATTTTTAATTTGCTGATGTGAAGAAAGTATAATTTTAGGTTGTTAGAATGGTGATTATGTATAAGGACATCTGCAGAATTCCTGTGGAGTTTCTGCTTTTCCCAGGAAACAAAGAACATAATTATTTATATTTCATTATCATCCTAGAGGATAGTCTTAACAGAGAAGTGTGCAGAGGCTGTAAGAATAGTGGATTATGCAACAACACCTAGAATCTAAACTCAATTTGGAGTTGAGTTTTAGATTACTGAAATAAGGCCATCATATATCCACAGCAGTGACTGCATTCAAAAGATTTGGAAGCAGATAAAGTTAGAATTGTGAAATTGGAGATTATGTGATGTTCTTCTGAATTATTTGGATCAATGTGAAACTAAAACATTATTGGAAGAGAATCCTTGGGATTGTAGTGAGCCCTAATCCATTCTAACTGGTGTCCATATAAGAAGAGAGATACTTTTCAAAATTCAAAAGACCCCAGAGGTGTGTGTAGGCAGAGGTACAACCAGGCTGGGATATAGGAAGAAAGCTACTGTTCTGGACTGAATGTGTCCCCCTAAAAGTTGCATGTTGAAACCTAACCCCTAATGTGACAGCATTAGGAGATGGGTCCCTAATTGTGCCAAAGGGTGGTGCCCTTGTGCATGAGATTAGTGCCCTTGTGAAAGGGACCCCAGAGAGCTCCATCATGGTCTTTCTGCCATATGAAGACACAGGAGAAGCCAGGTGTCTGAAACAGTATATAGGTCACCACCTGACCACAGTCCACTCATGCTAGTATTCTTGATCTTGGACACCCCATCTCCAGAATTGTGGGAAATGTACTTCTGTTGTTTATAAAATCCTGGTTTGTGCTACTTTGTTGTATCAGTGCCATACCAGGACAGTGGCCATCTGCAAATCAAGGAGAGAGGACTTAGATGAAACCATTCCAGTCTGTGGCCATGTCACATTCAACATGCCTGTTCTTGTCTGGTCTCAGAAGCCAAGCAAAGTGGTGTCTGGTTCGTACTTGGATGGGAGAAGAAACCAAACCTGAAGACACCTTGTTCTTGAGTTTTCAGCTTCCAGGACTGTGAAGAATGAGTCCCTTTTGTTTAAGCCACCAGACTGTGGTATTTTGTTATGTCAAATGAAATGAAAATCAGATCTTTCTTTCTCACTAGACTCTGAAGGAATGGTTCAATGATCATTCAGCCTCATAGTTCCTGGCATGTGGTAGGCATTTGGTGGATGTTTATTCAGTAAGTGGATGAGCAAGTGGTTGAATTGTTTGGAGAGGGCCCTCAAGATCATCTGGTTCAATTTAAGTCACCTATTTCCCAGACTCTTGCCCTTTCTGCCACTGAGATGGAGGGCTTGCACCATCTCTGCAAGTTCAGATGTTCTCATGTGTTGTTTACAATGCAATTGAATAATTTAAAGAGGAGAGTCCCTGCCACTAAACTTTTCTAACATTTTGTTCTTGCTTGACCTCCACTCCCATTTCCAGAGAAAATCCACAGAATATTAGAGCCAAAAGGAATTTTTGTGATTACACAGCTGAATCTCTTAACTGATACTTTTCTTCTTTCTAAATATAATCTCAGAATATTGGAGACAATTTTGAAAATACAAGGAAATAATTATTCTTACCAACTATTAGTATTTTGCATATTTGTTACCTGCATATGTTTTTCTCTATATGGTGATTACTATAGTATGTGACCAGATTACATTTTTAAAAACAAAGAATTATTGATTGATTTGCAAGGCAGAGTTACAGAGATAGAGAGAGAAAGAATGAGAGAGGGAGAGAACGTCTTCCATTTGCTGGTTCACTTTACAAATGGTTGCAAAGGCTGGAACTGGGCCAATCTGAAACCAGGAGCCAGGAGCTGCTCCCAGTTCTCCCACATGGGTGCATGGGCCCAAAGACTTGGGTCATCTTCTACTGCTTTCCCCGGCTTCAGCAGAGAGCTGGATCAGAAGTAGGGCAGATGGAACTTGAACGGTGCCAATATGGATGAAGGCACTGCAGGAGGCGGTTTTACCACTATATGCTATATAGAGTATATTACATATGATAGTAATCTATATATAATCTAATATACTATATATAGTAATATATATAACTAATATACTATATATTACTACTATACTTTGTATAGTAATATACTATATAGTTATATATTAATATACTATAGTTGTATATTAATTATATATAGTTATATATTAATACATTATATATTATATATATATTGCATGTTAAGAGTAATATATGTTAATCCTCAAACACTCATGGGCTGTTTTTATGAATTTTTTCTACTTCTATTATTATATACATCATACTTTTATCTAAATTTATTTTACAAAACACCATCACTGTATGCAGTATTATATCTGAAATGAGTTCAAAGTATGCTTAGATTTATTCTTAACATGAAATTAAACATGTAACTATTAAAGTGAAAAAAGCTAAGGTATGTTCCATAGAAAATACATTTTAGGAAACAATGATATGTAGTATAAGCATGGACTTTATATCCAGATATGTGTAGTGTCAACTACTGGCTCTGTGGCTTAGATATGTAGTCTTGGACACATCACTTAGCCTCCTTGATCCTCGATTCCATGATGTGTAATCTGAGGGCAGTAATGTCTCCCTCACAGGCCTTTAGGAACTCCAGCGGCTACTTAATGCCCAGGCAGGCAATGAGTACATGATACTACCTTTGTGGATATTACTAGGACTGCTGGTTATTCCCAAGAAAAGTTCCATACAGTACTCTCAGGATGGTGGCTTTCTGCTGACATGTGTATGTGAAGAAGTTACTTCCACTCCTTAGGACTTGCAGTATGGCTGTCTGTATTTTGATTTCCCACTTCTACCACATGTGCGCTCTGTGATTTTTGGAATAATTTCTTACCTTCTCTGTGCCTCATTTACCTAATTTGTATTCTTTAAATTGACACATAAACATGGTACATATTTATATAGAACCACGTGATGTTCGATGTGTATATATATGTATATATGTATATATATATATATAGTCATCTTCAAATCACAGAATGCATGCCCATCTCTTCAAACTGTTATCATTTCTTCCTGATAGCCCTTTTTTTTAAAAAAAAATGCATTTATTTCTTTGAAAGGCAGAGTTACATAGAGGCAGAGGCAGAGAGAGAGAGAGAGAGAGAGAGAGAGAGAGGCCTTCTTTCTACTGGTTCACTCCCCAAATGGCCACAAAGGCTGAGGCTGTGCTGATACAAAGCCAGGAGCCAGGAGTTTCCTTTAAGTCTCCCATGTGGGTGCAGGGGCCCAAGCACTTGGGCCATCTTCCACTGCTTTCTCAGTCCATAGCACAGAGCTGGATCGGGAGGGGAGTAGCTGGGTCTCTGACTGGCAGCCATATGGGATGCTGAAATTGCAGGCAGCAGCTTTACCCACCTACGCCACAGTGCCGGCCCCTCTGATAGCTCTTCTGAAATATATAGTCCATCATCCTTGCACCTTACTGTACAGTAGGACATATGAATTTATTTTCCAAAATTATAACTTGTCCTGATTTGTAAATTGTGGCCAATGATAGTATGGTGGACACAATGGTTAAGCATAACAGTTAAGAAACCACTTAGGCAGCTGGTGCTGTGGTGTAGTGGGTAAAGCTGCTGCTTGCAGGGCTGACATCCCATATAGGCACTGATTCAACATGCTCCAAACTCATCTTGCACCTCCCTGCCATAGCCCTGCCATTTCTCCAAAGAGCCCTGATCCCTTTCATGGGAGAAGAGTACTAACAATTCCAGGGTACTAGATATGCTCTTGCTAGCAGGTGACATTGGTCCTGGACCCTCTAGTGGACAGACCTGTGATATAATATGTGAGGACACACATCTTCCAAAAAATTTCATGGAAAAATAGACACATAGTTTCTTCTTAGTAGGATCTTTTCATGAACTTTTAAAAGATTATCTATTTGGTAGGCAGAGATGACAAAGAAATAAGTTCTCACTCACAGATTCACTTCCTCAAAAGCCTGCAATGGCATTGATGACAAGACTGAAATCAAGATCTAGGATCTCAATCCAGGTCCCCGACGTGGGTGGCAGGGACTCAACAACTTGAGCCAGTACCTCTTGCTCCAAGGTTATGAATTAGCAGAAAGCTAGACTCAAGAGCAGAGTTGGGACTAGAACCCAGGCACTCTGATATGGGATATGGGTGTCCCAAATGGTATCTTTAAAATAAAAAGCAACTGCTTGAAGAATTATTTAAGTATGTCAAAACCTCACAAGAAGCCAACTTGGGATCAATATGAGCAACATGTTGAAAAGTGGTAGTAACAGATTATTAACTCATAGGTATCCATGAACCCATGCATACATAAATGAGTAATTGAACAAGTAAATAAATAAGTGGGGAGGAATATGTTTTCTTTATAGTAAAATTCCAATGAATAAATATAGAAGGAATTATTGAAATAGAAAATCACTAATTGGTTAATACCACAGGCCATAATATTTATGTGTAGGCAAGAATCATCCGTGGAGTCTATAAATTAATGGATAAAATTATGATGAAAAGAAATAGATTTTTTGTATATTAAAGTTTCTCACCACAAGTTACTTACTAATTACAGTGGGGGGAATAGTAACTTTAGGGAAACCTGGCAGACACCACCTGACCCAATTGCTCAGAGACAACCAGTTATGTGAGATTTGGACACCTGGTCCCCTAACATTCTATACTGAGGATATACCAGTTCTGTGGTATTCTTGCCAAAAATATATCAGACAAGCCCCAACAGCTCGACATTCTACAAAAATCAATGAATTATAATTACTTAACATTGAGTTAAATGTACTACAAATGCCCAGGGGCTTAAAGGAAGCATTGACAAGGAATTAAGGGAAGCATAGGCAAGCATAGGCGAGATATACAGTAAGGAATGTGAACAAAAAGATAATCTTGCAGTGCATATGGGACTGCAGGGATCTCTTCTATATGTCATTGCATATAAACCCACAGGTGGGATGGCTAGGTTACAAAGAGAGAATCTGGATGGCTACATACACAAAAAGTTGATAAGAAAAGCTACCCGGTTAATATCATGGGATTTTATACTTTGCCCCACAAACCTGAACAATTGTTACTTCTTAATAAAACTATAATAAATTAATACAAATGTTCTTAAAACATAAAATCATGAAGAAGGAAGCAAAAAGACATTGAGGAGATGAAGAATTAGCTGAACCAAAAATTACAAAACAGATTCAATAACAGGTTTGAAGAGGCACATGAATCAGTGAACTAGAAGAGAAGACAAATGAAGCTATGTCTTTTGAGTAGAAGACACATAAATGAAAAAAGTAAACAGATCCCAAGACATTTGTAGCACATCATTGATTGTTCTAAAATTCCCATCATGGGATGCCCACTAGGAGTGAGGATAGGGATACAGAATATTTGGAAAATTATTGCTGAAATATCCAAATATAACAAAATGCATTTATCTACAGATGTAAGATCTAGAATGAACTCAAGAGGATGGGCTGCAAAAACACACACTGAGATATATTCCTTTTCAAATTACTGACAGAATCTGAACAAATGATCTTAAATGGAACAAAAGGCAAATGATTTTTTATATAAAAATGATCTTCAAAGTGACTAACAGCTGATTCTTTGTTACAAAAATGGCAGTCAGAGGTAAGTGGGAAGGCATATTCAAATCACTGGAAGGAAAATGCCTACAACTGTCAGATATGAGTTCTCTATAAGGCAAAATTAAAACATGGTGAGATAAAATTGAAGTGGTTGTGTTAATAGAACAATTCCACCATGGAGATAAAATGAATTTTTCATGCTGGAATGAAGGACACAATGCAGTAACTAAAACTGATATGAATTAATAAAATCACAGATATTGATAACAAAATAGACAACTATAACAGCCATTACTCATTCCTTTTGGTGGTTAATTATTTTTGTATGTGATTTAAAGGCAGATGCACTAAACAATATTTATAAAGCCATGTTGAAGAGAATACAATGTTAAATACTTTGTACTGTTACATCTGTATTAATAGACATATATTTAGCAATGGAACCATGGGCTTTTGTACATGGAAGGATTTTTAAATATTTTATTTTTACTTTTTAATGACTTCAGAATTTATTTCTTGTTATACAAAAGTGATTTGAAAAATTTGTGACATTGGAAATAAAAGTGTATTTTGATGAAAAATTAGGCTGATTTTCATTTTTTTATCATATGCATTTCCACAAATCTTTTCAAGATGATTTTGTAAGTCAACTTATGTAATCACTTTCATCAGTTTCCACTAATGGTATCTACCTCTTAATAAATTTTTTGTAGTAATCCATATAGTTTTTTTTGTTTTTTGTTTTTTTTGACAGGCAGAGTGGACAGTGAGAGGGACGGAGAGAAAGATCTTCCTTTTGCCATTGGTTCATCCTCCAATGGCTGCCGCTGCCAGTGCGCTGCAGCTGGTGCACCGTGCTGATCAGAAGGCAGGAGCCAAGTGCTTCTCCTGGTCTCCCATGGGATGCAGGGCCCAAGCACTTGGACCATCCTCCACTGCACTCCCGGGCCACAGCAGAGAGCTGGACTGGAAGAGGAGCAACCGGGACAGAATCTGGCGCCCCGACCTGGACTAGAACCTGGTGTGCTGGCTCCGCAGGTTGGGGGTTAGCCTATTGAGCCATGGCGCTGGCCGAGATAAATAGGTTTTATGGGTACTTGGCATGGAAAACAATTGGAATTTTAATATGGGAGAAAATTTTAGCTCAAAGAATGAAGGACTCCAATTTTCTCTTGTAGGATGTAAGATGCAAAATGAATATAACTTTAATACTGCATAGTCACACTTAGTGTGTGATACAGATGGATTACTTAATCTAAAGGAAGCTGGTGATGGTCCCTTTTGTCTTTGAAATTTATAAAACAGGTCAGATTATATGGCTGATTTTTATCAATAATTATGATAGAATGCATATATAAATATATGTTAAATATATTGCACTAAATGTTATATGTACATAGTAATATATATAATAAGAATGAATATAAAATAGTTTTGTTTGAAGATTCTATGAAAGGCTGGTGCCGTGGCTCAATAGGCTAATCCTCTGCCTGTGGCGCTGGCACACCAGATTCTAGTCCCAGTCGGGGCACTGGATTCTGTCCCAGTAGCCCTTTTTCCAGTCCAGCTCTCTGCTGTGGCCCGGGAGTGCAGTGGAGGATGGCCCAAAGTCCTTGGGCCCTGCACCCGTGTGGGAGACCAGGAGAAGCATCAGGCTCCTGGCTTCGGATCAGCACAGTGCACCGGCTGCAGTGCACTGGCCGCAGCGGCCATTGCAGGATGAACCAATGGTAAAAGGAAGACCTTTCTCTCTCTCTCTCTCTCTCTCTCTCTCTCTCTCTCTCTCTCTCTCTCTCTGTCTCTCTCTCACTGTCCACTCTGCCTGTCAAAAAAAATGCTATGAACAAAAATAATTTGATGAATCTAAGGTGTTAATCACTATAGACAACGTTAGGAAATATTATAAGCCATTAGATATTTGTGAGCTTAATAGTTAAAAGCTCCAAATTAGTAACACAAAAAATCATTTAAATAGAAAAAAATATATACATTTTCAATTATATCAACAGAGAGAAATCAACACAGGATTCTTCAGTTTTCATTGATTCATTAAAACCAATCAATATCAATATGTAAACAACAAAGAATGAAGTACATGAACACAGATATAGTTAAGTAATTTATGTAAAAGTTTGATTAATTAAGCATAGAAATAAATGGGAACATTTTGACCAGGAAACAAAGGATAACATTTCCAGTTCAGAAACCATAGTTAAGTGCTTAAGTAGAAAGCTACTTTAGGTATAAAATTGTCATTGCATCCTTCACAGCAGAAATTTAGCAGATTATATTTTTGGGGTATTATAATGACAATAGAAATTATCAAGTGAAGTGTAATGACATCAAGTGATACATACCTACATGTTCATTTCATTAAGATCATTTAAGTTAACCCACAATTTAAACAAATTTAAAAATGATTTTTTTTAGATTCATGGGAGTGCTAATGAAGAGGAGTGATAATTGAAGATATAATCAAGAATCAGATAAATATTCCTACAAATAGTCATTTAATGCTATTGTAAAACTAATTCTGAAATTGTATATAGGGACTATTAATGGCAAATAAATGAAATATTTAATAAGTTTGTGAAGAAACATGAAAATATTTTATGATATAAAAATAATTATTTTCTGCATATTATTATATTCTAGTATATTGATCAAAAGGAATATGAGGAATATATTCCAAATGAAAATAAAAATATTTCTCATGAAATATGGTTGTCTAGTACAGGAAATCTATCTGAAATGTTACTTTGTATAATGGTGATAATTGTGACTTTTGGGAAAATGTTGTATATTCTAATAATTTATAATACAGAAAGTCAAAATCCTCAAATGTTATTAGATTCCCTAAAATTCCCAATAATGTGGAAGAAAAATTTGAAGACTCCCAAACTACAAAATTAAACCAAGAAAATGGTCTAGAGAAGAAATTAAAGAAGCGAGTTCTCCTTTCATATAAGACTTATTTAAAAAATGACAAATCTACTTGGGTTGTTCAGTTTGGAGGGGGCAAAAGGAATTAAAAATAACTAACTGCAAACATTTCAAACTGAATTATCACATGAGAATGAATTTTTATATTATTTTTTATTAAACTTTTATTTAATGAATATAAATTTCCAAAGTACAGCTTATGGGTTACAATGGCTTCCCCCTCCCAAAACTTCCTTCCTACCCGCAACCCTCCCCTTTCCCGTTCCCTCTCCCCTTCCATTCACATCAAGATTCATTTTCAATTCTCTTTATATACAGAAGATCAGTTTAGTATATATTAAGTAAAGATTTCAACAGTTTGCCCCCATATAGCAACACAAAGTGAAAAAATACTGTTGGGGTACTAGTTATAGCATTAAATAACAGTGTACAGCACATTAAAGACTGAGATCCTACATAATATTTTTTAAAAAAATTAATTTTCTATGCCATTTCCAATTTAACACCAGTTTTTTTTCATTTCCAATTCTCTTTATATACAGAAGATTGATTCAGTATATAATTAGTAAAGATCTCATCAGTTTGCACCCACACAGAAACACAAAGTGTAAAAATACTGTTTCAGTACTAGTTATAGCATCACTGCACATTAGACAACACATTAAGGACAGATCCCACATGAGATGTAAGTACACAGTGACTCCTGTTGCTGACTTAACAATTTGACACTCTTGTTTATGGCATCAGTAATCTCCCTAGGCTCTAGTCATGAGTTGCCAGGGCTATGGAAGCCTTTAGGGTTCGCTGACTTTGATCTTATTCCAATAGGGTCATAGTCAAAGTGGAAGTTCTCTCCTCCCTTTGGAGAAAGGTACCTCCATCTTTGATGGCCCCGTTCTTTCCACTGGGATCTCACTCGCAGAGATCTTTTATTTAGGTCTTCTTCTTTTTTTTTTCTTTTCCATGGTGTCTTAACCGACCAAAATATAATTCCACATCACATAAGCTTCAGACATAGGGATCATATTCACAGTAAGTGAATACAATGGCCATAGGAAAACAAAACAAAAAAAATGAAAATGAAAACAACAGGATACTATATGTGTAAAAAGGCATATTTGGAAACAGCAAGTACATAACTGAAGAGGTAGTGAATCTACTTAACATGAACCATGTTAAACCATAATCTGAGCACAGTGAGTACATTCCAGCACAGTAAAAAGAGTACATGAATGGAATTTAAAATATAAACCTACATATAAAAAGGTTAGACTGAGAAAGAATTTAACTACTAGCTGTTTCTCTCGAGTAAAGGAAAGAAATAAAGGACAATATTATGAGAATTTTTATGGTATAAATTTCCAAAATTGATCACAAGATACAAACCTGTGATTGAGAAGTTTATTGGGTGAAAAGTGAAAATTTAACAAAATATACTTCAATAATATCTATACTTTGTAACATCATAGAGGAAAAAAAGACTTAAATAAGTGATAAAAGAAGGGTGATGATATACAAATACAAGAACAAGGTCCACCACACATTTGATATAGTCAGAAGAGATATAAATATTAAGACATCATAGAGTAACTGCCTTCAACAAACAAAGGTAAACTTAGATTAATTTCTAAGTAGATCTAGGGATAAGGTACCAAATGTAGTTTCATAGAGCACACCGCAAAAAGAAATGGAAATGTTCTCTTGCATTAAATTAAGAAAGCACAAAGTGAAGAAACTTCATTACATGCAGAACATTGAACTAACAGAGGCAGTTCCCAAGCGAAAAAACATTTAGAGGCTGGTGATGTGGCATAGTGGATAAAGCTGCCACCTGCAGTACCAGCATTTCATATGTGTGCTAGTTCAAGTCCTGACTGCTCTACTTCTGATCCAGCTCTCTGGTATGACCTAGGAAAGCATTATAAGATGACCCAAGACCTTGGGCCCCTACACTCCTGTGGGAGACATGGAAGAAGCTCCTGGCTCCAGCTTTGGATTGGCCCAGCTCAGGCCTTTGCTGCCATCTGAGGAGTGAACCAGCGGATGGAAAACCTTTCTCTATGTCTTTGTCTCTGTCTCTTTGTAGCTCTGCCTTTCCAATAAATGTATACATCTTTAAAATATTTAGATACAAGTTAAAAATACAAGTTCTGCATATTTAAATTAGAATTAAAATCCTGGTCTTTTAAATATTTTACATGATAGAATTTATGATTTCAGGTGTGTTTTATCAGCTTGTTAAAACTGATGTCATATCACTCATGTTTTGAAGAATTCCAATTATTCATTTATCAGCCCTATTAAGCACTAAGGACTGACAGTGGCCTCGATATTTCCCACAAGTTTCTGGGCATGCAGAACAACTGGATCATATTTCCACAGTACGGTTGAGAAGGATGACATTACAGTATCCACATAATATACATGATCACAAAGAAACTCACCAAAACCAGGATAATATGGGTGGCCCTTTTTGTTGGGGAGGTCCTTGGGAAATCCCTCATGCTTTGAAGGTACTCAGACCTCCTTTGATGGCTAGATAAGAAGATCACCATATAAGCACTGGAGAAAAGCATGAATTCTACAAAGAAGATTTTCTGGGACAATGCGAGTGTGAAAAATATTTCCACGATGATGGCGTTCTTTGAAGAAATTGAGCAGTACTTACTGATATAGAGTAGATTGGTTATGTTGGATAGAGCTGCACTGTAGATGATCATTGGACAACAGGTTGAAGGACCAAAAACAGAAGAAAGAATGGATAATATAATTTGTTGAGTTTGTGTTTAAATCTTGACAAAGAGAAGGTGCTGGGGCTGATGGTGATGACCTGGATGATGCTAAGGTGGCAGGTGGTACAGATGGAGAGACCCCCTCATCACTCTACTCAAATAGAACAAAGCCTTACATTTTAAGTCACTTGGCAAATTCAATGACTTGAACATGTCTGGAGATAAAATTTACAGTGTAGTGAGTAGCATTATTATGTAGAAAAAAGCCAGGTGACAGATGGTCACATTACTGGGCTTAGGCCTAAGATCTTGGTGGATTATGAAGATATTGAAGAGAAAGATAAAAACATTGGCTAAGATTAAAATGGCAGCTTGGAAAAAATACATAGTTTATAATGACAACATAGGAGATTTTGTTCATATTAAAAGCATGCCAGAAGCCTTTTTGGATACCTGTGAAACAAATAAATAAACAGATCTCACATCACCAGTGGTCTTTATTTTTGTCATGAAAAACACTACAAATAATTATTTATATTGTACACACTTATTTTTAAGGAACCCTGATATTCCAAAGATTCTTTTTTACATTTATTACTTAAGGTATACAAACTTCCTACATTTTATAAATATACCTTTAGGATGAAGATTCTTAGCAGTAAGTCTTCTGCACTGCTCTCTACAACAAATGAAGTTTCTTCATTATATCCATTTTATGACCCCTTTGAAAACTGCTCTATTTGGGGGTTTCAAAAATTTTGCAGCAAAATGAAATTATTTTAAATTTAGTTTTTCTTTAAACTCTTTGAAGTACTCTCTTTACACACACACACACACAATGCAAAAATGACTCATATTCAGAAATGAATGTCTGAAGTGGAAAACTCTACAACCACATGCCAATCATGAGTTAACAAATGAAAAATTGCATAGTTGATTGAATGGTGGCTGAACTTTCTTCAAAGACTTACTATAGTAAAATTAAAACACACTTGTGTATTGAAACTAAATAACTGCCCAAAAACATGTATCTCTACCCTCAGCATTTCCTGTAGCCAGGGAAAGCACCAGGATTCCATCGACTAGAACATTAATTAACTTAATTCTAATCTAATTACACAGAACTTGTAATGTAAGATTATATCTATTTTTCACTTTGACACGATATTCTGCATGTATTGAAATTTCTTCATCTTGTGCTTGCTTAATTTAATGCAACAAATCATTTTTTTTTCCTTTCTGGAGTGTGCTTCTATGAAGCTACTTTGATACGTAATCTCTAGATCTTCTTACTTCAGAAACTAATTGAAATTTACCTTAATTTCTGTATGCTGTCTTAATATTTATTTCTGTTCTGACACTATTATGTGGGGAATTTTCTCTTGTCTTTGTAGATCCTTCATTTTATGAATTATTCAAGTCACTTCTTCCTCTTTGATGTTACAAAATATGGATATTATTTACACTGTCTGATATTTAGAGGATCAAAACCAATTCAATTTCAATAATATATTTAAGCATGGAATAATATTTCTGGAATTATTTTGTATATATGCTCACTTTGGGATACTCCCTACATTATGAGACATTCAGCAAAGGAGATAAAATATAATTACATGAAAGAGAGTAGGTAAGAATTTCAACATTTCCTTTTCTCACAACAGTAATAATTAGCTGATTCTCCCTAACCCATGTCCCTCTTTCTATAAATGCCCACCATGCACTGAAACAGACTTGATCTTACTGATCATGAATTGATGTTTTTCCATTGAGTCTCTTGATAATGTAGAGTAGGTGAGAGAAAAATGAGTATTAATTGTTGAAGTGCTATCATTTACATAATTTCTTTTGAATCTGTGCCTAAATTTTCAGAATTTAGCAATTTATAGTTGTAGACAAGATATACATGGACTGCAATAAATAATTTATTACTTATTTTAATTTTAATGTTAATTTTGTATCCTGTGTTCTATGTGAGTCATCTGACAATCTGATCTGACAATCGCCCTGCAATGGCCGCTGCGGCTGGCACATTGTGGCTGGCGCACCGTGCTGATCCAAAGCCAGGAGCCAGGTGCTTCTCCTGGACTTCCATGTGGGTCTGGGGCCCAAGAACTTTGGGCCATCCTCCACTGCACTCCTGGGCCACAACAGAGAGCTGGACTGTAAAAGGAGCAACCAGGACAGAATCTGGCACCTCGACCGGGACTAGAACCCGGTGTGCCGGTGCCACAGGCGGAGGATTAGCCTAGTCAGCCATGGTGCAGGCCTTTATTATAAATTTTACCATATTTATTGATAAGCATTTTAACAACTATGCCATCACTGACAACATTACAATGATTATGAGAATTTTATATGAACTGATATGTGGAAGTAAATTGATAGTGTTCACTGATGGAATTGTGTCAGTTGGCAGATTCAGGTAGATAAACATCTTTTCCACCATGATTAGCTCAACAAAGGAGTTTTTATAAAATCCTCCAATTTCAGAAAAATAAATAGGGCAAATATCCAATTGCACTGAGTGATTGCAATATGTCACCTATTCTTTGGAAACTGAATTTAATGAAAATGCATGTAAAAGCATGGTTGATGAGGACAGTCATTATCTGACACATTGAATACCCAGACCCCTGAGAAAAAGCATCTGTTTTATATTGTCACCACAGAGGTAGGAGACAGAAACTTTAGCAGGAAAATATAAGAATCTTATTCTGTGGGTTTGGGGACACCTAAAAATGCTCCCTGAAAAAACATTTACTAAAATACCAGAGTCAAATAGACACCAAGAAAGGATAAATCTATGATTTTTGGAGCTAATAACATGCTTCCCAGTGCATCACTCTGATAAGGAGGTGATAGCCATAGCAACCCTGTCAAATGGTGAATTAAAAAAAAAATGACAAATACATCCCGGGCACCAAGTTCCCTAATCATGGCCACGTGGTCCCAGGATACCTGAATATTATCTCCCCTAAGGCATGAATGCAGTTTTAAAATGAAGACTTTAAAACCTAACATTGCAGTATTTAAACATATCAATAGAGGCATTCTGTCAGATTTCTTGAAGGGTCAATGCCTGTACAGCCACAAGTGGAGAATCCCTGTCATTTTGTTCCACTTTACTCACAACAATATCATGTTTACATCCTTCTTTTCTTCCATTTTAAATATTCAAGGTCTTACTAGATCAAGTGCCTTATTAGATCAAATTTAATTGAAATAAATGTTATCAGTTTAATTGAGAAATATAATGAGGGAAATCAAGTACAAATCTCAAGTGCATCAAAAATGAGAAATATAATCTTGCAAACGTATTCATATACGGCCTTACCTAATTCATGACGTTTATTATTTCATGTCTAAAATATCTGTTGCATAAATCATGGAGTAATATCTAAGATTGATATCATGAGCAGAGAACATGTCACAGGAAAGAATTCTGCTTCACCCCAGAACCCACCTGCTCTTGGATCTCACTCTGTACATGAAACAGCTAAGTCTCTGATATGAGTCCATTATGAGATGAATCCAAAGATGTGCTTATAGGGAAAGTATGGCATCAAATCATCTCCTTCCATGCCCATTACTGTCATTTCAGTTGTGGAAACAGGAAAACCTCACCCTTGGCATCACTAGAAATAGGAGCCACCTGAGGGAAAAACAAACTTTCCTGGTTACTGGAGACAGTGGTGGAGAGCAGCTGGTTTCAGTCTTCTCACCTGTGGGTTCTTTTATCCAGGCATGCTCTCAGTTATTGTCAACCAATACAAATGAAGCAATAGTCTTTACTTCAGAACAAGTACAAGCCACCTCTGTTTTATCAAGCTATCCCCATTGCTCCAGAAGCCACGTGGTGGCATCCCCATATGTTCTCCTGTGGTGACAGCTTCTCGGTGAAATAGCACAGCACCCATAAATCAGGAAGCTATGCCTGATGAACCCTATTCAAGAATAATGATTTTCCCCAGGAAACACATTCCCAAGCCAGAGAATCTGCATTGGTAGCAGAATTCAGGCCAAATTTCCTCTATTTAACTCTACTCCAGGCTAAGTGCTTTTCTGGAGGACAGAAAGGATACCTGCATTTCACCAACACAGAAGGTCATGGTCTGCAGTGTCCCCCAGATAACTTATACACATGTGGACCTCCAGTCCCCTTTGCCCTGTCACTTAACCCTCAGTCTCCTCTGTCAATTTTACTCACAGGGCTTTACACACTCTGAAATAGAGGAACTAGATTTTATCAACTAACAAACTTTCTGTTTCTCTGAAACCTAACAGTCATCCCTTTGCTATGACTTATCCATATGTGAACCTTTAAGCTAACCAGAACTGTTACATCTGTGGTCCCATTTATGAATCCAGTACCATTTGATTTTGATGTTGTGACATTTTTCTTCTCAACAAGTAGATATGCGTGTGGATAAAAACTCTGAGTCTTGTGTACATTCTGGTGGGCCTTTATGTATCCTCTTCTATCTACTCTGGAACAGTTATCCATCTGCTCTGTGTAAGATCCACCCGTCATCCCAGAGATGAAGACTACTGAGGAACCAGATCAGCGAGGTCTTCACCATCAGGTTCACTGAATAGATCTGTTGGCTCTCCTGCTTCATTTATACTTGTTCTCACTTGTCCTGGTGCAGTTGTCCTTGATCACAGGAAAACTAAGACTGATATAGTGGGAAACAAGTGGGGAATGTTACCTTGATTGAAATCCAATACTAATCTCTTCTTTATAGTCATTATTTTTCCATTTACTGAGAAAAACTTTCCCTATTCAATGTCATGAAATTAATGTATGTTCTAAATGTCCATTTTAAGAATATTCCTATTTAATGTTATATACTTTCTGGATGTCAAGGATAATAGGGCATGTGTCTCATGATTTAACTTAATATGTAAGGCTATCCAAGGGCTTATAGCTGTTAACTTTTTTTATTTCATTTTAATTGATGAATGATAATTGTATATTTATAGTGTATGTGTGAGGTTTTGACTCATAGGTGCCAGGGGATTCCAATACAATCCCATCAAGATTGCATGTACCAATGCCATCTCACTAGTCAAAGTGATCAATTTCAGTTCACAATTGATCACACTGATAGGTCTAAGAGTCAAAGGGATCACACAAACAAGACTAGTGTCTGTAAATATTAACTGATAGAATAAAAAAGGGAGAGAATGATCCAACATGGGAAGTGGGATACACAGCAGACTCCTAAACAGCACTCTGGCCTCAGAATCAGCCCTTAAGGCACTCAGATCTGGCTGAAGAGCCCATGAGAGTATTTTAGGCATGGAAAGCGAAGACACTCTGGCAAAAACAAACACCTAAATGAAAGATCTCTGTGAGTGAGATCACAGTAGAAAGAACGGGCCATCAAAGAATGAGGTACTTTTCTCTGAAGGGAGGAGAAAACTTCCACTTTGACTATGACCTTGTATAAATAAGATCAAAGTCAGCGAACTCAAGAGGTTTCCATAGCCTTGGAAATTCATGACTAGAGCCTAGGGAGATTTCTGACGCCATAAACAAGAGTGTCAAATTGTTAAGTCAACACAGGAGTCACTGTGTACTTACTCCTTATGTGGGATCTCTGTCTTTAATGTGTTGTCCAATGTGAATTAATGCTATAACTAATACTCAAACAGTATTTTATACTTTATGTTCTGTGTGTGTGCAAACCGATGAAATCTTTACTTAATATATACTAAATCGATCTTCTGTATATAAAGATAATTGAAAATGAATGTTGATGTGAATGGAATGGGAGAGGGAGTGGGAGATGGGAGGGTTGCAGGTGGAAGGGGAGTTATGGGGGGGAGCCATTGTAATCCCTAAACTGTACTTTGGAAAATTATATTTACTAAGTAAAAGTTTAAAAAAATCTTAAAAAAATCAATCAGGATTATTACCACATCCTTATTATCCAATTTACTCATCATGGAGTAAATGTGTTTCTCTAAAAATGTGTGCCTGCATGCATGTATGTATCTGAGAGACAAAGAAAGAGAGGTTCTATTTTCTCCTGCACTCCCCAAATATCCACAATGGTGGGGGCTGAAGCTGGATGAAGCTGTTATCCAGGAACTCAATCCAGGTTTCCTAATCCAGGCACTTTGATATGGAGTGCAGCTATCCCAACCAGAATCTTAACCACCAGACCTAATGCCTTCTCTTAAATACCTATAATTTTAGCAAATTGGAAATACACTATATACTATTTTAAGATTTTATTTTGATTTATTTGAAAGCCAGGGTTACAGAGAAAGGGAGCAAGGGAAGGAGAGAGAGAGAGAGAGAGAGAGAGAGAGAGAGAGAGAGAGAGAGGCTAAGAAAGCTGGGGCTGTGCTAGGCTGAAGCCTGGAGCCTGGAGCTACTTCTGGGTCACCCACATGGGTGCAGGGATCCAACATCTTCCACTGTTTTTCCCAGGAAATAAGCAAGGGTCTGGATTGGAAGTGGCGTAGCTGGGACTTGAAGTGACACCCATATAGGATGCCAGCATCAAGCAGAGGCTTAACCTGCCATGCTACAACACTGGCTCTGAAAATATACAATATATTACCAATGGTGATCACATTGCAGTGTAATGACTCATTAAATGTTTTCTTTTATATTCAATTGAAGTTTGTTTCCTTCAATCAACATCTTTCCTTTCCTCATCCCAAACCCATTCTCCTTGACAATCTGTGGTAGTCTCTATTCTTTTTTATTAACATATCCAATGTGGATGCAACAAAATACACATTTTTTAGCCTGAATGAAGAAAGATCGTCACAGTTTTGCCATTTCATAGAATCATTGCAAGCAACAAATTTACTTTGTGAATCTGTTTTCAGTAGCACAAGAAGTCCTAATAGACTTGCTTCCCAGATGCTATCATCCCCGAGATCACAGTTGGGGATGAAATCACCTCAAGTGATAAAATTATTTACACATTATTAATCACATTGTAGAGGGACATGAAGACGGGGAGAAAGTTTGAGAAGGGCTAACAGAGGAAAGAAGGCACAATCAGCATTGACTAATCAATACCTACTTAGTGTAAGTTTATATTTTCAGTAGCAGATATTATTATCAAGTATGCTATATATTTTTGTATTTATTTGTAAACCATTTGTCTGCTTCTCTCATAAACAGAAGTGAGAGCTCCTGAATGCATAGATATGTATCTGTTTTCTTCATTGATGATTCTCTAGCACCTACTGGTCACACAGTAGGAAAGCTGTCACATGTGCCATTGAATGGAAGTATTATCTTAATAAGTAATGATAGCACTTATCTCTGCCTAAGAAAGTTGCATGTGTTCTAGTCTCTGAAAGAAATTTGCATGCATTTTTCTTTCTTAGTTTCAAAGCATCATCAAGTTATCCTATTATGAGAGCTCCCACAATTATGTTTCAGATTGGTAGTAAAATAGAAAAGGAAATGGTTATGTGGAGAAGAGCCTATGCACATGGGTCCCTTGTATGTAACTGTATTGTCTTATGAGAACTTACTCATTCTAGGTGACAGGCATGAATCTTTCCAATTGTAGTGCTCCCAATATTCTAACCATATGACATTGGAACTCATCTGAAAATTATTCACTATGGCATCATTGCCCCTTGGACAACACATCAACCTCACGAACCTCCAGGGATATTTGTAGACCAAAATCAAAACATAGTGCCACATGATCCAGCAATCCAATTTCTGGGTCTTTAACCTAGGGTATTAAAATCAATATTTTTATGTTTATTGTAGAATTATTAACAACATCCAAAAGATGAACTCAAGCTATCATTAATAATAGAATAAATAAGAAAATATGGTAAATCAAGGAAAGGGAATGCCATTTGGCCTTTAAATGGAAGAAGCTCTGTCATTCATTATGTTAATGGGACTACAAAAATTTATAGTAGTTGAAATAAGCCAAATACAGAAGGAAATACACTGTGAATTCTACTATATGTAGAAGTAAAACAAGTTAATAATCATGACAGAAGAAATTTTAATTTATATTTTGAAGGCAAAATAAAAGAGAAAAAAATCAAAATTTTGTATGAAAGTAGAATCAGTAAAATAATGGGTGGGGGGGCTTACAAAGGTATATGAAGTTTCAAAAGCATAAAATGTAAACAAACGCTTGTATAAATATAATTATATAAGTATAGAAATAAGTAAAATTATAAATATTAATTTTAAAAATAAATATTAATAACAAGTATAAATTTTAAAATGTTGACATTTACCACAAAGATAGAAAAACAAAAAATAAGCTTTGAATTATTTCCTGAAACTCATTTATAATGCATTTTACATGGAAACTTTAGTAAGATTTGGAAAACACTAAGTTTTCCTTATGAAACAACTATAAAAGATATGTTTTCTGAGGTTTGTGGCTACTCACATAGTATTCCTATTTTACTTTTATTTGTTCTTTTATTTTTAAAAGTTAACATAAAGGGATACAGTTTTAAGAGCATAATGTCACTCCCCACATTCCTTTCCCCTCCCTCCTCCCTTCCTCACTGCGACCCTCATTCATTTTATTTATTATTTGCCCTTTTGATTTTTATGACAGGCTTTCAATTTACTTTATCAATGCAAATTCAACTCTCTACTAAACAAACACTTTGATAAGAAGTAGAGGCTGTCAGGTTGAGAAAGTTCTAGCACCTTGTGTTCATTCACAATCTAAAGTCTAACGTAAACAGTGAAACAAAACATTAAGTTCAACTATGAGCTTCTAAATTGGGACTTTCCCTTGAATCACATACACATAAGCCAAAGCCTTATTGTTTCTTATCAAGTAATATGTTTATTTTTCCTCCATATTTAACCTGCTAAATGGAGTTCTCTGAATGTCTTCTGGTTTTGAGTTTTGTCTGATTCATGAATCCCTTTAATGATTAAATAAATAAACTGTGTTAAATTTATTTTCCTGAATATTTTATTTTAACAAGATGTGAGAAATTCTATTCCTCATGACCACCCCATTACTATTCTCTAGAAGGAAGCCCCTGCTCCACTCAGAGAAGGATTTACGCAGTGTATGTCAATCAAGGGACCTTGTCCTTTGAAGCCTTGTGGGAGTTTCTTGACATGGTGCCACAGAACCTATTTCACATAGTGCTGTGCATGCTGGCCTTTCATTCTCCTCATGCTGTTGGATGAGCCGACTTATTAGGTCCCAAGAGCATCCTGAAAGTCTTTCCAGATACCCCCAAAACATAATACTGCCTTAGATACACATACCAAGTGCCTAGAGACCACCCACACAAACCCTACTAAATTCAAAGAAGACACAGCCCCACTTTTTCCCCAATATCTGGATTGGACTATTCCACTGGACACTCCAACACCAAATCACACAAGTGCCCTTAACTGAATGTTCTTGATAATATTACAGAAGCATGACTATGTGGGCATATCAGAACAAGTCAAAGAGCTATCACTCTTCAAGCAGATTTTCTGTAAACTTCTCCTTATCAGAAGTCATGATTTCTGACCAAGAAGATGAAAATGCCACAAAGGATGTAAAATTTAGAAATTAGCTTAAAGACTGGTTTTTCCTGCAACAAATATAGGTCATAAAAATCACTGTGCCTTAAACTTCAGAAAGCTATAGAAGAGTTTAGGGCATGTTTTCAAAGATGCTTTAGCTCTTAGTATTTAGAAACATCATATAGAGTGTCATGTCATGTTTTATCTCAGACTCTTCACTTGCTCATTTATCATAAAACAAATGTAATTGTATTCAGGGACTAATATCATCATTAGAAAAAATTGCATTAATTTTGAAGCACAGTCTCATATACTGAGCCAAGACTTCTCCAGCTCAAAATTGCATCTGGTGAAAAGTTTGATCAACTCTTTTATCGTTCTCACGCCTTAGCATCAACATCTGACAAACAGCACATTTTAATTTCTTTCTAGCTTTCAAGATGACATGCATTGAGAAGTATCAAACAGTCCCCCAAATCCCTGCTCAGCTTTCAGATGAACAAATAATGTGACAGTTATTCTGAGAGAGTGGTTAGAATTTGTGTGCAAATATGAAATGTTTAAATTGTTTATTGATGTATAGCCTTCCTAATGAAACACATAAAGTACTTACATAAATTTCCATGAATTATTACAAAATGAATATGCTTAGGCAACCAAGAAATTACACCAATTTTGCTCATAATCCCAAAAGTCACTTTATTGTGTCATTCTCAAAGCTGATCAAGATATTTAGCTAATGTTATAAATCACTTTTTTCATTTTATAACAGTAAAATGTTAAAGAAAAATTTAAGCACAAAGTAAAAACAAATGTATCAGAAACTTGTCAACAATTTAAGTTACTCCTAATCTAATGCCCTTTTACTTCTAATTACACTTAAATTCATTATCTCTATTTAAATATTTTAGGTTTTCTTTTTTAAAATTTATTTCTTCAAATTTTATTTATATAAGGTAAACAAATTTCATGTAATTCATATATACAGATTTAGAAGCCTAGTGATATTTCCCAACCTACCTTCCCTCATCCCCATACTCCTATCTTTCCTTTATCATTCTTTTGATGTTTACAGTGACATATTATCAGTTTATTTATAATTGTAATATTGAAGGGTTAAAAGCTTAAAAGTAAAGCCATAAAACTAAAACTGCAAAAATCCAAGTGTAGCCACGGTGATAAGGAACCAAATTATCTCTGTTGAAACATGTGTCCCCACTTGCCTGTGATACCGTCCCCATCCGCTTGAAAGATGGCCTTGTAAAATTGCTTTGTGTCACTGTCTCATGCAATAACGCTCGCAGGAGTCCGGAAAGAGCTACAATAAGTTTCTGTAACTTAGTGATCTTTGTATGAACTCACCCCCTCCTGTTTGTTTGTTGCACTGTGTAAAAACCCTAGCCTTCTTTCACTCGGGGCTGCTCTGTTCCTGAGTGTTCAGACAGCCCCAGCATGCTGGAGAAAATAAACCCTTTGCTGATTGCATGAGAGTGTCTCTTGGAGTCGTTCCTTGGCGGTAGACGTTCTGCGACCCTTGCAATATGAGCTCTCCTCTAAGCAGAGAATGCAACAAAAAGCAAAAGGAAAACACAATTCCACAGCAGTAGAGAGAAATGCTATGACCAGTAACCAATTCTCAAAATGTCATTTTTGCTAACACACATTATATTTTTGTACTTGATTAGTAACCAGAAATCATAAAAAAAATAAGATATTTGTTTTTGGGGACTTGCTTATTACACCAAGTATAATTGTTTCCAGTTGCATCCATTTTGTTGTGAAAGACAAGACTTCATTCTTTTATATGGCTGAGTAATATTCCATAGTGTATCTATACCACATTTTCTTTATCTAGTCATCAGACAATGGACATCTGGGTTGATTCAGTATCTCAGCTTTTGAGGACTTAGCTTCAGTAAACATAGATGTACAGATGACTCTTCCATATGCTGATTTCATTTCATTTGAGAATATTTTCAGGACGAAGGCTGCTGGGACATGTAGTCTATTTATTTTAGCTTTCTTTAGCAATCTCCAAACCGTCTTCCACAATGGTGGTACTATTTCACATCCCCATCAAAATGGACTAGGAAACCTTTTCCTCACACTTCTTCACCAACATTTATTGCTTTTTTGATTTCTATATGAAAGTCATTCTAACTAGGGTGACATGAAATGTTATTGGGGCTTTGATTTGCATTTCCCTGATAACTAGTGATCCTGAGCATTTTTTCTAGTGTCTGTTGGCAATTTTAATTTCCTCTCTTGAAAAATGGCTGCTGAGTCTTTTTCCCATTTCTAAATTGAATTATTTGTTTTGTTTTTGTCGAATTTCTTAAGCTTTATTACAGATTCTTTTATAGATTCTGGATATCATTCCTTTGTCAGGTGGATAGCTTGAAACTATCTTCTCCCATTTTTCTTTCTTTCTTTTTTTTTGGCAGGCAGAGTTAGAGAGAGAGACAGACAGAGAGAAATGTCTTCCTTTACCATTGGTTCACCCCCAAAATGGCCACTACAGCTGGTGTGCTGTGCTGATCCGAAGCCAGGAGCCAGGTGCTTCCTCCTGGTCTCCTATGTGGGTGCAGGGCCCAAGGACTTGGGCCATCCTCCACTGCATTCCTGGGCCACAGCAGAGAGCTGGACTGGAAGAGGAGAAACCGGGATAGAACTGGCGCTCCAACCGGGACTAGAACCCAGGGAGCTGGCCCTGCAGGCGGAGGATTAGCCTAGTGAGCTGTGGCGACGGCCTCCCATTTTTCAGTTGCCTCTTCACATTGCTGAGTGTTCATTTTGCAGTGTGGAAACCTTTCAGCTTTGTGTAACTCCATTATCTATTTTGGCTTTAATTGCCTGTACTTCTTGGTTATTTTCAAGAAGTTTTTTCTTATACAAATGCTTTGGAGAATTTCACGTTTTCCTCTCTAGTAATTTGATGGTATCATATCCTAGATGAAGACCTTAGATCCATTTTGATTTGATTTTTGTATAAGTTGTAAAGTAGGGGTCTTGTTCCATACTTCTGCATTTGGAACTCCTATTTCCCCAGCACCAGTTGTTGAAGAGGCTGTCCTTTCTCCAGGGATTGATTTTAGATTAGTAGATTGAAGATGTGTGGACTGATTTCTGGCATTGCTATTCAGTTACAATGGACAGTATGTGTATTTTTGTGCCAGAACCAGGCTGTTTTGATTATAAGTACCCTGGAGTATGTCTTGAATCTGGCATTGCAATGCCTCCACTTTTTTGTTATATAAGGTTTCTTTAGCTCTTTGAGGTCTCTTGTACTTCCATACCAATATTAGCATTTGTTTTCAACATCTGAGAAGAATGTGGTTGGTGTTGTGATAGGGATGGCATTGAATGTGTAAATTCCTTCTGGCAATATGGACATTTTAATTATAGTAATTTTTCCAAAACATGAAAATCGGATATTTTAAATATTTTTTGTATTTTCTACTGTTTTTTTTCTGTAATATTTCATAATTTCCATTATAGAGATCTCTCACTTCCTTGATTGAATGTGCTCTAAGATTTTCATTTCTTTCTATAGCTATTGTGATTGGGACTGATCTTAGAAGATATTTTTCATTAGTGGCATTTTCTGTGTATATAAACACTATCATAATACCTGATTTCAAAGCATAATACAAAACTATAGCTATCAAAACAGCTCAGTAGTGGAATTAAAATGCACACACACACACACATATATATATATATGCACACACACATGCACAATGGAATATTATTCAGCTTTTAAAAAGAGTGAAATTCTATCATTTGCAGCAAAATAGATGCAACTGGAGGATATCATGTTTAGTGAAATAAGCCAGGCACAGAAAGACAAATATAGCATATTATCCATTATATGTGGGAGCTAAAATTGAAAAAAATAACAAGAAATAAAGCAGAAAGAAATGTCTATGTGTATCATCATTATTTGAATAGAGTTTTGTAATACTGTTTTGAAACTGTTATACTATTTTAGATTTAATGATCTGTTATTGCTTTAAAATTTACTGTATATGGGTGAAATTTTCATTTTTCCACTCAGTTACTCTTTATAGTTTTTGTCTATATTCTTACTACACCAGGGTCTTTTTGAGTTTTACTTCTTAAACTTCTTCTTGGGTGAAGTATTAACCCTTTTTACTGTAATGTAGTTTTAAAATATGTTATCTCAAAAACTAAAACTATAAGAAGACAAAAAGGGTAGGAGGAAAGAGGGTGGGAGGGAGGGGAACAGAGGAAGGAATGGGTAGCATTACATTTTAGAATTGTATCTATAAATTATATTGAATCTGTTGAAAACTGTCAATAATTAAAATTATTAAAAACACTTAAAATAAAAAAAAACACTTTGAACTTGTTTTATAATCACAGGCTTTGTGGTTGACTAAATACAGACTTTAGCAAGGAAAAAGTAGAAAAACTCTGATGGACATCTGGGTTGATTCAATATCTGAGCTATATTGAATTGAGCTGTGATAAAAATGGCAGTGCAGATAGTTCTTTCATATGAAGATTCCATTTCTTTTAGGCATATTCCCAGGAATGCGATGGCCATGAAATATGGTAGATATGTTTAAAATTTCTGAAGAATCTCCATACTGCCTTCTGTAAAGATGTACTAGTTAACATTCCCCCTAATAGTGTATTAGGGTAATTTTTTTATACATCTTCACCAGAAATTGTTATTATTTGGATGGTAGCCCTTCTGAGGTAGCCATTCCTGTTTTTATTTGCTTGTCTAATTTCTAGACATCCTGAGTATCTTTTTTTGTTCACGTGTCTGATGGGCATTTGTATTTCATTCTTCAAAAAATGCCACTTTGTTTCCCCCAAAAAAAGTGAAGATGAAACTGGCAGAATGGAAGAAAAGATTTTTGGACTACTCACCTGGTAAAGGATTAATATCCAGAATATATAAGGACCTCCAGAAATTCAATAAAACAAAATTAACAACCAGTTAAGAAATGGGCAAAGGACATGAATAGCCCTGGACCATTTTTTTTTGTATTTTTTATCTTTCTTCTTCACTTAGGTTGTCATTAATTTATGCATTTAACACTTAAGACCTGTGTTTAAAAAAGGTGTTAATTTACTATTATTAATGAAGAGATAAAGCTGGTGAATATGTAAATGAATGTGCCATTGGAGCTTTATTTTTTTAATTTTAGATTTTTTATTTTTATTAACAAAAATAAAGTGAATTTAAAATATTTCATAGATACATTTCTCAGAAGATAACCATAGTTCCTTCTTCTTCCCTCAGTCTCCCCTCTTTCCTTTTTTATTTTCCTCGAATTTGTGCAATAATACACTTTAAATTCTCTTTATAATCACAGACTTAATGTACCACTAATCATAATCTTCAACAAGTTACATAGTAGAAAGATCAATGTTCCATAGGAATATACACAAGTTCTATAAGCAATGGTCAAATCATAAGATGTCAGTTTCATTCTTATATTTTTATATTCTATGTTAGTTACCATATTTCAGAGAAAACATATATAATATTTATCATTTGGGACTGTTCTTCTTGTTGTTGATTGTCTATTTCTTTCTCTAGATTAGTGAAGTGAAGTTTTTTGTTATTATTTCACTGAATAGGCCTTTTAATTCTGTTTCCACATATTAAAGAATGCCTAAGAACTAAGACCCTTATTTTGGGTCATTTGATAATATCCCATTGTAGTCAAACTTTTACAGTAAAATATGAAGAAAAGATTCTAAAATCTGTATGAGAGAAATGTCAGGTTGATTTCAAAAGGTCTCCAATTAGATGAACAACTGGTTTCTACAAACTAGGAAAGAATAGCAAGACAAACTCCAAGTCTTAAATGTAAAATGAACTGTCAACCCAGAATATTGTACTGTGCAAAGTTCCCATTTATGAATAAAGGTGAAATAAAGACATTCCATAACAACAGAATTTGAATGAATTTGTCACCACTCATTCAGACTAACAATGATTCTTAAGCATGTGCTATACAGAAACACAGATACTCATACCTATCAGAGAATGTGAAAGCAGAAAATCCCCTGGTAAAAGTACAAAGGAAATCCAAAGAAAAGAGTAGGATTATTTGCAGGAAAATGGCAGTGCCAAATTTTTATTTATCAATAGTACTTTGCATGTAAATGGCCTAAATTTTCCTAGTAAATGATATAGACTGGATGAATAAATTAAAAAAACAAGATCCAACTATTTTCTGCCTTCAAGAAACATACATCACCAACAAAACTATCTGTAAATTAACAGAAAGCAAAGATAAGCACATGCAGCCATTCTAATATCAGACTGTAACAGAAATACTTTTAAAAGAAACAAAGGGCATTATGTAATGATTAAGTGAATCAATTCAAAAGGAAAATGTGAATATAATAAATATATATGTGCCCAATGTCAGGGCACCTGACTAAAGCAAATGTTAATGGATCTAAAAGGAGACACAGATTCTAATACAATAGAAATTGAGGAGTTTAACACTACTCTTTCAGTAATGGCTTGAACAACTAGACAGAAATTCAGCAAAAAACCAGGAGACCTGGGGCCAGCGCTGTGGCTCACTTGGTTAATCATCTGCTTGTGGTGCCGGCATCCCATATGGGTGCCAGGTTCTAGTCCTGGTTGCTCCTCTTCTGGTCCAGCTCTCTGCTGTGGCCCAGGAAGGCAGTGGAGGATGGGCCAAGTGCTTGGTCCCCTGCACCTGCATGGGAGACCAGGAGGAAGCACCTGGCTCTTGGCTTCAGATTGGCGTAGCTCTGGCTGTGGCAGACATTTTGGGTGTGAACCAATGGAAGGAAGACCTTTCTCTCTGTCTCTCTCTCTCACTGTCTCACTCTATCTGTCAAAAAAAAAACAAAAACAGGAGACCTAATCTACACTACCCACCAAATAGACCTAAATCATATATATATATATATATATATATATATATATGTTTTATATATACCAAATTGTATTTGTATGTAAATGTGTGTATTTGTATGTATATGTATCCATATACACCAAATATACCTAAATTATATATATATATATGTGTGTGTGCATGCATATGTGTGTTTGTTTGAGATATTTCTAAACATTTATTTTCTATCTTGTATATTCTTTGCTCTGTCTCACCAAATCTATTGTTAAGGTTTTCCACTGTATTTTAGTTGATATTAAGTGTATTCATTTCTATTATGTCAGTTAGATTTTTCTCAAAATTTATCTCACAGAAAAATTTTTCATCCATGTGATCTATGGATTTTCTTACCTCATAATTTTGCTTCTCATTGCTTCTGAGTAATTCTGTAATAATTCTTTTTTTCAGGAATTTCTTAATTCTCCTCATCTTCACATTATAATATTGAAATGTTATATTCCTTTGGGGGAGTTATGTTTTCTTCCTTTCTCTTAGGTTGCTGCATCTACTTTTAGGAACTTGTAGAAACACTTGTGGGTTTTCTCCACTCATGGGTTTTATCTTTGAGCAATGCTCAATGTCAAGTGTCTGCTTCTTCAGGCAATACTGAAAGCTGTGGGCTGAGTTGGCCTAGCATGCTCTGGTAAGTGCTCAAGTATGGGGTAAGAATCCAGAGCGACACTCAAGTTGAGTTTCATAGATCTTTTCTATTGTCAGCAGGGAAGAGTGCATTATCATGCCTGTTTGTGTAATCACATCATCTCCTCTCTTCCAAGCTGATCAGTGCCTGGGGTTAGCTCTTGGTGGTTACAACCCTCACACTGACTCATGAACTATCCAAAGGATCTATAAAGTCCTCAGTGCGAGCACATAACCTTCTGTATTGACCCACCTCAGATAGTGAGGGAGCTCTGAGTGTCTGATACAAGACACAGTGATTGCTCACAGACCCAGCTATACACCACACACTATTATATAGTCACAAGATTCCTAGAATCACGGGGTGCAGAGGATCCCATCTGCACCCTGTAAGTATGGCCTTTCTGTGGAGAAAGCAGACTAATTTCCAGAGCCAGCTGCAAATGAGTGCTTTACCTTGGCAATTGGAGCCACTGTGACTTTGATAGGTTGGAGCGGCAACTCAGAATCCTAAGTGGGTGCCCAAACACCTGTCACCTGTCCTAACCAGACTCAATATCAGTGGGAAATGTAGATATTTCCCTCTGGTAAATGTGTGGTAGAACCACCACAGAATCTATTTGTGCCAAGATGGTGCCTTCTCCCCTCCAATTGCTGGGTTCCCTCATGGGGTGAGGAGGACAAATAAATGTGCTTTTCCTTCACAAGATTAGTTGGATACTCTGCCCCCTAATGGGGCTCTAGGCCAGACTCAGAGACAGTGAGGTCTGCAAGGTTCTTCCTCCTGCAATATCAACAGTATCGTGGGCTACCACAGCCCATAGATGGGAGAAGGCAACATCATGGCACAAATAAAAGCTGTAGAGATTCTCCCGCACATGATCAGGGGATTTTACCAATGGGAAAATTCTGCATTACCCCCCTGATATTGAGTCTGGATGTGACAGTTGACAGGGTTCTGGGCACACATTTAGGATTGTGAGGTGACTCTCCAATGTATCACAGGCCTAGGGGCTCAAACTATCCTCATATTCCCCTCAAAACCTTGTGTCTCCTCCAGCCTGTGGCTCCAGGAGTCATGGGTGTTGTCCTCTCCCACTGCTGCACATCCACAAGTTCCACACTGCTTCATGATGTTCTTTGTTATCTTGAATTTCCACTGCAAACTTCTCAACAACTCTCCCCTGGGAGTACACTACTTTTGCTTTTCTTCTCATGTTTTCCCCTAGTCAAAATCAGCCCATCTCTTTCCTATCAGCTATCTAGGAATCTCTTGTTGTACTATTTGTTTAGTTGAGCAAATCAGTCTTTGAGTACAATGGGAGTTAAAAATATATTCCGATCTCAAAAAATATTAATTTGGAAAAATTTAGTATAAGGAAATACATATCTAATTGGAAGAGAGTAGATTGGTGATTATATATGAGGATTTAAGGGGAGTTGATAAGTGGGGTAGATTTGGAACTGGGGAGTGACTACCAATGATATGAAGTTTCTGTGGTGATGAAAATTCTAAAAATGAATGTGATGCTAGATGCATAATCATGAACAAACTTACAAAATATCTTAAATGAGTGAGCTATATGACATATGAATTGTATTTTAATGAATTGGTTATTAAGAGGCAAAGCAAGAAAAGGACTCTAGGAATATAAAATTTAATACTTGTCAAATGTTTCTGAAAATGCCATTTTTATATTTCCCCAGGTACCCTTTAAAGAAACCAAGATTCTCCTATTCATGTCATGGATGCTGGGGCTTCTTCACTGTTTCTGCTTCTGCCTTTGGGCATATATTTCTTGAGACTATCCAGAAAGTCATTTTCCATCACCACCACAGTAAAAATTTCCCACAGATAAAAAGATTCACTTCCATGTTTAAAAATCTATTAGTTGTCACTATACTTCATCCTCTGAAGAATTGTTTCCCAGAGCCAAGTATGTTAATTCTTGTAAGATATGAAGCATTTTCCAAAAGAACATGGTCATCTCCTGCCAATTCCAGTCAAAAGGTAAGGTTTATAGTACCCAACTTTTAGTAGTCCATTCAAGTGTCTTCATGCACTTGGTCCCTCCCAGAATAGTTTCAGACTCTTATGACTTGTGAATTTGACACCTAGCAAGTGGCAAGTCACTAACTGGGAATTAGTGAAACAATCTCTGATTATTTAACACAGAGAAATGGGTTCAGTTGACAAGGCTTTACAGAGTATAGTAATATCTCAGTTCACATGGAAACACACTGTGGATCCTGCAGACTACCAAGGGCACTCAGCATGCAGAAGTATCATCAATAACTAAAATCTAATGATTGAGGCTGGCACTGTGGTGTGGCAGGGTAAGCCACCACATGCAGTCCTGGCATCCCATATAGTTCAAGACCCGGCTACATCACTTCCAATCCAGCACTCTGCTATGGCCTGGGGTACCAGTAGAAGATGGTCCAAGTCCTTTGGCCCCTGCACTGGTGTGGAAGACATGGAAGAAGCCTCTGGATCCTGGCTTTGGATTGGTGCAGCTCCAGCCATTGCAGTCAACTTACGAGTGAACCAGAGGATAGAAGATCTCTCTGGCTCTCTCTGCTTCTCCTTCTCTCTCTGTGTAACTGACTTTCAAATAAATAAACACGTCTTTAAAAAAATTCTACTGATCAAGTTTTAAAGGACCCTTAATGATGTAGTAATATCAGACCTGCGGGAAGCAAACACATTGGGGGACAAAGTCTCTGTGTTATATTTGTGGACTTCAGACTCCAGTGAGAATCACAAACCTAGCTATCCTTTCACCTCTGTTGCTTTTATTGTATCATACATGTCTGCATATATTCTCTTCTATTTTTTAATTTGATTATTCATCAAAATCATTCCATTATGTAAATGCCACTTTTTATGAATATTTTAACTTATCATTTTTGAAAAAGATTTACTTATTTATTTGAATGTTAGGGTTGCACACACACATAAACACACACATAAAGAGTGAAAGAGAGAGAGAGAGAAAGCTCCCACATGCTGCCAATTGTCCATAGTAGTCAAGGCCAGGTTGAAACAAAATGAGAGCTAACCTGCCTCCTGCATGGGAGACAGGATCTATGTAATTGAATCATTACCTGCTGCTTCCCAAGGTGTTTCAGGTAGCTGAATTCAAGATCAGAGCTTAAACTTGAATGAAGGCACCCTGATATCAGACGCAAAAATTCAAAAAGTCATCTTAACAACTATGCAAATGCTTGTGCTCCAATGACTTACCTGATTTTTTTAAACTTTTAAAAAATATTTTTGTTTCTTTGAAATGTAGAGAGGGAAAGACAGAGAGAGAAAGAGAGAGAGAGAAAAAGCAATTGATAGAGAAAATGATTGAGAGAGAGAGAGATTGAAAGGTCTTGTATTTGCTGGTTCACTCCCTAAATGGCTGCAATGGCCAGGATTGGGCTAGAACAAAGCCCATGAGGTTTAACAGGGTCATTCACATGTATTCAGTGGCCCAAGTACTTGGTCCATCTTTTGGTGTTTTCCCAGGCTCATCATAAGCTGGAGTGAAAATGCAGCAGCCAGGACTCGAACCAGTGCCCACAAAAGATGCCAGCATCACAGGCAGCAGCCTTACCCACTAAACCACATCAGCCCCAGTGTCATTACTTTTGTACCAATTGTTTTCATGTTGTCTAGAAATATTTTGCAGCATAGCATTAATTATTAATTATTTTTCCATTAAATTCTTACAGTGTTTATCTAGTAACATGAATATATGACATTCTTGTTTATCCTATCAATGTGGATAAATGCATTAACATATTTTCTAATACTGAATCTTACTTTGATCCCTGGTGTAAAGTCTAATCGATAATGGAATGATGAGATAATAAATCCATAAATAAAATGCAACATTTTGGATGTTTAAACTATATCCATGCACCTTAAATACCTAATATTCTATTTGATGTAATCCAGGTAAAGCCCTCATATAATCATTATATATTCTGCCTAAAAATATTGGGACATTAATTATGATTCTTAAAAATTTCCAATATCATTGGATTAATAATAAGTTTATATATAGAATTTCTATCTGTATTATATAAACTTGGTATGTTTTTGTTTGAGTGCCATCTTAGATAAATTTATTATTTATTTTTATTTATTTATTTATTATTTACTATTTATTTATTTGTAAGTCAGAATTACAGAGAGATAGGGAGAGAAAAGACAGAGATCTTCCATCCAGGGCTTCACACCCATATGGCCACAATAGCTCACAGCTGGAGCTAGGAGCTTCCTGTGGGTCTCCCACATGAATTCAAGGGCCCAAGATTTTAGATCATCTTCTGCTTCTTAGCAGGGAGCTGCATTGGGAGTGAAGCAAACAGTACTCAAATTGATGCCCACATGGAATGCCAGAACTGCAGGCAGTGACTTAACCTATCAGGCCACAGTGCCAGCCCCAGATGTTGGATGTGTCTGAGACACTGGAGAGGAACAATCCCACAGGTGATTGTGGCAACAGATTGTTGCACAAAAAACAAATATGTGGCTTTAAACCTGATTCACACAGCAGCCATTGCCTATGATACAGGCACAGTCAAATCTAGGGGTGCAGCTGACCAATATGTCATGGTAAAGAAACATTTCTTATTGCTTCAGGGGAAGTCAAGGCATTTGTAAAGCTTGAGACTTGCATAGACTATGACTGTGCTTAGATTGGGACATTTTGACTTAGGATTCAAAGATGGCTGAATCTAGAAAAGACACACTGAGTTTGATTAAGGGAAGACATCAGAAAAATTGGAAGTTCTGCACTCGTGGGAGTTAGTTGAATCAAAGTTTTCAGTGACAAGTCTACAGTAAGAAGAAAGATTCCATGGAACAACAAGGATTGTATAGACATGCAGCAGCTCATCAGACAATACTAGCAACTCCCACAACTGGAAGTAGGTGGGGAGGCCACCTTTCCAGAGCAAGGTGAGAGGATTGTGTAGAAGTCTGTGTTCTGCTGGTGATACCATCTGGGGAAGAGACTCATGGCCCTCACTAATTTTTGATTACAGGCATATAAGTAAAATTGGGACAGGGTTCCCACTTTATTTTGTGAATGTAGGAACATTACTAATTTGCCCTTCCTCTTAGGTGTCCAGTGACCAGTGGGGAAGCCCCAGAATAAGGTCAGTGTAGCCTGAAGTGACAAAAACACCTTTGGTGAATTTTGTCAGAGTGAGAAATTCATGGTCCCGCTGACTTTGAACCTGAGTAGAAGAGCTGGTGGGGAACATGACTGTCACTTACCTCTATGACTAGAAGGCACATTGCTCCCCCGCAACACACACACACAAACACACACCCAAAGGTGCCTAGTGTCCAGCAAGAGAAGTGCTATGTTCCCAGAATAAGGCAAGTAGGGTCTGACATTCAGCATTGCTGAAAGGAAGTGTGCCCAATTGGCATTTGTGCCCCTCTACCTCTCATCAAAGATCCAGATTCAGGGATGGAGAAGTTTTCTCTTTGGATGTGAGGGCTTGCAAGGTAGTGAAAAAATCTCATGGGGTCTCTGGCTGCAGGAAATCTTCACCCTGTGGCTGTAGGAATTCTGTGTGTGAGAATCCAAGAAACTGATAAGGGCATAGGATGTGACTGAATCTTTAGCCAATTATGAAACTCCAGAAACTCAGAATTCCCTGAGTGCTGGGAATGCACAATGCAGAGTACTCCATGCTCACACTTTTAAGTGCCTAGATTTTTGTGCAGTTCATACACTTGAGTAGGAGGTGCAGGCACAGAGAGATTCAGCTTGGTACAGGGAAAGTCAGAGGCAGTGACCACACCAGCCAAGATGATAATCCTGTCTCTTCTACTGACTACAGACAGCTACAATGAATAATTTTGGTTGTTACTCTGGACTTTGGGCCCACCCATAAATACTTGCCAGAGCTCCCTGACCCTGTCTAGTACACATTTCTGGATTTACAGGAAGACATAGACATCCCACTATACTCAGGGGCACATTCCTAAGAACAAAGACTCCAAAGGAGATATCAACAAATATTGCTATATGCATATGAAACTAAGCATAAAAATGCAAGAAATATGAGACAAAGAGACAATATGACTCTGCAAAAGGAATACAATAATACTTCAGTGTTAGACTGTGAACATGCAATTGATGAATTGTCTGAAAAGGAATGTAAAATAGTAAGACTACTCAAAAACACAGAGACATAATCACACGAGTTATAGAAATCTGTGAATGACATGGATAAGTAATTCTGCTACGAATTAAAAGTATTAAAGAAATATCAAACTGAAATATTATAAATGAAGAATTCAATAAGTGAAAAAAATACAGTGGAAAGCTTGAAAAACAGACTCAGTTAAAGTAGAAGCAACCATAAGATGAAAGTTTTGAAATTGGCAAAAAAGGAAAGAAAATTTAAAAATAAAAAATGAAAAATTGACAGGAAACATTAAATAATAAAATATACTTGTCCCATGCATTTCTGAAGGAGTGGAATAGCACGGTGACTTAGACAACTTATTTAGTGGAATAATTACAGGAAATTTCCTTAATTTTGATAAATATATAGATATCCAGATATAGGGACATATGGAACTGCAAATAGTCACATTCAGAGAAGATCTTTACCATGAGGCATTATATCCAAACTTGCAAAACTAAAACACAAAAAAATCCTAAAATGTACATGAGAATCATCAGCTATCTTTTAAAAGATCTCCAATTAGATTGACAGCAAGACTCTCATCAGAAACCCAAAAGGCTAGGAGAGACAGAGAGGGGAGAGATATAGTCATATTCTTACATAAAACACCTTGTAATCCTAAAATATTGTATTGAGTGGGTTCTTATTTATAAAAAAGATGAAATTAACATCTTCCAAAAAAGCTAAAAATTATAATAATTTGTCACCACTTGTCTAACTTCACAATTGATGCTTACGTATCTACTACACAGAAAAACAGAAAGATAATCAGCATCCTGAAAGAATGTGAAAGCACAAATCCTCTTAATAATAGTCCAAAGCAAATTAAAAACAATAGGAATATCTATAGAAAAATGGTAGGACCAACACATTATTTACAAATAATGATCGTGAATGTAAATAGATTAAGCACTCCAATTAAAAGTTACAGAGAGTTGAATGTATTAAAAAGCAAGACTCATCTACTAAAAATGTATTAAAAAACAAGACATTGCCTAAATGAAAAACAACTCACAAAGAGAAAAACAGGCTAAAGTGAAAAGATTGAAAAAATTAGTCCACACAGATGGGAATGAAAATAAGGCATACCTATGTTTTTTTAAAAGTTATTTTATTAATTTCAAAAGTGGAGTTACAGAGAGAGGTAGAAACACAGAGAGAGGTCTCCCATCCACTGGTTCACCCACCAAATGGCCACAATGACCAGTGTTAGACCAGGAGAAAGCCAGGAGCCAGAAGCTTCTTCTGGATCTCCACATAGGTGGAGGGGTCCAATGACTTGGGTCATCCTCTGCTGCTTTCCCAGGCACATTATCAGGAAGTTGTATCAGAAGTGAGGGATCCAGGACCCCAAATGACACCCAAATGGGATACTAGCCTTGCAGGCCAGGGCTTTTAGTGCCACAGCACTTTCCCCACACCTATCTTAATATTAGACAAAATAGACTTTAAGAAAATACTGTTAAAAGAGACAAAAATGTTATTATGTAATGATTAAGAGATCAATTCAGGAAGAAGATATGACTATAGTAAATATATATATGCATCCAATGCTAGAGAACCAAGTTATTTAAAACAAAAAAATAATTGATCAAATTGGAGACATAACCCCAACACAATCATAATTGTTGATTTCAATACCCCACTTCATCATCATGAGGCAAAATAGGCAAGAAAACAATGAGGTTAATCTATGCTTTTGAACAAATGGATCTAATGATTATCTATAGAATAATTCATTCCACAGTAGAAGAATACACAATCTTTTCATCAGGGCATGGAACATTCTCTAGAATAGATCATATGTAAGGTTACAAAACAAGACTCAAAAAATTTATATATATATATATATATATATATATATATATATATATACCATGTATAATTTCTGATCACAATTGAACTAAGCTGGTAATTAATAACACAAAAATTCTTAAAAAATATACAAACACATGCAGACTGAGCAACATGTTCCCTACTGAACAGTGGATCATAAAAGAATTCAAAAGGAAGTAAAGGGGCCGGCACTGTGGGTCACTTGGTTAATCTCATATGGGTGCTGGGTTCTAGTCCCAGTTGCTCCTCTTCCAATCCAGCTCTCTTCTTTGGCCCAGAAAGGCAGTGGAAGATGGCCCAAGTGCTTGGGGCCCTGCACCCACATGGGAGACCAGGAGGAAGCACCTGGCTCCTGTCTTTGGATCGGCACAATGCACTGGCTGTAGCGGATATTTTGGGGGGTGAACAAGCAGAATGAACTTTCTCTGTCTCTCTCTCTCACTGTCTAACTCTGCCCTTCAAAAAATAAACAAAAAAAGTTTAAAAAAAGGAAATAAAAATATTTTCTTGAACTAAACAAAGATGTCAACCCATCATATCCACCTTACGGGATGCAGCAAAACAGTACTAAGAGTAAAGATCAAATAGCAATTAACACCTAATCAGAAAATTGCCAAAGTAGCAAATAAATGATAAACAATACATCTTCAAAGAACAAACCAAACCCAAATAAATAGAGGTGAAAGAAATAATAAAAATTAGTGAAGAAATATAAAGTTGAAATCAAGAAATATAAAAATTTAATGAAATAAATAGCTGGATTTTTTGAAAAAATAAAATTGATGAACAGTTAGCTTACATCACCAAAAATGGAGAAAATCCAAATTAGTAAAATCAGAGATGAAAAGGTAGATGTTACAACTGATGCCACTGAAGTGAAAAGAATCATTAGAAATTATTTCAATAAAATTAATGCCAACAAATTAGAAAATCTATAAGAAATATATAGATTTATGGAAACATAAGATCTACCAAAACTGAGTAATGATGACATTGATACTCTAAATAGACCAATAGCTAAGATGGAGATTGATTCATTAATAAAGGCATTCCAAACAAAAAAGCCAAGGACTTAATGGATTCACTGCTGAATTCTAATAAACTTTTAATGAACCAATGCTAATTTTTCTAGAACTACTCAAAAGAATTGAAAGAGAGTGAATTCTCTCAAACTCTTCTTATGAGGCCAATATTATCTTTATTCCAAATCCAGAAAAAGTATATAACAAAGAGGACTATAGACTAATATTCCCAAATTGTTGCAAAGATCCTAAACAAGGTACTAGCCATCTCCACTAACATATTCTTTTTAATAAGATTTATTTTATTTAGTTGAAAAGCAGAATGACAGGGAAAGAGTGTGAATGAGGAAGGGAAATTGATCTTCCAACCATTGGTTCACTCCCAAGTCGCTGTAACACTGGGGTTGTGTTAGGTGGAATCCAGGAGCCATAAACTCGATAATATGAGTCACCCACAGGGTGGCAGTGCCCCAAGTACTTGAGTCATCTTCCACTGTTTTCCAAGGTACCTTAAAAGGAGCTGGGATAAAAGTAAAGCATCTGGGATTTGCAGGTGGTAGCTCATCCCACTGTGATAAATACATTTTAGATTTGTTTACTTGAAAGACAGAGTGACAGAGAGGGATAGACAGTATGAATAGATTCTTAATAATTTCTGGAGTTTGATTTTGAAATACATGACTTGTGGTTTGGGGCCATTGCTGTGGCTCAGCAGATAATGCAAAGGCATAAAATGAGTGCCAGTTTGAGGCCAGCAGTTCCACTTCTGATCCGGCTTCCTGGACCTATGTGCTGGGATCCCTAACAATCATTTGAGAGACCTGGATGAAGCTCTGTGCACTTTACGTTGGCCTAGCTTAGACCAGGTCACTGAATCCATTTGGACAGTAGACCAGTGGATGGAGGATATCGTTCTCTCTCCCTCTCTCTCCATGTGACTCTGACTTTCAAATAAATTCAATTTGTTAAAAAATAAAAAAGTTTAATTATTTATCTAAAATGCTTTTAAATACAAATTAATATCATCAGATATTAGAAACATAATTTTATTTTATTTCCATTTTCAATTATCTTTATATAAAGAAGATCAATTTAGTATATATATCAAGTAAATTTAGTATATATATCAAGTAAAGATTTCAAGCATTTGCACCCCCCTGGAAGCACAAAGTGTAAAAATACTGTTTCAGTACTAGTTATAGCATTAATTCACATTGTACAACACATTAAGGACAGAGATCCTACATGGGGAGTAAGTGCACAGTGACTCCTGTTGTTGACTTAACAATTGACACTCTTGTTTATGGCATCAGTAATTACCTTAGGCTCTAGTCATGAGTTGCCAAGGCTATGGAAGCCTTTTGAGTTTGCCAACTCCGATCTTATGTAGACAAGGTCATAGTCAAAGTGGAAGTTCTCGCCTCCCTTCAGAGAAAGGTACCTCCTTCTTTGATGGCCCGAGAAATGGCATTTTAAAATATCTGATATCTTGGTATCAAACTCTGCTAAATTAAATTTAATTTTATTGTTCATATGATTTTGGTAATTTTGTTCACAGCAGAATTTGTTTATCTATTGTCAAATTGAAATCATTCAGTTTGTCACAAAAGAGTGAATCACAAATTAAATGAAGCACCAAACCTATCTAAAATATGATATTAGAAAATATGCCACAGTACCATCGCTTAAGTATTATGTTTTGGCAAGTTTGCCTATTGAATCATTTGGATAGCAGCTGTTTCCATGATGTCTCTATTCTTAGTTTTACATGAGCACACAGGCGTAGCTTGCATTAAGACAAGATTTGTATAAAATTAACCATTTTTTATCAGGTATTTATTTGCTAGAACTATAAATGTCTGGATCTGAAAAGAAAAAGAGGATTGTGTCAAAATCAACTTAGCATCACAAGTTAATGCAGTAATTATCCCCAAATATTGAAATGTGGTATGGTATATATGCATATACTCTATACAGTGGTACTGTAATTTGGAAAAGTTGGCTATATTCTAAATCAATTTAGTGAGTAGAATACATGAGGACATATATTAGAAACACACTCAAATTTTGAATGGGGAGGCATTCTACATGTACACTAGCAGAACATAAAATAATCATTACCTTCAAAGGAATTAAAATAGCATTGATCTCATATTGGTCATTTTTAAAAATGAATTCTAAAAGTAAGGATTTTTAAAAATATTTAGAGTCTTTTTTATTTTTATTTAGTATTTAAAAGGAGAGTGAGAGATGAACTTCCATCTGTTGGTTCACTTCACAAATGCTCACAACAACCAGGGCTGAATCAAATACAAGCCAGGAGAGAGGAACTCCATTAAGATCTCCCTTGATGGGTGAAAAGGACCCAAACACTTGGGCCATAATCTGCTGCCTCTCAGGTGCATAGGCAGAAATCTAGATGAGCAGCGGAGGTGTAACACAATCCCAGGCAATCCAATACGGGATGTGAGCATCACAAGAGGCAACTTAACCTGCTGAACAACAAATAACATCCAGCTATTTTCTATTAAATGTAAAAAACAGGAGTGCATGGCCGGCGCCGCGGCTCACTAGGCTAATCCTCCGCCTTGCGGCGCCGGCACACCAGGTTCTAGTCCCGGTCGGGGCACCGATCCTGTCCCGGTTGCCCTTCTTCCAGGCCAGCTCTCTGCTGTGGCCAGGGAGTGCAGTGGAGGATGGCCCAAGTGCTTGGGCCCTGCACCCCATGGGATACCAGGAGAAGCACCTAGCTCCTGCCATCAGATCAGCGCAGTGCGCTCGCTGGCTGCAGCACACTACCACGGCGGCCATTGGAGGGTGAACCAACAGCAAAAGGAAGACCTTTCTCTCTGTCTCTCTCACTGTCCACTCTGCCTGTCAAAAAAAAATAAAAAATAAAAAATAAATAAATAAAAAACACGAGTGCTATGTGAAATCAAAGTTACCATTTATGTGGGAAAACAACAGAAATCTATTATATCCAAAGATTTGAGAAAATCTTCCATTCAATTACACTAATTTAATTATATGCCATAAAATATTCTTCTTAAAAAATTCATGGTCATGAAAAAATAATTATATTAGAAAAACATTGATAATGATTTTGACTCTATTTTTATCTATACGGAAGGTGGACAAAAAGTTTACCATTAATGAGATAGTTATAATTATTAAATCTATTTAATTTTCCAAATACACCAATCTACACCCAAGAAAGAATGCAAGAACAAAAAAAAGTTGGGAATAAAGAGAGATTTTTGGATTCAAAGTTAGTATTGCTGTACTACATTTTAATGAAAGAATGAACAATATTGCCTAGCTTCATTTTGAGCCTTGTTGAAGTAATTGGTACTGAATTTACCTTCCAACCATAAACATGAAGAAAACAGAAAAGTGAGACCAATGTATACAGATACTGGACAACAGCAGCATTGGGCCATGATCCCTGAGCAGGAAAACAAAAGAGACCCCTATAAAAGGGGCCTCCTTTATATTGGAAGAATATAGCTCAAGGGGAGGGAAACTAAGGTGGTTCTGCTAGCCTGAGTAGACCTTGTGTTGTCTGAGGCTGAAGCAGGTGTGATTTGGGAGGCATAGATCGGGAAGAAGGAAGCTAAACTGAGAAAGAACTGAAGAAATCTGAATGAGGATCTCTGTATTGATGGACATTAAGCTGTGTGTGAATCAGGTAAAACTAGGAAGCCAAAGATAAAACCATTCCTCAAACTGGGAGGTTTCCAAGTTCCAGAAGTTACCACTTTTGACCCAGCCCAGCCATGAGCATTTTTGGTAATTTAGATGAAAGCCAGCTCTCTCTCACTCTCACTTTTTTATTCCCTTGTCTCATTCTAGCTCTCACCCTCATCTCTATCCTTGCATGCCCATAAGTAAACAAATAAGTTTAACAAATAGACTGAGATAAGGTAAATGCAGTTATGTTAATCCATAGAAAATCATATTTTAAAAAGAATAAAGTGGCCGGTGCCACGGTTCACTAGGCTAATCCTCTACCTTGCGGCGCTGGCACACCGGGTTCTAGTCCCGGTCGGGGCACCGGATTCTGTCCCAGTTGCCCCTCTTCCAGGCCAGCTCGCTGCTGTGGCCAGGGAGTGCAGTGGAGGATGGCCCAAAGTGCTTGGGCCCTGCACCCCATGGGAGACCAGGAGAAGCACCTGGCTCCTGCCATCGGATCAGCGTGGTGCACCGGCCGCAGCGCACCAGCCGTGGTGGCCACTGGAGGGTGAACCAACGGCAAAGGAAGACCTTTCTCTCTGTCTCTCTCTCTCTCTCACTGTCCACTCTGCCTGTCAAAAAAAAAAAAAGAAAAAAGAATAAAGTGCTAAAGCATATAGGACAAAAAATATTCTCAATGAATAAAAAAACCCAATTAGCTAAAGCAAGAAAGAAAACTTATAAGCAAAAACAGAAATAAACAACAAATATGCAGTATAATGAAACAACTTATTGATGATTACCTAAACTGTAAAGGCTGTAAACATTCCTATTATGTCAATTGTCATACTGAATAAAAAAATCTACTCCAACTATCTGCTAAAAAAGCTAAATTTCTAAAAAAAATGAAAAGCAAATTCAATAACAGTATGCAGACAAGTGAAAATAAAAATAATATTTTGCCAACACTAGTCATAATAAGCTAGGCTGAATATATTGATAAGAAGCAACATATATTTCAGGACATGGCATATTGCTAGGGATAAAAACAAGCTTCCATATTGACAAAATGACAAATTGACAAGGAATATATAATTATTTTACATATATGCAAAATGACAGAGCTTCAAAATTTGCACACATAGAAATAACTGATGACTGAAGTGAGAATCAGTTGTGTACATAAATGATAGCTGGATGTTTCAATATTCATTTACACTGTTATAATAAAAGATGAAATACTACCTACTAACTGGGTGAAAACTTTTGCAAATTGCATGTCCCAGAAAGTACGTGTATCTAGTATGTGTATGTGTGTGTGCTTGTGTGTGTGTGCACACTCTAAACTCGTTGGTGGAAAAGCAAAATGTTCAATTAGAAAATGGACAAAGAATGAACATACATTTCACAAAGGGGTAGGGATATACACATAGAAAGTAAGTACATGAATAATAAACAACTTCACTAGCCTTTATGGAAATACAGATTAAGGACAGAATGAGATACTACCACAATCTATTGTACTGACTAAAGTTTATGCAGATAATATAAAGTGGTAGCAAGGATTTGGAGTGACTAGACTTCTACAAATTACTTGTTGGAATGTAAGCTGAAATATCATCTCTGGAAAAAAAATCATGGCCGTGTCTTATAAACACACATCACCATATGAGTATAATTTAGAAGTAGCATTCTAGTTTATTTAGCTTAGGGAAATGAAAATTTAACATTCACAAAAAATGCTGGATATGAATATACATAACAGCTTTATTAATACTCAAATGGAAACAACCTAAATGTTTTCCAGTGGGCAGATAGATAAACTATGGTGCATCTATTCAGTTGAATTATAACTCAACCACAAAATTTACAAAATAAATGGATTTCAGGAGCATTATGCTAGGTAAAGGAAGCTAGACACAGAATCTACACGTTGTATTATAAAAAATGTACTCTACAGACAGAGAAAGCATATGTATAGTTCCCAAATATTGAAGTTGGCAATGGGATGAACAGCAAATGGGCATGAAAGGAATTTGTGAGTGGTAGAAATGGATTATGGTGGGGCTGGCACTGTGGCATATTGGGTAAAGCCACTGCCTATAGTGCTGGCATCCCATATGGGCTCTGGTTTGTGTCCACTCTGGTTGCTCCACTTCAGATACAGCTCGCTGCAATGGCATGGGAAAGCAGGAAGAAATGGCCCAAGTCCTTGGGCCCCTGCACCCACATGGGAAACCCAGAAGAAGCTCCTGGCTCCTAGCTTCAGATTGGCACAGCTCTGGCCATGCGCATGGCCATCTGGTGAGTGAACCAGCAGATGGAAACTCCCTCCCACTCTCTTTCTGCCTCTGGCTTTGTGTAATTCTGCTTTTCAAATAAATAAGTAAATCTTATTAAAAAAGGGTTTTGGTGTTAGTTGTATAAACTGTATATACTATAACTTTACTAAGAATCATTAATTTGCACTCAAACAATGGGTTCACTATACCCAGAACATGCTATCCTGCAAAAATCATAATTGAGTATGTAAAATATAATGGTGTATCATGTGGTTTATGAAATAAGTTAAAATTAAATATTCATGAAATAATATAAAGGTGAAGAGGAGAAAAGTTAAAAACATTGTATTGTAAAGTTCTAATATGTAAAGTAATATAATCTAATATTTGAATGTAAACTTTTGTCATTTAAACCCTATATCCTAGACCCTAAAGCAACAACTAAAATAATAAAATTAAAAGTTATGTATAACTCCCATCTGAAGAGCAAACCAGGAGATAGAAGTGATCTCTCTCTTTCTCTCTCTATAACTCATTCAAATAAATAAATAAATCTTTAAAACATTTTGAAGTTCATAAAATGGAACTAAAATATGAGTTTATGTTGATGTGATACTAATTTTGAAATTCATGTGCTTTTCATTATTATACATTTTCTATATATTATGAAAATGTCTTTTTGCCAAAAAATTGTACCAAAAAAAACTCATACTTTTAACTCCAGTTTTCACAATCTTTTTGAAGTTCCCTCCTGTATGTTTCACTTATCTCACTGTGCATTGTAGGACAGCCAGAACTGTTGCTCCTATCCAGGCAACTGATCCAACATCTGGGTTTCATTTGCTGCATAAAGTTGCACTTCTATGTAGCTTCCTTGATTATACAACGGGGAAGAGAGGATTGCAAATTTTTAAGAATCAAATTTGGAAGATTACATCTATGACTGCACCCTATTTACTAGGACTGTTACTTGGTCTAAATGAAACTATACTGGGTGATTGGAAATACTTCTTTAATCTTCAATAAGATACCCTAAGCATGGTGAACAAATAAAATCTGCATGCAGACAGTAAGTATCTTTCAATATAATATTCTGGAACCCATAGTTTTTATCATTAAGGACATAGTAAATAGTCTCTTTTGCCCACCTTTGCAATTTCAATAATGAATTTTCCCCTGAATAAGCTTACAATTACAATATATTTTTAAAGATTTATTTATTTATTTGAAAGTCAGAGTTACACAGAGAGAGGAGGAGAGGCAGAGAGAGGTCTTCCATCTGCTGGTTCACCCCCCTAATTGGCCACAATGACTGGAGTTGCACCGATTCAAACCAGGAGCCAGGGGCCAGTAGCTTCTTCCAGGTCTCCCATGTGGGTGCAGGGGCCCAAGGACTTGGGCCATCCTCCACTGCTTCCTTAAGCCATAGCATAGAGCTGAATCAGAAGTGGAGCAACCAGGGCTTGAACTGGCATCCATATGGGATGCTGGCAGTGCAGGAGGCAGCTTTACACACTATGCCACAGTGCCAGCTCCACAATACATTTTTTTTAAAAAGGACTTTTGTCAGGTGATTGACACGGCAGTTATAATGCCACTTTGGATACCTGCATGCTATATTGGAGTGCCTGGTTTGAGTCCCAGCTCCTTTGCTTTCTATCCCACTTCCTGATAATGTGCACCCTTGGAGGCTGCAGGTAATGACAAGTACTGGATCTTTGCCAACCATGTGGGAGACCAAGAGGGTTTCAGGTTCCTGACTTCACTCTGTGTCTGTCCTGCTTGTTGAGGATATTTGGGGTGATAATTAGCTGATAGAAAATCTCTGTCTCTTCTATCTTTCTGTCTCTGCCTTTATAAAACAAGTGAAATAAATTAAAATTAATGCAAGATACTAATTCTACATGCTATAATAGAATGCAATTTTTTTTAAATAACAAAACCCTTGAGACCAGAAACCATAAATGAAAGGGTAAAACTAAAAGTGGAGCTTACTTGTAGCAGTGAATTAACTCTGACTGTCTAGGTTCTTTGTGTGTGGCCTCACCATTCCTCATCTACACTGGCACAGGTGTCCTCTTCGGGTGACCCATGCAGCCCGAACAAGCACAACAGCTTACTGAAGGATCCATCAGTAAGGGGCAATTCATGATGTTAAAGCCACAGATCTGAGATTAAGTAACATAAGATTTAAGGCAGAAGTAGATTTTAATGGATGAGTTGTTACAAGATCTGATTTGGAAAAAAAAAAGATTTTGATCAACTGCTGTAAGAAATTTAAAAAGTGAAAACTCCAGAAGCACCAGAGACTTCTATGAGACATATTAAATGTTCAATCAACGGACAATCATGTATTTGTGCTTCAGTAGGGAATAATCTGGTCCTTAAATTGTTCATAATTTCTCATTTTAGCCTGTCAACGTGTGTTGCACCTATCACATAATCAAGTTTCCTTTCTTCACGTTGGTAAAATAAACAGCATCACCAGGATTGTGGTTTTTAGTTGTTTCCACTGAAGATTTCTTTCCATCAAACTCCTCCTGTCTTAAATGTGCTCTTTGTATATCAATCAGTATGTGATTTTTTAAGCAGTAACTCTGTTTAAGAGTTAGTCTTTCTTCATAAAATATGTAAATCATTTCTACATAACTTGTGAATTTTATCTAAGTGCTAACAGGAGCATTATCTTAACATAATTATCCACAGTGTTTATTCCAGAAATGACTTAGTTACTGAATTTGAATGAAAACTTTACTGTACATACTTCTAGGCCATGGTTGTTGTAATTTTGTAATTTTTTTTTCTATTTAGCATGTTTTTCCTTACTTGGTTTAATTTTTTAACATCAGGAGCTATTAAAAAAAAAAAAACCTAGGTATTTCCATGGGCGATTTTTTTTTCATTTTAAAAGGATTGTAGTGCCATGTTTATTTACTGAGAAAAAATACATTTCTAAACCTTTTAACATTATGTAAAATGAACTAGCATAATGTTGTATACAGAATAACATTTTTATTTAAAAACAGGCAACTCATGTGAATTTCAACTGTGGGATGTTTCTTGCTTAATGAGAGGGAGCAGTAAATCTTTTACACTGAAACCTGTGTCATGATTTTGTATAATATAGTCAATAATTCAAGTTACAAATGTTTGACAGGAAGAGAGTATGTATATGCAATAAGTGTATCACACTTTGTATTGCTACAAGAGTGGTTCTGCCAGATAAAATACAAGATACCCTAATACTGAGTGGAACATAGTTATACTAAAATTTATGCTGTTTAACTGAAATTAAAATTTAACTAAGAGCTCCGTCTTTCTTTATATCTGACCATCTTAATTGAAAGACATATAAAAAACTTCTCAAATTAAATAATGAGATGATGACACATTGTCCATTATGGTTATTCCCCTTCTGTAACCAAGGATGTGAAGTTACTTTGATACTATATAAATTTCTACTTCCATCAAACATTTAACTGCCCAGTTAATTACACTTATTGTTGTCTAGTTCATATATCTATAAACTTCAGAGAATATTTGTTTTATAATGTTATCTGAACGTATATATTGTTGTAGTAATGTTCTGCTGAAAAGAAAACCTTCCCTTGTCATCTGGGAATATCAGTAATGCCTAAACTATGGTTACTAATTGAAAGATGGAAGGCAGGATTAATAAAAACCACTACTTGAGTTTTTCTCAAATTGCCACAACTCAATGACAATGACTCCCAAGAACAGGATGCTTTGTGTAATTAAAGATTGGACTAATTATGCCATTGAATCCAGTAATTTCATTTCTAGGAATATATTTTAGGGGAACAAAAGGAGTAGACCACAAGCAAATCAGCACATTTTGATCCACACAATGTTGCTTGTAATGACAATAAATCAACAAATAAATAGGGAAAAAATTGGAGGTGGACATTCAAATCTCCATCAGAAATGGATTAGGTAGTTAATGATGGTGCACCAAACAAGATTAGTCTCCTAATGTGGTCTTACCAATTACTCAGTGTCGACAAGATGGGTAGTCTCTTAAAACACCAGAGAAATAAAATAGATCTCTATGCTTGAAATTTACCTGTAAATTCTCATTTTATTTTTATTTAATTACTTGAAAAACTAATTAAAAGCTAAAATATATACAGTATATATTCACAAATTACATACAATGAGTATTTCAAAAAGTTTGAGGAGAATGAAATTCAAAGACAAGTTTATTTTTGTGTAAGAAAATTTGTAATCCATTCATATAAAGAATCTTTAAAAACACATTGAAATGTGTATTATAAATATCTATACATCTATTTCAAGTTTTTCTAAATCTAATTTCATTCCATTTTATGTGAACTTTTTGAAGTATCATTATTCATATTGTTTTGAAATATGTATGTATTGTGTATTGGATTAATAAAGTGAATTATTATCATATATATAAATTTGCACATATTTTAAGAGGTAGGACTTTTTAAATCTATTTTCTCAATAGTCATTGTCATTGACTATTCACTGATTCACTGTTTTCTTCATCTTCCAGCTTAATTGTCTTTTCTTTCCCTTATAAAGATCATTAAATATGTTTTTTTGCTTCTTCAACTTACATGCAATCTTCCTAGCTTCCTTACTGAAAGCTACTTCCTGTCATGTTTTAAACTCAAATATTGCCCATAGATGAGTTTTTCAAACTATTCTCCCTAAAGTAACCTTTCCCCCCTGCATTAAAGCCTATCCATTATTTTATTTTTTCTCCAAAGCACTTTAAAATTTTAACTATCATTACATAGAAATATAATTTGTACAACCACCTTCACATATGCTCTGGGAGAGTGGAGATTTGCCATTCAGGACACTCCAGTAAATGGAAATATCAGGTATATGGATCTCATTAGAATCGACACAATTTGGCAATTAACTAAGAGCCCTATAAAGAAAAAAAAAAAAACTGACAGAGCAGTTCAGATGGTTCAGCTGTTTGCAGTAGTAAATATGGGAATGTCTACCTTAGGATGTCTGAAAAATTTTACCTGCTTTTCTAAATGAAATCAGGAGAGACATGGCTCTGTGAGGATGTAATAGATTTTGAGGAGCCACAGCTCTTTTCCAGACATGGAAATAGGAGTTGATGTGCTGAGATTGCTAGGCATACAAGAGTACAGAAAGGATGTCTAATGATTGAAGCACTAGTTTACCAATCAGAACATATAGGTTGCAGAAATTGAGATGCATGTAGCCTGTGATGACTGCAGGCACATGGGGGTAGAAACACTGGGAGGCAGACAGGGCCTGCATATACAGGGTTTTGAAATACACAAGGGAATAAAGAGAATGCAGATAAATCAGTGCCTGGAGATAATGTACAGCCTTAGATGATGATGTTAAAATAAAACACTGAAAATCAATTATTACATCATCCTTGTCAAGAATCAAAAATTCTGACAGAATATTGAATAAAATCAAGAGAAAAGGATTACAGCAGACATCTATTAAATGCCATATAAAGTACCACAAATAAACAAGGGCATGATTTTTTTTTTAAGAAAAATGTTAACAAAGCATTTAAGAAAAAAATGGAACTGTAACACAAACCACAGGCTTCATGAGTTAAAGGAAATCATCCTTTTCTAGAGATTATAAGCTTTTACCAAGATATAAGGAGAAATGTGTGAAAACCTTAGGAGTAAAAACATGACTACAGAGTTCAAAATTCACCGTATCTTGAAAATCAATTTCCAAAACAGAAATACAAAATAGCAAAACTCCTATATAAACCAAATAAGTTCAATCACATTTTGAAAACTCCAACCAAACAATCACAAAAAAAGTCTCACAAATCTAAATTTCAGGTACAGGCTTAGAGAATTCCCCAAACTTTCAAGAAGGAACATACAAATTACATTTCCCAGACATATTCAAATTAGAAATAAGCAGAGAATTAACCATCATTACATTAAAGATGATGCAAGTGGACCAGAAATTACTTTTTTTAAAGCATCCCTTTCATAAACACAGCTACAAGTATCTTAAGCAAAATATTAATATAATAAATGAAATCACTTAAGAAAACATAATATATCAGTAGCAAGCAAGATGTAATAAAAAATATAACGTGGTTAAGATTTCCATGCAAGGCATCCAGGTAGTAAACAAAGAAAAATCACATGATTTTGTAGATTATATGTTGAAAAGCATTGGATAAAGTTCAACATCTAGAAAAAAATAAAACTGCTGAATAGGAAAAAAAAGTCAGTGACTGACTTCATTGCATGATCAAGAGCAAAAGGAACCTATAACAAACTACATAACTAATACAAAATTATTGAAGGATTTTTCCCTGGGAGTAAACTTAGACAATGCTCGCACTTTCTCTCTTCAACTTTCTACTGCAAGAGTAGTCAGGGAAATAAAACAGCAAGAAGCAAACCTAAGTTGTAAGGATAAACTTCTATGTAATGAAACATGAATGCATTGCATGATGTTTATATGCAGTTAATCGATAAAAATCTAAAAACAATTATAACTGATAATGAGATTACTAGAAAGATCATAAAACCCATGCATTACTAAGAATCAGGAAGAAACAAAAATAATAGTAAAGGACAATAATAGATAAACTAGAAAAAATCCACAAGAGAAATGGAAACCAAAGGATTAAATTGTGTGTTTAAATATTCTTTAAAGCCATATAAAAATACTCAACTCAAAAGTGCATCACACATATGATGAAAACTGCTCAGGAGCTAATAAAGAGCCTTTAAATTGTTACTGATCTGAAGCAGTTACTGGGAGCCCAGGTAGGATGTTCTCAGGAGATACCCTGGAGGCAGGAGTGGCCCAGCAGGTAGTGGACCAGGGAGGTGAAAACCCCCGGTGGCAGGACACAATTTCAGAACAGAAAACAGGACTCGCCTCTTACTTTTCCTTCCTGCAAGATCTGAAGTTGTCAGCACTATGGAGGATGCTGACTGCGACTTTGGTAACATTGTGCATGCTAACAGATATGCTTGCTGTCCAATCAGGTGTGGGGCGTGAATGCCATGTAATCATTTGAGATCTTGACACCATAATTGTCTTCCAGCGTCACAGTGGATAGAGGTCCAAGGCGGGGCCTCTGGTGTTTAGTGAATTCAGGTGTAACTCAGCATCAGGACAGCACTCACCTCGGAAGCTGTAAGTGGTAAGTGTGAGAGTCCCGGCCTGCAGATATGGGGAAGGAGGAGTTGGGGAAAGTTGTGGAGAAGGCTGGTCTGAGGCAAGCCTCCTCAGGGGTCCTCTCTCGGAATCTGTGGGCCACATCTCCTTGCTGGCATGGCCCTTCCCTGGGCCCACTCTGGTCCTCAGTGTCTGGGCTGGGCTGGCAGCTGGGATTCCTGGAGTTCTGTCTCCTCACAGCCAGTTGTTGGCTGGGACCAGTTTCTGGGACCCAGTGTTGGTGGCATCCCCCATATCCCCAGACTGTGCAGTGAGCCCGCGATGGACACCGGGGAGAACCCAGACCCTGTGTGTGAGGGATTCATGTGGGTGAGGAGCTGTCCTTCATGGAGTCCTCACTTATTTTTTCCAGGGCTGACTTCATTCCCCTTGTTTTCTGATTTTGTGAGAAGCAGGGCCTCAGCATAGCTCATTCTAAGAATCTTGCCTCCACTTTCCATTGACAATAGCAGTGTCCGAGACTGATAAATTAAAAAGAAAACAGTTTTATTTGGCTCAGGTTTTTGTACAGGCTATGGGGAGGTCGGGCAGGAGGACACTGTATGTTGATACTTGGATGTCATCTTAGCCTTGCACATTCTGTGGACAGGCTGTCATCTGTCTCTGTTCTTTCAAAATATGAATTTTAGCTAGTCACATTTATGAGTGCTTTAAAAACTATTTATGTTCCATGATAACCTTCCCAATGCAGAGATATTAGCCTGGATTCCTAAGTTATTTTTAATTTTTATTTTGATATAGTGTGATTTAAAAGATTTAAAAGATTATCGGAGTATAATTGACAGACAAAATTTGTGTACATTCAAGGCCTGCAACTTGATGGCTTGATATGTGGAGGACTTTTACAAGCATATGGAATATTCACATTATATTTTAAGCCCACTATCAAAAACCTTTTGGTGTCACCTTGTACATATATGTTATGAAATGATTAGGACAATCAACTAACACCCATCACCTTACATAATTTTTAAAACACATTTCATATTTTAACACATTGTATATAATATTGTATTCATATCCGTACTGGGCTCTATATTATATCTTAATGTTAATTTATCTCGTTATGCAAATGTGTCATTCAACTAGCAACCCACATTATATTCTGTACTTATGACTGACTTCCTTAGATTCCAAACATAAGTGGCATTTATTTTTCTGTGTTATATCAAGCAGCCTAATGTACTCATTCATACTTTAGTATACATATTGGCACAAAACATCAGAATTTTTTAAGGTTGAATGTGATTCCTTTGTGTACGTATATAATGTTCTCTCTTTTCATCTGTTGACAGACAATGTAGTTACTTCCATATCTTGTACCTGTGAGTAATGCCTATGTGAACATGGATGTGCAGGTGTATTTCTGAGATAGTGATTTTATTTCTTTTGGATACACATCCATTAGTTGGATTGCTTTGTCATTTGTTCCATTTTTAGAGGCTCCTCTATAGTGTTTTCCATAGTAGATGTACCACTTTATATTCCTAAAAATAATTTATGTGTTCTCTTTTCCCCACATATCCTAGTCAGCTCATGTCAAGAGCTTTGGGTGATCACTGACATCATATATGAGTGCTAGTTGTTAAATTAACAAGAATCACTGTGCACTAACTTCCTATTCAGGACCTCTTTCCAGAAAGAGTTGTATTATAACCAAGTCTAAGTGCTCACAAAAGAAGTGTTGTTAAATTTTTCCATTTTTATTATATATGCTTTTGATTTCTGTATATTCTTTGTATTCTCTAAATCATACTAAGTTTGCCAATATTTTCTCCTATGTTTTGCTATCTGTTTTGTTTTATTTTTCCTTTAGTATGTAGTCTTTTAATTTGTGTGTGTGTGTGTGTGTCCTACTACTTTATTTTCATTTTTGTTACCTGTGTGTTTGATGTCATAGCAAAATAGTTCTGGTGCAGCCAAGACTGCTTCAGGCATTTATGAAGTGACAATTGACAGAAAGTATTTTATCCTGCCTTTCTGTATGTCTCTTTTTTTTTTTCGAACTGATGAATTTCACACACACTCCCACAGAGAATCCTTTTAATTTAGGAATATAAAACTTCTTGCATTTCATAAATATATCTTTAAGAATATAATATATACTCACCCTCTCATCCACACTCCCACCTTTCCTCCTCCTCTCTCTATCATCCCCAGTCCCATTCTCCATTAAGCCCCCTTTTTGATTAAATTTATACACAGAAGACTGACTCTATATAAGTAAAGAATTCACCAATTTGTACATCAAAAAAATTAAAAAGGTTCCTCAACATTCATGACAAAGGCTGTTCAAAGTCATTGCATCTTGAAGTTAATTTCACTCTTTTTTTTAAAGAAACACAATCAACATTAAAGAAGCATCCAAAAATTATTCTTTTGTGGATTTGTGGATACTTCTAAAATGGATTTGGGGTCCCATGGAAAGTATTTAAACTATATCCTTAGAAGTAAGTTGGTAGGAGTGTATGCAGAACTATACAGCTTTACAGTTATAAACTTCATACTCATCATAATTATAACTTTAAGTATATGGTGATTCTTCCCACCATGCCCATACTCCCAAAACCATTATTCCTCCTCCTTTTCCCAATCTTATGTTATACCAAAATCTAGTTTCAGTTCACTTCATACAAAAGAGTTCAACAAATAGTATTTTAAAAAATAGTCCTCCACTGTCAAGACAAGGATTGTTCAAGTCATTGCTTCTCAAAGTGTTAATTTCACTTCTACAGATTGTCTTTTAGGTGCTCTATTAATTATAAAAAATCAGGGAGAACATGTGGTATTTATGCTTTTGGGACTGGCTTATCTCACTAAGTGTGATGTTTTCCATATTCTTCCATTTTATTGTATATGACTGGATTTCATTTTTTTCTGCTATGTGGTATTCCATAGTGTACATATACCATATTTCTTTTTCCAGTCTTCAGTTGATGGGCATTTGGACTTAGCATGTCTTAGCATGTCTTAGCTATTGTGAATTGAGCTCCAATGAACATGGGGCTACAGATATCTTTTTCATATGATGGTTTCATTTCCATTTTGGTAAATTTCAGAGTGGAATGGCTGGGTCATATAGTAGGTCTATATTCAATCCTCTGAGGTATCTCCCTACTGTCTTCCATAGTGGCTTTACCAGTTTACATTCCCACCAAGAGTGGATTAAGGTATCTCTTCCCCACACCCTTGCAAGTATTTGTTGTTTGTTGATTTCTGTATGAAAGACATTCTAACGGGGTGAGGTGAAACCTCATTATAGTTTTGATTTGTATTTCCCTGATGGCTAATGATTCTGAGCATTTTTTCATGTGTCTATCAATCATTAGGATTTTCTCTTTTGAGAAATGTCTGTTTAAGTCCTTTGCTCATTTCTTCACTGAGTTGTGTGTTTTGTTGTTGAGTTCCTTGATCTCTTTATATATTCTAGGTATTAATCCTTTATCATTTGCATAGTTCACAAATACCCTCTCCTATTCTGTTGGTTGTCTCTTTTTTAAGAATTATTTTATGTATTTGAAAGTCAGAGTTACACACAGAGGGAACAAGAGGCAGAGAGAGAGAGAAAGAAAGAGAGAGAGAGAGAGAGAGAGAGAGAGAAGAAACATCTTCCATTGGGCTGGTTCACTCCCTGAATGGCCACAATGACCAGAGCTGAGCTGATCCAAAGCTGAGATCCAAGAGCTTCTTCCGGGTCTCCTTCATGGGTGTAGGGTCCAAGGAGTTGGGACATCTTCTACTGCTTTCCTAGGCCATAGCAGAGAGCTGCATTGGAAGTGGAACAGGCAGGACTAGAACTGGCACCCATATGGGATGCCAGCTCTTCAGGCTGGGGTTTAACCCACTGCACTGCAGTGCCAGCCCCATGTTGGGTGCCTCTTCAGTTTCCTGGGGATTTCTTTTCCAGTTCAGAAGCTCCTCAATTTGATGAAATCACATTTGTTAATTTTGGCTTTGACTGCTTGTCCAAGGGGTCTTTTGCACGACGTTTTTGCCTATGCCAATGTCTTGCAGGGTTTCCAAAATGTCCTCTAATAATTTTGTGGTGTTGGGTCATAGATATAGGTTTTTAATCCATTTTGAGTGGCTTTTTGTGTAAGGTGTAAGGTAGGGGTCTTGCTTCATACTTATGCATGAGGAAATCCAGTTTTCCCAGCACCAGAAGAGACTGTCCTTGCTCCAGGGATTGATTTTATCTCCTTTGTTGAATATAAATTGGTTGTAGATATTTGGATTGATTTATGATGTTTTTTTCTGTTCCATTGTTCTATCCATCTGTCTTTGTACTGGTACCAGCCTGTTCTGATTATAACTGCCTTGTAGTATGTCTTGAAATCTAGTATGTAAAAACTACTTGGATAATTGGTACCAAATATGAGTTAGATTATAAATGTGAGTTCCTAGTCTGACAAAGAATGGTGGGGTGACTATAGTCCATCATAAAGTAGTCTATATTTCATGAGCAAATAGGAAAAAATGTGTTACAAGGCTTGATCATGACATGTAATACCAGAGAAGGGAAAATATTGTTTATCCTGATTTGGTCAGTAGACATTGTTTTCAGAGATTAAATTTTCACACTGTAAAGCATAGATATGTGTAATTATAGGCAACAAAAAATAAATTCAAAAAAGCTTTTCACTTATTGTATAAGTTTAAGGGGTGTTGAAATATTTAAATTAGTACCACGGCTAAAATTATGATCCTTGGAAGAAGTTTATTAAGACAAACAATTTGGAAATAACTGGATTTATATTTTGTCATGGTACTTTGATTGATTAGGAAACAGTACTTTCCTTAAATTGGTGGTTAATATATACTTTAAATTGTTTCACATACAGAAAATGAAGTATTTTTCAACTATATATGAATTAATTTGAATTAGAGGTATATCAAGCAATATCAAGTAATAAACAAGGATTTAAATGGTAGGTTAACTTTGGTACAAGAATTTCTTGAATCACATGCATAGTTCATTCATAGAAAAACGTACTCTATGAATTATAAGGTCCCTCATATTTATGGTTTTATATATTTTTAACCAAATAAGTATTATTGTATTTTAATTTCATGTTCCACCAAATATTTGAAACCCCCTCATATTTATTAATCTCCAGTTTCTTCTGTGAAGACCAAACTTGGGAGCCTATATGCCCAGACCTAAGTGTTCTATGTTTTAAGTGAATATTCCATATTTTTTAAAAATTTTATTTATTTGTTTGACAGGTAGAGTTACAGACAGTGAGAGAGAAACAGAAAGGTCTTCCTTCTGTTGGTTCACTCCCCAAATGGCCGCAATAGCCAGAGCTACACTGGTCTGAAGCCTGGAGTCAGGTGCTTCTTCCTGGTTTCCCATGCAGGTGCAGGGGCCCAAGCACTTGGGCCATCCTCCACTGCCTTCCCAGGCCACAGCAGAGCTGGACTGGAAGAGGAACAACTGGGACTAGAACCGGCACCCATATGGGATGCTGGTGCTGCAGGCAGAGGATTAACCTAGTGCACCATGGTGCCAGCACCGAATATTCCATATTTTATAAAATTTTGGAAATTACATAATCATAACCACAGTTTAATATAAGCACATTTCATTAATTCCCAAATAATTAATATTATCTACAATAGATCCTCATTCACCATCAGTGACAGACATTAATCTAAAATCTGTCTTTAGAGATTTTTTTAGGATTTCTCTTGACATGTCTTAAAATTGGAATCATAGAGTATTACTTTATGTGAAATTTTATTTTTTATTTCTTTATTTTGTGAGTTTTATTATTTTGAAGTATACTATTTCATTATTAATTTTGATTGCCAAATAGCATACCATTATAAAAGACATAATACATACTGTGTTTCTTATACATCAGTATTTGTGTTGCTTCTAGATTTGACTTTCATGAATATTTTTGCTGTGAACCTTTGTGTGCATGTGGATTTTGAATATTTTAGTGGCACACCCGGGAGAAAAACTGCTGAGGCAATAAATAGCCCCTTGTGGAGTTTTTTCTTTCTCTGTGTGGTTTCTTTGGCAGAATCCTGTACTACACTGTTGAATAGAAGTGTTAAAAGTATCTGTACCTTATTCCCATTTATTGAAGTCTGCTGTAGATTTCCTGTAGGTGCCCTTCTTGTGGAAATTCTCTTCAATTCATAGTTTGTTTAAGGTTTTAATGATAAGCTGAATTCAGTTATTTTTTATATAAATAAGGTTAACATATCTTGGCTTTCATTTATTAATATAGCTGATGATATTAAATGTTTATCATTATTATTAGTAGTATGATAATTTGTGTGGCAGATCGAGAGGGACAGAGAGTTCCTAACTTCTGGTTTACTGCCCAGTTTTCTGTGATGACCAGGTCTGGGTTGTAACTGGAACCTGAACCAGAAACCATAAACATAATCTGGCCTCCTATGTGAGTGGCAGAGACCTGATTATTTGTTACATCATGATGCTTCTCATATTTGGCATTGACAGGAAATTTGAGTCCAGAGCTAGAATTAAACCCAAATACTGTAGTATGGAATGCAGCCATCTTAAACAGCATCTTAACTGAGGGACCAAATGCACACTCTCGCGCTCTATTCCATTGCATTGATCTTTGTGTTTACGCCACTTCCATAGTTTTTATTACTTTCATTTTGAATTAAGAGATTGTGAGACTTCCATCTTTAATCTCATTTTTGAGAATGTGTTGGATACTTTGATCCTTTGACATTCCATATGGATTTCTTATTTAAAATATTCCACTAACATATAACTATTGGAGTATTATAATGAATCATCTGAAACTATAAATCCCTTAGATCCTTTTTATTATTTTCTGTTTTTAATTATTTATATAAGGTGAATAAATTTGATGTTTTCATATGCACAGATTTAGGAGCATTATGATATATCTTGCCCTATCCTCTCTCCTACCCATGTGCCCAACCTCTGTCCCTCCTTTCTTATTTTTTTCTTTTAAACCTTACATTGAACTACATTCTTTTTATGTTATAATTCCAAAATTAACCTTCCACTAAGTAAATAATTCAAAGAATAGTAAATAGAAAAATAAACTATTCCTCAATAATGTAGACAAGGGCTGTAAACAATAGTCAAATCTCAAAATGTAATTTTCATTCATCTACATTTTTTGTACTCTGTATGTTAGTTAATACAAATCAGAGAAAATATAGAATATTTGTCACTTTTGGCAATTGACTTATTTCATTTACCAAAATGGCTTCCAGGTCCATCCATTTTATTACAAAAGACAGGGTTTCATTATATTTAAGGTGAGTACTACTCCAAAGACTGTGTGTTGTGCGTGTGTAGTGGTGTGTGTGGTTTGTGTGGTGTATGTGTGTGTGAGAATGTGTATCACATTTTCTTTATCAAGTCATCAGTTGATTATCAGTTGGGTTGATTTCACATCCTAGCTATTGTGAATTGTGCTGCAATAAACATGGGGGTGCAGATCACTCTTTCATATTCCGATTTCATATCCTATGGGTAAATTTCCAGGAGTGGGATGTCTGGGTCATATGGTAGATATATTGTCAGATTACAGAGATATTGAGATATTATCTCCAATAGTGGTTTCACTAGTTTATATCATTTCAAAGGTCTATTAGGGTATCTTTTATCCCACACCCTCACCAGCATTTAATTAATTAGTTAATGTATTTATTTATTTATGGATAATAGCCATTCAAACTTGCAAGTGGTAAAACCTCACTATACTTTTTTAATGCTTTTTTTTATTTGAAAGAGTTACAGAGAAAGAGAGGCAGAGGGAGAGGGAGATTTCCCATCTACTAGCTCACTCTGCAAGCAGCTGTAGTGGTCAGGTCTAGGCCAGATTAAAACACAAGCTAGGGGCTTTGGATCTCTCACATGGCACAGGGGCCCAAGGGCATAGGCCATCTCCCACAACTTTCTGAGGTGAATTAGCAGGTAGCTGGATCAGAAGTGAAACAACCAGAACTCAAATTGACACTCATAGGGATGCTGCAGATGGTAGATATACATGCTACAGCGGCAACGCTGACCTCTCATGGTGGCATATATTTGCATTTCCCTGATGGCTAGTGATTCTGAGCACTTTTTATTTGTTGGCCATTTGAATTCCACCCTTTGAAAAATGCCCATTCATGTCCTGTGCCCATTTACTAACTGGATTGTTTGTTTTGATGTTGTTGAGTTTTTTGAGCTCTTACTATATTCTGGATAATAATCCTTTATTTCATAATTTGCAAATAATTTAACACATTCCATTGATTGCCTCTTCACTTTATTGAGTATTTCCTTTGCAGGACAGAAACTCTTTAGCTTTAGTTAATTCCACTTGTATATTTACTTTTATTACCTGTATTTCTGGGGTCTTTTCCAAGAACTTGCTTCTATTGCCATTGTCTTGCAGTTTCCCTAAAGTCTTCCTTTAGTTATTGATTGTATCAGGGCCTAGATTTAGAGGTTTGGTCATTTTGAGTTGATTGTTTTATAAGATATAACGTAGGGGTCATGTTTCATGCTTCTGTATGCATTTGATGAAGAGACTTCATTTGCTGAAGAGACTCTCCTTTCACCAGGGATTGATTTTAGCTCAATTTGAAAGATTAGTTGGTTGTAGATGTGTGGGTTAGTTTCTGGGGCTTCTATTTTGCTCCATTGGTTGTCATGTCTATTTTGTGCCAATATCAGGCTCTTTTGATTATAACTTCCCTGTATAGTGTGTTATGAATCCAGTATTGTGATGCCCTCAGTTTTGTTTTACTTGTTTAAGAGTGCTTTAGCTATCAGGGGTCTCTTCTATTTATTTTATTTTTAAACTTTTATTTAATGAATATAAATTTCCAGTGTACAGCTTATGGATTACAATGGCTTCCCCCTCCCATAACTTCCCTCCCACCCACAACCCTCCCCTCTCCCGCTCCCTCTCCCCTTCCATTTGCATCAAGATTCATTTTCAATTCTCTTTATATAAGGAGATCAATTTAGTATAAAGATTTCAACAGTTTTCACCCACATAGAAACACAAAGTGAAACATACTGTTTGAGTACTAGTTAAAGCATTAAATCACAATGTACAGCACATTAAGGACAGAGATCCCACATGAGGAGCAAGTGCACGGTGGCTCCTGTTGTTGACCCAACAAATTGACACTCTAGTTTATGGCGCCAGTAAACATCCTAGACTGTCATCATGAGTTGCCCAGGTTATGTAAGCCTTCCAAGTTTGCCGACTCTGATCATATTTAGACAAGGTCATAAAAGACAGAGTGAGGATAGTAACCAATGATCCTAAGAGTGGCATTTACCAGGTTTGAACAATTATACAGCATTAAGTGGGGAAGAGGACCATCAGTACACACATGTTGGGAGTAGAGCCATTGATTGTAGAGTAGAGGTTATGATTACAAAGGAATGAGGCCCAAGTGCACTAGACAGGGTCTAGAACAAAGGGCAGAGTCATTATTAGAGGAGCTAAGAAAGGTGCTGTCTAAGCTACAAGTAATTTTTCTGATTGAGAGGCAAATAGAACCTGATAGAAGGGGCTTGATAATAATCTGGTGGGCTTTAGGCCTTGTAAATTCAGAGGCCCAGACCTATCTATCTCTTCACATGGGGTATATCCTAAGGGAGGTGTGAACCTCCTAGGGGAAGGCACTCTGTTGACTTTCATTACTTGGCTGGCCTGGGAGGAGAGCTGGCCAGGTAAAGGCAGGGGGCATCTCTAACAAGCAATTTACAGTTCTGCCTGCAATGTTGCTGACCCTACTTGACCATCCCCTCAGCTGCAGTGGTCACTTTGGAAGTTGGGCTGAGTGAAGGGCTTTTCAGCTTAGAGCCAATACGATCTGTGGCTCTGACCTGGGCATCCTTTGACTCCAGGGCAGGTCCAATTCCAGTGATCCAGCTCTTGGCAGAGCTACCAGGGCTCTTCACAAGCTGACTTCTGCTGAAGCCCAGGCTTACCACATTGAAAGCCACTGCAGTGGACTGGCCTGTTGGGTCTCCTTGAGGGCAGATTACTGTACAGATCAGCCATTAATAGGCCTGCCACCCATTGCTTCTGATGCCGAGCTTTCTTTTCCTCCTGGTTTGTGTTAAAGCAGACCAGAGGATGCAAGTCAAGGGAGTGCCCAAGTCCCATCTCTAATCTTCGGTGGCATGAACTACAAGTCTATAGTCACAGGCATGTTCTGTAGTAGTTTTTCTAAGGTAGACAATGCCCATGAGGAAAATTATATTCTCACTTTAAAACTTTCTTTCCCTTTGGTCTGAAAGGGAGGTTTTTTCTACTTACTGTATACTTCGCTGATGGCGAAGTGAATCTAGCTATGAGATTATTATTTAAGTTCTTATTTTGGCTATGCTATTGCAGAAAAATGTTAGCCATCTCTTTTATAAGGTCTAAAGATTAAATTGTGCGTCTTACAGATTCCTTTATAATAGAATTAGTTTCCTACCTAGAAGAGAATAGAAAAATGATAGAACAAGTTGGGCTTAGAATAGAGAAATGAGGGAGCAAGTCCTAGATCACTTGCTGACAATAGCAATATTACATGAATACTTAGCAAACCGTTTCAACCATTAGATAACAACTTAAGAAAACATTTACCAGAAGGTCCAATGCCTTCTATAAATTTTAAGAATCATGTATTTGAAAACACCTCTTAAATATCTAACATAGTGTAGTTTGTTTAGCCAGTAAACTTAAGCACAACCATCTAAAATGTTTTTAGTTTCTTTCTACCAACAAGTTTAAAACATATGATACACAGATTCAGGTCACTAAAATTAAAATGTATCTTTGATTTTAGCAGCTTAAATTTATGGACAATCTTATCTCTAAGCCATTTAAAATAAAACTCTTAATAAAATTTCCCCATGTGGACATACAATATGTACACACATATAACATAGCATAATAGACCAATATAGCACTTTTAATAATAGCTTTTAAAATCTTTAACTCTTTTTGTAGATTGCCAATGGATTTGAATTGCTTTTTGTTTTTAGTAACCTCAGTCAACCATACTTTCTATCAGTTGGTACTTTTAATACATTATTGGCTTCATCTGTTTACAGAGCCATCCCAAAGTACTAAATACAATAGAAGTGGCTGGAAAACGTCCATAGGAACCTATAGGAGGACAGCTAAACACAGAACCAACAACACTTTAGTTTTATGAGCAGCAAATCATACATAACTACGGATGAGAAAAGACTTTAAGTTGCCATGTTTAAAATTATAAACTCATCAACCAACAAGAGGCACTTGCTTACTTCACAGTATTTTTGAAAGCACCTGTAGGATTTTACAAGTATTTAACCCTTTAGGCCTCTGGGGCATTCTCATTAAAATAACTATCATGTCTAGTAACACAAAATCATTAGACTTTTTAATTCTCAAACATTTGTATTAATAGCATTTTCCATTATAGAAACTTAAAGTTTGGTACCACATCACATCTTGACAGTACTTCTAATATAATCCAAATAGCCTGATTAGTTGGTGTCTCTATAAGATGAGAGACATAGGTCCTTTGATTTTTTCAGTTGGGCCCAAACTGGAAAAACCAAAGTCCAGGATTTACTGGAAATTTTAGAGTCCAGATTGTTTGAAACTTTGATTTTTTGAATGCCTGTCAAGAATGCCAAGAAGGCTCAAAATCCAAAATATCTGGTTGAAATAGGATTCCTTAAAATCATGACCTAACATAGACCAAATTTCATCATTGTTACAAGGTGATTATTCAAATCTTTGAAAATAAGCACATATTTAAATAACCCATAGCTCTTAATAAAAATTCAGCTGTTTTTGAGCAATTAGAATGTAACAGACATCAAGAGAACATAATAGATTACTTTAACACATTGCTTTAACAAAGAATCAGATTTTAATTCTCTGTCAAAGAGAAATTGAGCTTCTTGTGATCTTTTGCTGTGAGGTTTCCTTCCTTTACCTTCTTTCATATTGGTGACCATGTTTTTGTGTTTCTGTGTGTAACACATCTTTAAGCATCTTTTGCAGGGCAGGATGAGTGGCAACAAATTCTTTCAGTTTCTGTTTGCTATGAAAAGTCTTAATTTCACCTTCATTCACAAATGAGAGCTTTGCAGGATATAGTATTCTGGGCTGGCAGTTTTTCTCTCTTAGTACCTGGGCTATGTCTCGCCATTCCCTTCTAGCTTGTAGGGTTTCTGATGAGAAGTCTGCTGTGAGTCTAATTGGAGATCCTCTGAGAGTAATCTGACGTTTCTCTCTTGCACATTTTAGGATCTTTTCTTTATTTTTCACTGTGGTGAGTTTGATTACAACATGTCGTGGTGAGGATCTCTTTTGGTCATGTTTATTAGGGGTTCTCTAAGCTTCCTGTACTAAGATGCCTCTGTCCTTCTCCAAACCTGGGAAATTTTCTGCTACTATCTCACTGAAAATGCCTTCTAATCCTTTCTTCCTCTCCATGCCTTCAGGAACTCCTAGAACCCGAATGTTAGGTTTTTTAATAGTATCCTGTAGATTCCCGACAATATTTTTTAGATTTCTAATTTCTTCTTCTTTTCTTTGGTTTGCCTGTTTCCTGTTCTCGGTCTTCTAAGTCTGATATTCTCTCTTCTGCTTCGCCCAAACTGTTTTTAAGGCTCTCTAATGTGTTTGTCATTTGATCTATTGAATTCTTCATTTCATTATGATTTCTTGTCACTATCACAGTTTCTTGTTCCACTAGTTGTTTCATTTCATTTTGATTCCTCCTTAATATTTCATTTTCACGGGAGAGATTTTCTATCTTGTCCATTAAGGATTTCTGTAGTTCAAGAATTTGTTTTTGAGAACTTCTTAATGTTCTTATCAAGTTTTTGAGATCTGCTTCTTGCATTTCTTCGATCTCATCATCTTCATAATCTTGCATTGGGATGTCTTTTTCATTTGGGGGTGTCATAGTGTCTTCCTTGTTCTTGTTAGCTTGGTTTTTGCGTTTGTTGTTTGGCATGTTGGAGATATTTGGTTTCTTCACTGTGGTGTTTTTTCTTGTTACACTATGGCTCTATATTAAGTGGACTGCCTGCTTTCAGTGGAGCCTTAGAGGCTTGAGGTGAGTGTGGACTGAGAGCTGTGTTTGGTTCCTCAGGGTTGAGGGTGTGTCAAAGATGACACTCCCAGGTTAGGTGTGGTAAATCTTTCTTTTTTTATTCAAAAGGGAAGTAATTCTGCACAGCTGAATGTAATTGGAGGTAGTTAGCAGGTGAATGATATACCCACAGGAGCCAGAGATAGGAAGCTCTTTCCCAAGGACCACACAGGGAATCTGTGCTGCCCTCAGTGTGGGCTCCAATTCTCCTGCAGTCTCTCACTGGGTTGCCAAGTTAGATGCTAATCTCCTGTTATTTCACCCCTCCCCCCAGAGTCAGGTTTTTCTGCTAGGCTCAGGGCTGGTGCAGACCTGAGGTCGCCCTGCTTATGACGTATGTCCAAAATGGCGCCTGCTCTGTCTTGCTCGCCTTTGAGAGGTGAGCAGAGAGAGAGAAACTCGTGTCTGTATCGGTCACTTTTTAAAATTTTTATCCTCTCTCTCTTCTAGTTAGCCTGGTGAATTTTTCCCCACGGAGTTTCAAGCCTCGTTTCCTCTAGTATCCTCTTTCCGCTTGCCCGCTGGTGTCTCGGGCTATTGAGGTTCGGCTCACCTCGCGTTCCAGCGCTGGTGTGTTGAGTCTGCCGCTGGTGTCCCGAACTTGGGCTCTCACGCTCTCCACGCAGGTCCACTGTGAATCACTAGTTCTGGAAGAGTTTCCTCTGCTGTTTCATCCCCTACTCTTCCTTGACCCTGCAGTATCTCCACTTATATTAAACTGTCTTTCCCCCAGACTAATAGTGTGCTCCCTGCCTATTCCGCCATCTTGCCCTATTTGATGGGTCTCTTCTATTTCTATATGAATTTTAGCATCAATTTTTTCTAGACATGAGAATAATATGGCTGATATTTTGACTGGGATTCTGTTGAATCTGTAAATTGCTTTGGGTATTATGGACATTTTGATGATATTAATTCTTCCAATCCATGGACATGGAAATGCCTTCCATTTTTTTTTTTGCCTTCATTTATTTCTTTCCTTAATGTTTTATGATTTTCATTATAGAGATTCTTCACATCCTGGGTTAAATTTAATAAGCTATTTAAACTTTTAGTAAATATTGTGTATGATACTGGATCTTACAAGATCATTCTCAGTCACAGCATTTTGCATACAAATGTTACTGATTTTTGTGTGTAGCATTTATTTTTTGCAACTTTACCAAACTATGTTAGGAGTTGCAATAGTCTCTTGGTGGAGTCTTTTGGGTTCAATATTTTATCAAATGATTTCTCTGCATCTATTGAGATAATTATATGATTTTTATTGTCATTTGTTAATGTTATGTGTCATATTTATTGATTTTCATATTTTGTGTGGTGGAATGAGAAGGCCATACCAAGGTGGCCACTGGCAAGCAAGTGTCAGTTACTCAGGAATGGCTTTGAAACCCACCTGGCAACGGAGCCTGCCTGGTAACAGGCTGTGATTGGTTGGGGCATAGACCACCCCTTGACCAGATTGGCTGGTCTTGGCTATATAAGACGTTGTTCCAACTGTAATAAACGAGTCTGCAGCAACAATGTCGATGCAATACTTTTCACTAGAGATAAATTCAACTTGCACAGGTGAAAGATCTTTCTTCTATGTTGTTGGATTCAATTAGCTAGCACTTTGTTGGGGAATCTTTACATCTGTGCATCAGGAATATTTGTTTATAAGTGTCTTTCTTGTATCTTTCTGGTTTCAGGAACTAAGGTGATGCTGACCTCATAGAAGTAGCTTGGGAGGATTCGTTCCCTTTCAAATGTTTTGAGTAGTTTGAGAATTGGAATTGGTTCCTCTACAAATTTGGTAGAATTCAGCAGTGAAGCTATCTGTTCCTGAGCTTTCTTTGTTGGGAGGTTATTATTCAGTTAAATTCCCTCTTGGTTATTTGTTTAGAAGGTCTATGCCTTGAGGAACAAATTATGCAAATTAAAGCAACAGAGTGACTATTCTCAGGCAGTAAGTAAATGCTGGTGAAAATGTATAGGAAAAGGAGCCCTTATAGATTATTAACGAGGGCCATGATGCTTGTTTGCTTTCAGTGAAAACGAGGGGGCATAGAGGAAGAGGGGGTGGCATCCCTGGCCACAATGTCTGCGGCACAGAAGTGAAGGGGGTATGGCGCGGAGGAAGTGGCCTGGGGCTGAGAGAGCTGCAGAGTGTAGCGGTGGCCAGGCCCATGTGGCATCTGAGACTGGCTCTTGGAGCAGCAGCCCTCGGAGGGGAACAAAGAGTGGCCGCTGAGGCAGCAGAAGAGTGGCAGCGGCAGAGCTTCAGCAGTGGGCAGGACTGGTATGGTGATTCCTCAGGGGAGACCCCACTGCACTCACAGAGAGGAGGTGGCAGAAGTGGCAGAGGAGGCAGCGCTCCCCTCCCCTACCTCCAGAGGCATCCCCAAAGGAAAATAGGAGCCTTCTTACCCTCGGAGGATGTACACGATTATGTCCTCTGAGGAAGCAGCAAACAGAAATCGCATCGGGCTGTAACTCACTTGACAGCTTTGCATCTGAGAGACAATTCCATGTCCCGCACTCCTCAGACACTGCCAAGCTTCACAGTCTGGTATATCTAGACCTGTCCTCTAATAAAATCCATAGTTCACCTGCAGAACTTGGAAACATGGTGTCACTCGGAAAATCCACTTACACAGGCTATCTTGAACCTCTATCAGAAACCCAATGGAACAAGAAGGCTTCTGAGCTATATGCTTGATAATTTGTCAGTTTCAACAGAACAGCCACCTCCAAGATCTTGGATTATGTTACAAGAACAAGACAGAACAAGGCCAACTGCCTGTTTTAATGTGATAAATGTGTGACCTAAGAGTTATATGGCTACTGTCCATCATGAGTACTAAATTGGGACTACAGGAAAAAGGCCCTTATTCAAGAAATCTTGAGCTGCAGTGCTGATAGCATAAACCTTAAGGAGATTGAAATGGAACAGTAGACAGGGATTGGTGTGTTTGCATGTATCTTTAATTTGTTACAAGTAATTTTATTGTTTCTTCTATCCAGTATATTTTCATGCCTTGAAGTAGAAAAATGTTTGAACAGCATATTCTCTTTGCACAGAAATCTGTAGCACTACTTTTTTGAGGTCAGTAGTAACATCTAGAGACCATTCTTCCATACTTTACACCCTCCTTTTCAGACTTGTTTGTAAAATATAGAATTGAATTAAGCCTTTATGATTATATATGATCCACAAAGACCTGATTTCTGAAATTTTTGTACTAAAATAAAATTTGAAATTGATTGTATTGTAACCTAAGACTATATTTTACCTGTTTCATGTGCTATCATAAATGCCAGCTTGTAAAAGAGGTTGCAACAGACTTTCTCTGCTAATGATTTGCACTGCTAGGGTTTTGTTAGCCCTTTTGTACTACTTTATTTATAAATTGAGAACATTGCTTTTTAAATCCAAATCATGGCCCAGATGCAACTTATTCACGTGTTGCTGAATTTTTACGAAAGCAATCTACCAGGACAAATAATCTGAACAGTGTGTGATTTGTAGGCATTTGTGGACTGAATGCAATGGTCAAAATATGTACATTCTGATATTTTTAAATCTTTAACTTTTTAAGGATAAATAATTATAGCTGCTTGAGTACAGCTTCTTAACTCCTTTTTGAGACACTTCCTGTTCTATCTCCACTGTGCCTGTGTAAATTTGTTCTCACCAAGCACAGCCTGTGCATGTAGAGAAAATCTGTGCATGCTCTTTTATTTTTAAATACTCTTTAACATTTGTGAGAATTTTATGAAGACGCTTTTGTATGAGCTGTGGCTTTTTTCTCATTGTGAATCAATGAACATCATGTTTCAGAACATGTTCATAGGATGGGTCCCTGAGTCTTTCTTTGCTCAGCAGACCCAAGCATTGTTTCTTGATATCATTGCACAGTGCTGTTTGTCACCTAGAACACCACTATTATGTGAATTCTTTTTGTTATCCGTATATTCACTAGTCTCTGTGTTTTTAGTCATTCATTTTTTTAAAGAAAAGTAATTTTTCTATTTATTAAGCAGTATGAATTAGATGTATGTTTAAAACAGGTCCCGACCACCTAAGAGAATTCTTCAGATCAATTTTGAACTAAGTCATTTTAATATGTCAACCAAGGTAAAAGTTGTATTATACCCTGAAATTTCCCTTAGTGCTGCAGATCAGACATTATAGCCAGCTTTAATGTTGTAATGTTAACTTGTATACCCTCTTTCTCATTTCTTTATTCTTTTCTCAAAAATCAAATGAATTTAGAGGAGCTTGTTCTAACTGCTTTTGTATCAACTGCAGGCAGGGGAGCAAAAGGACACTATGTGAGCATTAAGTAAAAAGTGTTGAATGTTATTAGCAATTTTTATGATAAAGGATGAATAATTTTGAATAATGACCTAAAATTTAATTAAAAATGTTTAGTACTCAAATGTACTTAATTTATTATTTTTTTTGGACAGGCAGAGTGCACACTGAGAGAGAGAGAGAGAGAGAGAGAGAGAGAGACAAAGGTCTTCCTTTTCCATTGGTTCACCCCCAAATGGTCGCTGAAGCCAGCATGCTATGGCCAGTGCACCACGCTGATCTGAAGCCAGGAGCCAGGTGCTTCTCCTGGTCTCCCATGAGAAAATAAAATTACATGTTGTTTAAATAAATGATTGCTTTTCTTTGAAAAAATTCTTCAGAAGGTTTTGATCTTGAATTTTTGTCTTGGACCTGATTTTTCCTTTGAAGGTATATTTTTTTAAGATTCTGTTGTGACAATTGTTTTTTTGCTTTTGAAGTTATGCTGATATCAGACACATCCAGTTTATAAGCAGTACATTAAAAACCTTGGTATTACTTATGTAGAACCAGTGCATAATATTTTATGGTTTGTGAATAAAAGATGTGTTTACTTACTGTTTCCCTAAACACTGTGTTGTTAACATGCATAATGACAATGTCCAAGGAGGGTGAGCTGGAACTGGTAGGACTCATGAGACCAAGGAAGCCACTCTTGTGATCTGCACTGTGCAGCCCCTGGTCCAGAGAGCTTCACAGAGGAGGGAGGAGCACTTACTCAACCTGCACTTGTTCAAGGAAGGTGTGTTTCTTCATAGATGCTGGAATTAGAGTGAACTTGTTAGATGCTAAAAGGTTGAGCTTTACACAAAGTGTTTTCATCTGTATTTATTATTATCTACAATATATTTGAATTCCGGGCTGCATATTAAGATATAATGGCCTGTTGTGTGCTGAAAATACTTTTTTTTTGCCTCTTCCAAGCATACTGCATTCTGTGGATCACTTTGGACAGCTTCTTCACCCTTCTTGGATAGTGGTAAATTGAACCAAGTGTGTGGATTACAACTGTTTCCTTCAAAAGAAAGAATTACAGGTATCTAGAGGATAAATGGTCATACCAAAATAGACTGTAATACTTTGTTAAGTAAGGTTTTCTGTTTTAAGTATTTTATGTGTTCTGAATAATTTTCAATGATCCACACTCTGTAAAATGCAGTAAAAACTAGTATGCTTTTACAACATAGATTTTTTTTTCAAAAGTTCTGTAAACAAATGTATTAAATGTGTTTTTATAATATACTCTCAGTGTTCTTGCTGGATAAATCCTCTTTAGGAATGTTTTACAGAAAATTTGGGGTATGTTTTTTTAAAAATTTGGAAATCTGGAGGTACACAATTCCTTGTCATACTCTTTTGAAGAACAGTTTACTGTATTGGTAATTATTTATGCTTTGAGAATTTAAATAATGTTCATCAAAATTAATTTATGGCATAATTTAAACTAAAGTTTTAGAAATAAATTGATGACTGCAACTTTAATAGTCTAAGAAGATAGACAAAGAACATTTCCAAGCGATGTATTTCTGTTTTATTTATTTTATAGAGTGGCAAGCAGGAAAATTGATTATGAATTAGCACTCTGAAAACTGAGGACATCATTCATTTGAATGGAATGCACTAATAGATGTTGAAATTAAAAGTTCAGAGCTCTTCTAAGATTCAGGTTTTCAGTCATAATATTCAAATTTTGTAAAGTTCTACTTTTTTAATTAACTATTTAAACTTACAAAATTATTTTCCATAATAACTTTTAAGGTTTTGAGTCATGTTTTATACGGGCAAAAGCCTAGTAAGGGAAAACTATTAGAGCAGTTCTTTTAATGAACTAATCAAGAACATACAGAACAAAACTTGCAGATAATTCAAATACCTTTTAGCAGGTGTTTCTCCCCCATTCATAAACAGTATTTTAAGATGTTTACTTTTCTCCTTTTCAGTTACATAACTTTAATATCTACTCTATTGAAGTAGTGTCTAAAATAGTTTCTAGTTCTTACTCACATTGCATCATATTGCATAATGCACTGTACTAACTCTTGTTTACCATTTATGCGACAGAACCCAGCACATTGTCTGCACTAAGCTCAAAGAATGTCACATTGCCTAGGTAGCTCTTTGGGAAGGGGATGGAAAACTGAATATATACCATGTTGACTGGTAGTAACAAGAGCTTTTACTGTTCTTTTTGGTTTGGAATCTTCTTAGTCCAATTGTAACTAGTATTATATTTATATACAGGATCTCTTTTACTGATATATTTTTCTATTCATAGACAACCAATAAATTCAGTATGTTTCAAATATTTAAAAAATAAAATAAGTTGTTAATGAGAATGAAATTTAGTACAGCCATTTTGGAAACCAGAATGGATGTTCCCCATAAACTTAAAAATTAGATCTGATTTATGTTCCAGATATCACACATCATCTAATCATATATTTCAATGAAATGAAATTAACACATAAAAGAGAAATCTGCACTCTCATGCTTGGCCTTATTTACAGTAATGAGGTAAGGAATCAACTTAGGTGTCAATTGATTCATGAATAGGTATAGAAAATGCAATATAGACAGAACAGGCTATTATTGAGCCATAGAAAGAATGAAATTCTAACATTACCCCCAAAAATCGATCCAACTGGAGGTTATTAATGTTAGGTGAAATCAGCCAATATTTCCCAACAGAAAGTTGAATACAACATTTTATCACTGTTATGTGGAAGTTTAGTAAAAGTAGATCTGAAATTGGAATAACTACTGGAGACTATGGATTATGAGGTCAGGATAGAGAAAGTTTGACTAATAAGTGTCAAAACATAGAATTAATAAGTTTTATTGTTCCACAGCACAGTGGGATGACTACAGCTCATAATAATGCAGTTAATATTTAATTTTTGAAAACAGTATGACAAAATAGATTTATTGCAATGATCATACATAAAAAGTGTCATATTCTCATATACATGGCATATTTTAGTAAGGCAGTATTTGTAACTATAAAAATAATATGCCCATGCAAATTTTAATCTCTTTCTATATTAATGCCCAAAAATAACAGAAGCATAATAATCTCCAGTTGCATCCTGCCAGGAATTCTTTCTATTTTGTGGCTGTCATCTTCCATCATGTATGTGTGTGTGTGTGTGTGTGTTACATTTTCTTTATTCAACCTTCAATTTATGAACAACTAATCTCATTCCATATCATTTCTATTGTGCATTTGGCTGCTATAAACATCAGAGTTTTCATATGTTGACTTCATTTCTTTGAATATATCCTCATATATCTTTTATGTATCTCTATACTATTTTCCACAAACTTATAGTAATTTGCTTTCCCACCAATAGATTATTAAGGCATCCTTTTCTCTACAATGTTGTCAGCATTTGTCATGTTTTTATTTTGACATTATAGCCACTCTAACTGGGGTGGGGTGATATTTCATTATAGTTTTTATTTGAGTTTTCCTGATGGCTAGTGATACTAAGCATTTTTACATGTTTCTGTTGGTCATTTATATTCCTTCTTTTGAAAAAATATCTATTGATACCCTTTGCACATTTCTTATCTGTATTGTTTTGTTGTTGGTTCATTTAGCTCCTTGCATATTCTGTATATTAATCATTTATCAGATACATAGTTTGCAAATTTTTTTTTCCATTTTGTCATTTTTCTCTTCACTTTTTTTTTTCTTTGCAGTGCAGAAGCATTTCAAGCTTGACATAATCACATTTCTCTATTTTTTTTTCTTTATTGCCTGTGCTTCTGGGTTGTTATACAAAAAAAAATCTTTGCTTAGGCCAAAGTCCTGTGACATTTCCCCTATGTTTTCCTCTAATAATTTGATAGTTTTATATCTTAAGATTAGATCCTTGATTCATTTCAAGTCAATTTTTTGTATAGTGTATAAAGTAGGAGTCTTTTTTTCAAACAGTTGCATGTAGAAATCGAATTTTCTCAATACCTGAAAATTTTTAGCATATTTGTCAAATATTATTTGATTGTAGATGTGCAGCTATTTCTGGTGTTTATAATGTGTTCCTTTGGGCTACATGTCTATTTATATGCCAGCACAATGCTATTTTAATAATAGTCACCCTGTAATGTGTCTTGAAATCTGATATGTGATGCCTATAGCTTTATTTGTATCATTTAAGACAGCTTTGTCCATTTAACGTCATTTTTATTTCCATCTATATTTTAAGATGTTTTTTCTGTAAGGAATGTCCTTGAAATTTTGATGGGGATTGCACTGACTCTGTAAATTCTTTGGATAATATGGACATTTGGACTACTTGAACCATTGATTTTTTCCATTGTTTGTACCTTCTGTTTCATTATATTTTTAAATTTTTATTGTAGAGATTTTTCACACCCTGGGTTAAATTTATTCAAGTATTGAATTTTGGAAGCTTTTTTGAATTGAAGAGTTCTTTTAAGTCCTTTCTCGGCCAGATAATTGTTGATATATGTATGAGTGATATCGATTTTTGTGTGTTCACTTTGCATCTTGAAACTGCTGAATTCTCTGTAAGTTCTAATGTTCTGTTGGGGGGTCTTTTTTTTTTAGCAAGATATGAATTGCATCAACTGCAGTGATACTTTAATTCCAATTTTTATCCTTTTAGTTTCTGTTTCTTGCCTTATGGCTCTGAATAAAACTTCCAGAACTATATTGAATTAAAGTGGTGACAGTGGAGATCTTTGTCTAATTGCAGATCTTAGTTAAAATTCTTCCAGCTTTTCCCCATTCTATATGATGTTGGCTGTATTGTGCTGAGGTACATTCCCTCTATAACCTATTTTTATTGCTTTACCATAAAAGGATATGGTATTTTACCAAATGTTTTCTCTGTATCTACTGAGGGAATACTATGGATTTTATCCCCATTTTATAGACATTATGTATCATATTTATTAATCTGTGTATGCTATAACAGTCCTGAATCACTGGTGTAAATTCTATTTTTGTCAGGGTGGATGTGTTCCTGTATTCAGTTTGCTTGCATTTTCTCAAGTATTTATGCATCTACATTAACCAGGGATAATGGTTCCTAGTTCTGTTTTTTGCTGTATTTTTGTTTGGTTTTGTCTTTAAGGCAACTCCAGCCTCATAGAGTAAGATTAGAATGGTTCCCTCCCTATCCATTGTTTCGAAACATTTAAGAAGAAATGGTATTATTTCATCCTTTAAAATCTGGTAGAATTAATCAGTGTAGCCACTAATTTCTGAGCTTAGTTTTGTAGGAAGTGTATACTTCTCAATCTCAAACTTGTTTATTGGTCTATTCAAATTTTCTATGTCTTCATTTATGAATTCTGGTATATGTGTTATAAGGAACTGTAAAAGAGGACTAAGATACTAAATAAAAGTGATGGCAAAATAGAGAGGTTGATTGCTTGCTTTGATCAGTTCACACTGTGTTTATGCACTGTGACCCATAAAGGTGTATAATGCAATAAAAAGTTTCAAATTATTTTTATTGTGCTTTTAGTGAGACTCAGTGAGCATGCCAGGGTAAGCAGGGAAAGCAGGTTTAGGATTGGCTTCTTTGAATAAGTTCCATGTAAGTCTAGAGTATAGAAGCTCAGTATCTCTGGTTTTCAGTCACCTGGCTTTGGAGTGATTTAGGTGAGCCACTTGAGTGAAACAGGGCAGGCACTAGCATTCTTGACACTACTCAGCCATAGAAAAAATTCTTTTTTTTTATTTGAAAGGTAAAGTAACAAAGAGGCAGAGGCAGAGAGAGAGAGAGAGAGAGAGAGAGAGAGAGAGAGAGAGAAATCATCCAACCATTGTTGCAAATGGCTGCAATGGCTGGAGTTAGGCCAATGCAAAGCCAGGAGCCACGTTGACCTTCCAGGTCTCCCATGAGGGTGCAGGGAACCCCCCTGTGAAGCATTATGCCATCTTCCACTGCTTTCCCAGGCCAAAGCAGAAAACTAGATTGGAAATGGAACAGCCAGGTCTAACTGGTGCCCATATGGGATTCTGGCACTGCGGCTGGTAGCTTTATTTGCTACATAAAAGTGCTGGCCCAGAAGAACTTTCTTTAAAATAATAAAATGTAGTTCCTGTGAGCAAAGTAAAAACCGCTACTGGTCTATATGGTCCTTTGTACACAGTGACTTCAAAAATTTCATAGAAAAATAGATCAATTTATTTTGGTACAAAAAATTTGAAATCCATGCACAGCTTATAGTTCATTCTATTTAAGCACTATTGCCAACTAAAATGATACTGTTTTCTGCATCAAACTCACAAATACTTAAATGACCTTTAAGAGAGGGGGCTTGCATTGTGGTGCAGTGGGTTAAGCCACTGACTGTAATGCTAACATCACATGTGGATGTTGGTTGAGATGTACTGGTTGCTCCACTTCTTTACTTTTGATCTAGGCCCATGCTAATATGCCTCAGAAGCAAGCAGAAAGTGGCCTAAGTTCTTGGGTCCCTCTCTCTCATGTGGGAAAACTATATACAGTCCTGGGATCGTTGCCAATGGAGAGCCCGAGAAAGCCAAGTGATGGGCTAATGGGATGAAGCTAAAATCTAAGCATGGAACCTTGAGATGTTTTCAAGGTCCAAGCAGAGGCTGTGACAACCCAAATTCTAATGAAGAGGAGAAAAGCAAGAAGCAGTTAATTTTTCTCTGCACTGAGCCAACATCACCAGTTCCTGCCAGTTACATGAGGTTTCTTTAATGATTCAAGTGTGCAGGATTATAACAGCAGCATAAGCCTCTAGGGGGTGGGATTCCATTTGTGATGAAGCAAGAAGCAAATCATCTTACCATAAAACTGAAGAGAAAAACAGGTCAATAAATAATTCTATGCAAAGAATAACATTGAAACAAGGTACAGATACACATGTATACATTCATGCATGCACTAGCACATGCAAACACATGCATATCCCAGGCACACATTAAGTATACAATCAGCCCTGGGAGCTCAGAGACCAAATTTTGAGTTTATTACAGTTTACAAACTTATAACCATTGTTACATGATTTCTTTTTTTTTTACTTTAGATTATTTGTTTTTTTAAATTTTTATTTAATGAATATAAATTTCCAAAGTACAGCTTATGGATTACAATGGCTTCCCCCCCATAACTTCTCTCCCACCTGCAACCCTCCCCTTTCCCGCTCCCTCTCCCCTTCCATTCACATCAAGATTCATTTTCAATTCTCTTTATATACAGAAGATCAGTTCAGTATATATTAAGCAAAGATTTCAACAGTTTGCACCCACATAGCAACACAAAGTGAAAAATACTGTTGGAGTACTAGTTATAGCATTAAATAACAGTGTACAGCACATTAAAGACAGAGATCCTACATGATATTTTTAAAAAATTAATTAATTTTCTATGACTCCTGTTGCTGACTTAACAATTTGACACTCTTGTTTATGGCATCAGTAATCTCCCTGGGCTCTAGTCATGAGCTGTCAAGGCTATGGAAGTGTTTAGAGTTCGCTGACTTTGATCTTATTCCGATAGGGTCATAGTCAAAGTGGAAGTTCTCTCCTCCCTTCAGAGAAAGGTACCTCCTTCTTTGATGGCCCCATTCTTTCCACTGGGATCTCACTCACAGAGATATTTCATTTAGGTTTTCTTTTTTTTTTCCAGGGTGTCTTGGCTTTCCATGCCTACAATACTCTCATGGGATCTTCAGCCAGATCTGAATGCCTCAAACTAGCAGGAAGAGATCTGCTAAACTTTATTTACTTGGATATTTACATACAGATGTCAGAGTCTTAGAGGGTTTTGTTAGTCCTAATTGTATATCATTGTTTTTCCCTTCATTGGGTTCTGGACATAGAGTTGGTTGCTTAGGATTCATGTCAAGAGGAAAATGAATCAAAGTAGAAATGCAATACTGACCATCTACTTCTCCTTTCTCTATCATAGATATAAATCCTGATATAGACAGGCAGACAGGTTTAAATGATTAAATTTGTGAGCTAGAGACCGCGTCTTTACCCTCTCCCCTTTCATGATCTCATGCCCTTATATGACCTCACCTGTATGCCCACCTACCAATCAGACTATGTAACCACTCCCCCTTTTGAAGTGGATAAAAGACATGGAGAACCCATGCCTTTTTCTGTGCTTTCATGCCCACACTATACAACCTGTGGCAACTCCGAATTGCACGCTTTGCTCCACATGCCTCCTGGCCAGCTCTCTGCCTGGTATGGACCTAACTTACATTTCTAGACTTCTCTCTACTCTAAATAAAGCCCTCACTTTCCTGTGTATTTCTCTCCTTAATAAATGCTAAAAGCCTTACCAGGTCACCTATTTTATTCAAGCTGATATTTAGAATTCTTATCTGCATAGACAGCAAGGCCCCTCAACATATTAATCTTAAAATAATTAGTAAAATTTTGAGGAAACTAGCCAATTTCACTTCCAATTAGTCTTTCTAATTCAGGAAAGCAATGAAAGCAGGCTGTTTCTTCTAGCGTTATTCATCCCAGAGGAAACAAAGAACAAAGAGAAAAAAGAACAAACCTCTGCTGAATTTGACTAAAATATACAGTGACCCTATTACACGTGACAAGTCTAAATTGTTTTTTTTTTTTTTTTACATTGGAAAGAAGGAAAAGTAGCCTAATGACTAAAACAATATCTCAGTATTGGGAGATTAACTATATATCCTATTATGCCCCTCAGACTGTTGACCTTAAGATAATCACATTTTCAATCATCTTTTGCACAACTATAAAGTGATAATGATGGCAGGAGTATTTATTTTCTAGTACATATAAAATCAACACTATGTACTAATAGAGGACTTTAAGTTTTAAACATTATGGTTTTTTGAACATCAGATTCTACTTAGATTGTACTTAAAGTGGTCACATAACTTATATTACTGCAACAATTTTAAGAATGAAAAAGATAAATAATGGTAATTATGTTTGAATGACAGGCATAAATTAGGACTGAGTGAGGAAATTAGTATTGTCAGCAGAGGGATTTATGTTTCTCTGTATCTTCAAGATCTATGATGATCTAGTGGCATGTTACTTATTAATCAATATAACTAATAATTTATAATCAATATAACTAATAATTTTCCATGATATTTGTGTTCTGCAATTAAATATATGAGGATATTATGTTAATGCCTTTTGAAATGACTGTTTAAAGTAATTAAAGCCTCAAATATATGCTGTGTATTTCTAAAATTGTAGGGGCCTCAAACTGCATATGTCAACTCAAGTTACATTTGAGTAATCTCCAATCTATAGATTAAGAAGTATGTCTGAGTTAACAGACCTTTTAAATGGTGGAGTCAGGTCTTGAACCCAGGAAATCAACCTCCTAAACTCAGTGTTCTTTCTCCTGCATCATGGAAAGTTCTTATTTGCTTCTTTGACCTTAAATCTCCTAGAAAGTATTCCCTGTACTGATAAAAAAAACCACCACCACAGTAATCTGTGTTAAACATTTTGTATTTATAATCTTTGCAACGTTGCTTTCTATATTTGGGAACTCAAATACATGTGAATTTGATCAAAGTTATGCCACAATGGTCAAGTGAAACTTCAATCTTTATAGTGATTAAATTGGACTATACATTGATGAAAAGAGAGTTAAGTGTATTCATTGTGACATGGACTTGACTTTTAAAATTAATTGGCTCTGGGTAAATTATTTTACCTAGCCTGATTGCTACAACAGCAGGAGTACCTTCAGCCTGAATGCTGAGAACATTGCCAATGGAGTGGTTCTACCAGTGGGACCTTATCAGGTTAAGGAAACTAGCAAAAGGGGTATTGTTAGGGACACCTGGACAATGAATCTGCTTCTTCCTCCCCAGGTGGAGATACTGACTTGATGTTTAGAGTTCCACTCAAGAACTAAGATGGCCAAATTTTTGTCAACCTAGTCTTAAACAGAAGTGTGAAGATTATTTGCAACCACCTGAAGAGAGATGGAAACAAAAAACCTGTAGGAGGAAATGCTGCCACAGCAAGCAATGAGCTTTCCAGACCAGCAAGTCCCTACTACTGACAGCAGTTTCTCCTACATTACTGGGGGAATTACTGGGTATTACTGGGTCAAACCTTAGGGAATTGCATAATTCAAATTATATTGACTCACAAAAAAGTCAAATTCATGTTTTTTAAATAAATACACCTGTTTCAGCTCCATGACCTGGATGGTTAGTTTTATCTAATGTGTATAAAGGGATTAAGTTTCCTTCAAAATTTTAACCCTGCTGAAACTCCATATCCATTTCTTTTCAGGTCCCCAGTGCAATGAAGGGATCATATATCCCAATTCATACACTCAAAAGAATAAGTAGACTGAAAGATTAGAACAGGGGTTAGAAAATTTTTTTCTACACAGCCCAGATATTTTTAGGCCTGTGGGCCTATCTGTCTCTATTGTTATTTCTCACTTCTGCCATTATAAACTGGAATCAGCCAAAAACAGTCCCAAGCAATGCATAAATAGATGGGCATAGCTCTGTTCCAATAAAATTTTATTTATAAAATAAGTGACAGTCAGATCTAACCTATAGACCATAGTTTGCCAAACCCAAGTTAGAATTTAAATGTTCCAGTAAAAGAAATTGCACATACATCATCAAAGATGTAGGAAAATGTAGCACTTGATTTCAACAGAGGAATTAGATGCTAAAAATACAGGGTAAATGTAGATAAAGGGGAAGAAAAGTAAATGGGTAAAATTACCATCAAATTCTAATTAATATAAGTGTTCACACCTAAGGAATAACTACCTTCAATAAGCATACACCAACATCCAAACCTAAAAAAAAAACATACAGGAACTACTATTACCCTAGCAGTCACCTCCATTATAAAAAGTCACTCAAATCAAAGCTAGAAGAGTCTGTACAGTATTTTCTGGAAGTCAGAGGGAGGAGGACACTCAGGGTGAGGTGTTGCCCTCAGCAAAGATCTGCAGTCCCCTGGGCTCAGCAGGGTGGGGTGGGGGATCCCATTCCCAGAAGCATCAACTCTGGCAACATCCAGAACTATGGCTTGCACCTGGCCCTAGTGCCCCCAACTGCTAACTGGGCCGGGACCCTCTTTCTTGGCCCTGCATCCCTCCCCCTGGGTGTGCTCTGCCCCTTTCTGAGTCACCCCAGGGAGAGAAGGGGGGAAGGGAAGAGAAGAGAGGCATAGACTGCAGAGGAAGGAAAAGGAAGCAGAACAGAGGAGGGAGGAGAGAGGCCATGTGGGAGACTGGAGAGGCCAGCTCTGGGGCAGATCTGGGGCAGGGGATAGGAGAGGGCAGGCAGGCCAAGCAGACTGAGAGATGTTCTGGCAGCCGGGTGGGGGGCTGGGAGCCCTGGGTGCAGGCCAGTCATGTCCCACAGGACCTAGTACAAGTGTGAGCCCCAGGGTGGCCAGCAGACACTTGAGTTCCCCAGGGGGACATGTGTGAGCATGAGGCCTCCATCGACCTCTCTGCCTATGTTGAGTGACCCCATGAAAGAGCAGCTGCTTTCTGATCTCTTTGCCATGAAACTAGCACCTGAGGCCCTGGGCCTTAAGGAGCCAGGAAGCCCTTGCCTTCCCCCACCACCTGCTGCTGGACCCAAGACCCTTCACCTACCCACAACATACCTTCAGTCCAGACAGGAAGAATTTAAAAACCACCACAATCACAGCACACACTTGCCCTCCTGAAGTTCAACTATGTGAATAAGGCCAGAATTGCCACCTAGCACTAGAGATGATTAGAACTACAAATGTCACATTCAGCACTCCTGCACATGGTTCCCTCTGTCATGCAATGACTTTCTATTCCTGAACCACTTGGAGTGACACAGAGCAGGCACTAGCATTCTTAACACTACTCAGCCATGGATAACAAATTTTTTAAAGACTTATTTTTTACTTGAAAGGCAGAGTAACAAAGAGGCAGAGGCAGAAAGACAGAAAGAGAAAAAGAATTAGAGAGAGAGAAAGGGGGAGAGAGAGAGAGTGAGTGCAAGAGCAAGCTTTCATCCATTGGTTCACACCCCAAATGGCTGCAAATGCTGGAGTTGGTGGAGTTGGGCCAATCCAAAGCCAGGAGCCAGGATAGTCTTGCAGATATTCCATGCAGGTCAAAGATATCCCCAGGTCAAAGCCACGATCTGGGTTGGAAGTGGAGCAGCCAGGTGTCTAACTGGTGCCCATATGGGATTCTGGCACTGCAGGTGGTAGCTTTACTTGCTATACCAAATCGCTAGAAGAACTTTCTTTAAAAAAATAAAAAGTAGTAATTCTGAGCAAAGGAAAAGCCACTGTTTTTCCATAGGGTCCTATGTACACAGAGACAAAAAAAAAGTTGACAGAAAAAAATAGAAAATGAATTTATTTTGTTACAAAAATTTTGAAATACATGCACTGCTTGTATGTCATTCTATTTAAGCACTACGGCAAGGTAAAGTGATACTGTTTCTGTGTAAAATTCAAAATACTTAAATGATATTTGCCTTCTTACAGAATAACAGAATGAACTTTTCATACTGCTTATTTTATGTGCACATTTGTTTCTCTCAAGGGGCTAGCAATTATTTTGAAGGAAATACTTGTATAGTTCTTAGAAAAGTAACATAGGTATGCATTTCTGATCAAAGAACCTTGCTGCTAGCACATCATGATTCAATCACAAACTTCATGTTATCCAGCTTTAAAAACCTTTACCAAACCGGCTAAAAATAGACTTACTCACAACACCCTCCCACAGACAAAACATAACTCCTATCGACATTGCAAATGTGCCATGAATCTAATTTTCATTTTCTATTCAATCTGCAATATTGAAATGCTGCAAGGTTGGCCAGTACCATGGCTCAATAGGCTAATCCTCCGCCTGCAGCATCAGCACCCCAGGTTCTAGTCCCAGTTGGGGAGCTGGATTCTGTCCCAGTTTCTCCTCTTCCAGTCCAGCTCTCTGCTGTGGCCCGGGAGTGCAGTGGAGGATGGCCCAAGTGCTTGGGCCCTGCACCGGTATGGGAGACTGGGAGGAAGCACCTGCCCCTGGCTTCAGATCAGCGCAGTGTGCCGGCCACAGTGGCCATTGCAGAGTGAACCAATGGAAAATGAAGACCTTTCTCTCTGTCTCTCTCACTGTCCACTCTGCCTGTCAAAAAAAATTGCTGCAAGCCTAAAAGTCAATGTAGCTGAATCACTGAATCTGTGGCACTCAGAGCAGCAGAGGTCTAATAAATGCTGTGGCTTCAAATGAATTGTTATAAGTCTTTAATCACATATGGGTGCTGACTCTAATCCCGGTTGCTCCTCTTCCAGTCAAGCTCTCTGCTGTGGCATGGGAAAGCAGTAGAAGATGTCCCACATGCTTGGGCCCCTGCACCTGCATTGGAGACCAGGAAGAAGCACCTGGCTCCTGGCTTCAGATCAGTGCAGCTCTGGCTGCAACAGCTATTTGGAGAGTGAACCAACAGAAGGAAGACCTTTCTGTCTCTATCTCTGCCTGTCTGTAACTCTACCTGTAAAATAAATAAATGAAATATTTTAAAAAATGTGGGAATGTTACTTGGTACATCCATGATGGAAATCAGTATGCAGGTGCCTCAAACAAAATTAAAATTGGAACAATTGAAAAAAGCAACCTCACTACAGGATGTATATTAAAAGAAAATAAAATCACTTAGCATTTTTTTCACAAGCAAAAGATACAGAAATAACTGAATTGTCTGCGAACAGATTAATAGAGAAAATGTAATGCACATGAATCTCATTCAACCCTGAAAAGGAAATTCTGACATTTTTCACAGCTTGGATCCAAAGTATCAATGTGTACATTACAGTATTTGAAATGCCAGAGAGAAAGATAAATACCACATACTCTCACTTATAATGAAGTTGAATTTAAGCATAGAAGAGAATGGTGGTTACCAGGGGTCTGAGAATGGAGGAAATGGGAAGATGTTACTTAACAACACACATTTACTCTTATGAGATAAATTAACTCCTTGAGATCTAATATATGCACAGTAATGAGATGAATACAGTGTTAGATACAACTTATTAAGATCTTAGGTATTCTTTTCAAAGCTATGTAAGTTGATAGATATGTTAGTTGAATTGTAATAATTTCATGATGTGTATGCACAGGGGACTTCAAAAAGTTTCTGAAAAATGGATTAAAAGATAATCTGAATTTTCCATAAACTTTTGAAATTCCAGTCATGTATCAAAATATCAGGTTGCACACCTTCAATAAACACAACTTTTACTAATTATACTTTTAATCTTGAAAAATTATTCTGCTAAAATATAAATTAAAAATAATTTAGGAATCTAAGTAATACCTTCTATCTTCGGGATTGGAAAGGTTATCATGGAACAGACATCTTTTTCACAACATTCATAAATGTGACCAAAGTTTCTTTTGAAAGTTCAAACACAGATGACAGACTGTTAGGTGAATGTGTACGTGATAAAACGACATTCAAGTATCAAACCACAGTGTCGCCCTGCCCCACTAAAACCTGGACCAAAAGCCTTGAGCCACACAGCTTTGATTTTAGCTTGCCTAGTCTCTAACACTGATATCAGACTCCCAGAGAGAGCTATGCTGAGAGCTCAGAGTTTGCGAATTGAGACCCTGCCTCTGACATAATCAGAATAAGGGCAGCCCTAGGATGAAAAGATGAGCCGAGGACCCCATAGAGGACAGCCGCTCGCCTGCACGCACCCTCCCACCCCCAGCACGGCTTCTCCCAAAGGACCACTCATCCCCACTGCACAATCGGGGAAGATGGGCAACTGCTGCCACCCAGCTGCCCAGAGATGGCTCCCGGGCTGACAGTCTCTGTGAGGAAGGGACAGGAAGCCCGGAGTCCCAGGTGCCAGTCCAGGCCTACACCGCGGACCAGCGGGGGGCGAAGGAAGTGAGGTGCTAGCGGTTACATGAGGCCCAGGGACGACCTCTGGGAGCCCTGGGAGTCCTGCCAGGCAGAACATCAACTTCTGCCAACCCTGCTTCCCCTCCCCGCACTCCCTGTCCCGCACACTCACCTCTGCCAGGCGTCCTGCGTGAAGGAAGATCAGAAAACAGACGGATGCTCCTTACCCTCGGAGGTCCCCATCCGTGAAAACTCCTCCCTGGACCTCTCTCCACCGCAAAACGGGAAGACTACTATGACGTCAAGATCCCGCGTGATTATGTGTTGTTTACGCAAGCGCCCCTGATTGGACAGTTTGGGTAGCCGAGGGCACGCACTACGTCATAAAGAACGGAGCCAATCAGCACCTCCACAGCGCAGACGCGCATCTTCAGGGATCACAGGGAGAAAAGTAGGGGCCGGTCCTGGGCTAGTCCTGACACTGAGTCCTCACATCACCTGCCAACAGAGGAGGGGTTTTCACCTCCCGGTCCTGCCGCCTGCTGGGCCCTCCTGCCTCCCTGGTCCCTGTTCCTGAGAGGATCCTGCCTGGGGGTCGCAGCAGCCTCCTTCATTCAGGTCAGTTAACATTTAGGGGCTGCTCATTGACATCCGAGCCTTTCCTTTTCATGATATGTATGGGGCACATTTTTTTCTTTTGAGTAGTGTTTTTTTTTTTTTTAATTTGATTTTAAGAATATTTAAAGATATGGAATCCTTTAGTCATTTTTTCCATTTATCTTGCAGACTTTTTTTTCTCGTCTGCTTATTGCCCTTTAATATTATTTTCTATTCCTTGCTGTACTTAGTAATCTAGTGGATTTTACATATTTTATGAATTATTTGTATATTGATTTTTCCAGTAATTTCATTTATCCCTTGTATGTTTTTAGACTCCATAGTTCATCTCTGTATATAAGCAACATCCAATACAGTCACTTAGAAGTTGCTTAGAAGTTGATCTTTGCACCTTATAGCTTCTTTTACTGTTTTATTTCCCTTACTACTCCTGCACTAGAAAGTTGAAGAGAAATAGTACAGGTATCATGGTCTGGGTTGACTCCCAGGAAGGGGAAAAATCCAGTGATCCTGTATTAGTTGCACTGTTTTTGTAAGTTCCTTTCAACCTTGTCAGAATAATGAAGTCACTGGCTTTTATTTTTCAGTGTTCTGCTAGCAATTTTTAAATTTTTTACTAGATGCTGAACTTTATTAAATGCTTTACAACATGTAACCTATATGATAATGTGTTTTTTCGTCCTGTAATTTTTACCTACCTAGATGACTTGTCTGAGAACTTTAACAAGTGTTTCATTTTTTATGTGATTTAATTTATTACATTATTACTTTGCTTTGGATACCTCTAGCTCAGTTTATGAAAAGGATGCTTTTAAAAACATTTTTTTATTTCATGGTCTTGTCTACTTGCTTCATCATCAAAGTAATATTGATTTTCCAAAGGAAATTTAAAAATGTTCTCTGCTTATTTTTCCTTTGGGTAGGTCTGGGAAATGTAGATCTGTTTTTTTCTTCCTTAAAACTTTGGAGTATTCTGCAAGTCTGGACCTGAAATTTTTACTGTGTGACTTTTTTCTTGGTTGGTTGTTTGGGATTTTCAAAATGTGATTCAACTTACTGGATTAATGTAGGATATATGCTTTATGTTATATTTGTGTTTTGGAAATTCAACTTTCAAAATATGGTGATTTTCTAAAAAGATTTAGTTTATTTATTTGAAGGATAGAGTTACAGAGAGAGGTAGAGAGAGAGAGAGAGGGAGGGAGAGAGAGAGAGAGAAAGTCTTTCATCCGCTGGCTGGTTCACTTCCCTGATGGCCACAATGGCTGGAGCTGTGCCAATCCGAAGCCAGGATTCAGGATCTTCTTCTGGGTCTCCCACGTGGGTGCAGAGGCCCAAGGGCTTGGGCCATCTTCTACTGCTTTCCCAGGCCATTGCAGAGAGTTGTATAGGAAGAGGAGCAGCTGGGGCTTGAACTGGCACCCATATGGGATGACGGTGCTTCAGGCCAGGGCTTTAACCTGCTGTGCCACAGATCTGGCCCCAATATTGTGGATTTTGATCTCTGTAGTCAAAGTTTTACTTCTAAGAATCCCGCACATTAACCCTAGTATCTTGGTGAAGGCTATAACCTCTACAAAAGGATGATTCTGTATTAATTACTGAAATTGGTTATTTGTGTTACTTTTCCCTCTGTTTCCCTAATTGTCTTTATTAGTGGTTTATTAACTTTATTAACATTTTTCCTTAAAAATAATTGGATCCTTTTTTATGTGTGATATTTTAATGGCACTTGATAGATCTCTACTTTTATTTTTTCTTCCCTTTTTTCAATATTCTTTTTTTTTTGTTTTTAATTCTTGACAAGCTATAATGATTGCTTTTCAGTGTTTTATTCTAACATAATTATCTAAGATTATAAATTATCTCTAAGCAATGGTTTATTTGCATCCACTTTATTACATCTCATGTTTCCAAACCCTAACTGTGCAGGCCTTGTCTGACTCCCAGTGTCTCCACCCACATGTGCCTGCAACCATCACAGGTCTCCATTTTTGTTCCTGAAATCCATCTATTCTGATTGGTGAATTAGTGCTTCAACCATTAGAGACACATTTTTTGTACTTATATGCTCAGGTTGTCATAGCCCATCAACTACACTTTCCATGTCTGCAAAAGAACTGTAGCCCCTCCAAATATATAGCATCCTCACTGAGCCATGTCTCTCCTGTTTTCTTTTAGAGAAGAAAGTAAGCTTTCCCAGACATTCAAAGGTAGACATTTCCTTATGTATTACTGACTACCTCTGCATTGTCAGCTTATAATTCATTCTTTCATAACAAACATAATTGCTCTAATTTTCAGGTTTTTTTGGATTTTTTGTTTGTTTTAGTTTGTTTGGTTTTTTTTTTTTTTTTTTTTTTTTTGCTTCATGGGGCTGCCTGTTAATTGCTAACTTGTATTGATGATAATGGGATTCATATATCTGAGTTTCTATAATTCACTCAGCATTTTGGAGTGAGCTGAATGTCAAAACTCTGTACTCATAGAGCATATTTCAAGAAGGAGGTACAAACTAAAACTTTGTGTAAAAATAGTTTATGTTTTTAAAGAGCTCTGGAGAAAAAAATCAAATGCTGCAATGCAATAGTTAGGTCCTAGCACAGGGGAAAATGTTAGTTTAGGTATAATAGTTTGAAAGACATCACTAATTGATAATATTTAATATTAAAGCATAATAATAGGGTAACTTTTAGAAAGCTAGACAAGGAACATTTAAGTTCAATAGACAAATAATAAAGTTAAACATCTTAATTAGGGGAAGAAAAATTTGGGTGTGTAATCAAAAGATAGAAGATGATTGAGCGGGAACATGATGAAAATATGAAACATGGTGACTATGGTTATTTATTTATTTATTTATTTTGACAGGCAGAGTTAGACAGTGAGAGAGAGAGAGAGAGACAGAGAGAAAGGTCTTCCTTCCATTTGTTCACCCCCTTAAATTGCTGTTATGGTCAACGTGCTAGCTGATCCAAAGCCAAGAGCCAGGGGCTTCCTCCTGGTCTCCCATACTGGTGCAGGGCCCAAGCACTTAGGCCATCCTCCACTGCCTTCCCGGGCCACAGCAGAGAGCTGGACTAGAAGAGAGGCAACCGGGACAGAATCCAGCACCCCAAACAGGACTAGAACCCAGTGTGCCACCACCACAGGCAAAGGATTAGACTAGTGAGCCATGGTGCCAGCCAGTGACTATGGTTATTAACAATGTATTGTATTCTCCAAAATTGCTGAAAAAATAGACTTAAGGACTACTACCTCTTAAAAATGTGCAAGATGTATATCTTTCAGAAAATTGTAGACAGACTTGAATCTATGTACAGATTTTTATAATAAACATGTTCTGTTACTTTTTAAAGACCACATATATACATAGATTTCAAAATTTCTTCCACTAAAATAAATTTAGCTTTGAGTTCTTTTTCCCTCAAACTTTTTGAAATACCCATTGTCCATAATGAATTAATATATAATGTATATATTTTTGTTAATTGAAATGCAATTTTTGCTTTTAAAAATAAATGAATAAATAATAAAAATAAAATGAGAATCAGTTGGTGGATTTGAAGCTAGGAGAGCTTTTTTGTCTGGTGTTTTTATGAGATCACATAGTTTCTTGAGACTGGACAGTAGGGTAAGGTCCCATTAGGAGACTAGTCTTGTTTGGTGCACCATCTGGGACATAGCTAATCCTATGCTGATGGAGATTTGAATGTTGGCCTCCATTTTTGTTCCTGTTTATTTGTTGATTTATTGCTATTACAAGTAAACCTATAAGGAACATCATCTGCAGACGTCTCTGTGGTTTTTGGTTTCCTATCATAAATTCATAGAAATGAAATTACTAGGTCAAAGAGCACAGTCTAATCTTCCCTCATGCAAGGCATCCTATTCTTAGAGTCATGGTGCTTGAGATGTGGCTATTTGAGTAAAGGTCAAGTTGTAGTCATTGTTATGGAAGCATTGATCCTGACTTCTTGTGCTTTGAATAGGAATCATAGCTTGAGCATTACTAATAGCCTCAGCTGACAAGGAAAGTTTTTTCTGTTCAATAGAATGTGACTACAATAATGTAGAAGTTGATTTAACGATTGGCATTCTTAAATCAACAACAGGAGTCACTGTGCACTTATTCCCCATGTAGGACCTCTGTCATTAAATAGGAAGTGTAGCAGCCAGGACTCGAACCACACCCATATGGGATGCCGGCACTGAAGGTGCCAGATTACACATTATGCCACAGCACCACTCCCCTAAGTAAGATTAACAGTTGATTTTTCATCCCAAACCATGGAGGTCAGAAGGTAATGGGATGGCATATTCATGACAATCAAAGAAAAATCCAACCAAAAACTCTGCATCCAGAAATGTTTTTCTGCAAAAATGAAGACATTAAGGCATCCATAGATTTAAGAAAATTGAGGGAATTTGTCACAAGTAACCTATCCTACAAGACATTCTTAAAAAGGTACTTCAGGATAAAATGAAAGTCACTTGACAGTCACTAAAATTCACGCAAACACATAAAGAGCACCAGGAACAGTATTACATAGAGAAATAAACCATACTAATGTATTTTTTATTGTAGCTCATTTTTTCTCACTTCCATAGACGATATCAAGTATGGGTTGAAAACTTTAAAAATTAACATAAATTCTTTGTGAATTCTTCAAAAAGTAGATAAAGAACACTTTCACACATGCAATAAATGTTACATTATCCTTGTATTAAAAATCAGCAAAAATATCAAGAAAAATTAAGACAATATTCCCTACATTTTTAAGATGAAAGATCCTCAACAAAAATGCTAACAAAGTAAATTCAGTAATATACAAAAGGATGTTTTATATGTAACCAAATGAGATATCTTTGGAATTAAAGGATGATTAAACATAAAATCTGACAATTTTTAAAATCTTTTTTTGACAGGCAGAGTGGATAGTGAGAGAGAGACAGAGAGAAAGGTCTTCCTTTGCCATTGGTTCACCCTCCAATGGCCGCTGCGGCCGACGCATCGTGCTGATCCAAAGCCAGGAGCCAGGTGCTTCTCCCAGTCTCCCATGGGGGTGCAGGGCCCAAGGACTTGGGCCATCCTCCACTGCCTTCCCGGGCCATAGCAGAGAGCTGGCCTGGAAGGGGGGCAACCGGGATAGAATCCGGCACCCCAACCGGGACTAGAACCCAGTGTCCCGGCACCGCAAGGCGGAGGATTAGCCTTTTAAGCCATAGCGCCGGCCAAAATCTGACAATTTAATATATTAAAATAGAAAAATCAACAAAAAAGATGTAATCATCTCAAAAGACATAAAAAAGTGTGTGACAAAAATCCCACACTTGTTCATAACAAGAGCACTTAATACTAAGTAAAGGATCTTCCTCCATATGGTACAAAGTAGTAAAAGTGTCTACTTTGTAGACGATTATTCTATTGAATTACATTTGTTTATGTGTTTGAAACTGTTTTAGAGTCTTTATTTTATTGATCCCTAATGAGTTGGGGCTAAATAAACTAATGCTTAAGTAAATATGACAAAAATGCAATAACACACCAATGGCTAAAGGTAACCAATGACGAAATATGGCATTTTGCCTGAAAATGTATATAAATGCACTTGTCATAAAATTTGGTGTAATCCTTACTATACTTCTTTTACTTCTGGTATGTTGTCACAAGGAGGGAAAAGAGGCAAAAATAACTTTTTCCCCAGAAAGCTTTTATTTAAGGAATACAAACTTCATGCACTTCATAATTACAACTTTAGGAACATAGTGATTCTTCCCACCACACCCTCCCTCTACCGACACTCCCACCACTCTTCCTCCTCCTTCCCTATTTCCACCCTTATTTTTTTAAAAAAATATTTCTTTTAGTTGAGAGGTAGAGTTACAGACAGTGAGATGGAGAAACAGAGAGAAAGGTCTTCCTTCCATTGGTTCACTCCCCAAATGGCCACAATGGCTGGAGCCGCACTGATCCAAAGCCAGGAACCAGGTGCTTCTTCCCAATCTCCCATGTGGATGCAGGGGACCAAGGACTTGGGATATCTTCCACTGCTTTCCAAGGCCACAGCAGAGAGCTGGACTGGAAGTGGAACATCTGGGACACAAACCAGTGCCCATATGGGATGCCTGCACTACAGGTGAAGGACTAACCTACTGTGCCATGGCACCAGCACTTTTACTAAGATTTATTTACTAAGATTTATTTTCAATTAACTCTATACACATATGATTAACTCTATACTAAAAAAGAGTTCAAAACATAGTATAAAAATGAAATGATTCCCTAACAGTCAAGAAAAGGGCTATTCAAACACATTGCATCTCAAAGTGTCAATGTCACTTTTGTAGATTACCTTTTAGGTGCTATTAGTTATCACAGATCAGGGAGAACATATGGTATTTGTCATTTTGGGACTGACTTATTTCATTAAGAATGATGATTTCCAGATTCATCCATTTGTTGCAAATCACATTTTTTTTCATTTTTTAACACTGTATAGTATTCCATAGTGTACTACTACCACATAATTTCTTTATCCAGTCTTCAGTTGATAGACATTTGGGTTAATTCCATACCTTAGCTATTGTGAATTGATCTGCAATAAATATAGGGATACAGATAACACTTTAATGTGCCTATTTCATTTTTCTTACATGAATTCCCAGGACTGGGAGGGCTGGATCATGTAATAGGTCTGTATTCAGATTTCTGACATATTTCTATACTGTCTTCCACAGTGGCTGTACCAGGTTATATTCCTATCAACAGATTAGGGTAACTTTAGAAAAGAATTTTTGGAGATATTTGCCAAAACATCCTTATAAATTCAATCATATCAATCATAGAAGTAGTGAAAAATGGAAAATGCTCAATCAAATCTGAATCAATATATGCAGTCCTCAAAGAATTAGTTTTCACAAGTGATAAAAACTTTTTTTCTGTTCCTTCACTGTTTTTAATCAGCCCTATAATATATTCTAAATCAAGCCTCTGTTTACAATAAAATTAATAATCATGCTGTTTTTATGATTAAATCATTCCTTATGTAATAGCCAAGATGCACTACTATTAATTCATTTAATCATCTTCATCAGTACAGAATTAATATAAAGTAACTTTCATAATGTCAGAATGAACTGGAATTTTTAGTGGATATCTAACAAATATAATCTTAAATAAGATAAAGTAAAGTAACTAATCAAAAATACTATTGTATTCTAGTTTAGATTACTGATGTGAAAAATATTGAACAGAAAATCACATTAATTGCAAAAAAATACAAAAAAAGCTAAAATGATATATATTTACTTCCAAAAAATAACATTAAAGAGGAAAAAAGAAAAACGCTGCCATTCCTAATACATTTCCAAGTAATGGAAAAATTTTGTAGCTTTTTAACAACTTTAATGCCTAAAAGTATATATTTTTAACAGGCTTAATAAGAAAATCCAATCCAAATGAAAAACTGAGATGAAATATCACCTTCTAGTTTCCCAAAAAGATAAATTATAGTTACAGGCCAAGTGCTATCATTTTTTAAAATTATATTTATTTGAAATTTGCAGAGAAAGTGAGAAACACACACATACAAACGGGAGACAGAGAGAGAAAGAGAGAGAGAGAGAGAGAGAGAGAGAGAGAGAGAGAGAGAGTCTCCTGTTAGTTTACTCTTCAAATGAGTGTAAAAAATTTGTTTTTACTTTAAAGGAGACAACTCTGCTGTTTGCAAATGCAATATTTCACTTATCAAACTTAGAAAATTTTAAATTTGACAGTTCCTAAACTATGAATACATTGCATGTCTTATATATTGTGTCATAATCCAATTTTTCTGTATTTATTCTATTGGATTTTTTTCTCAAAGTCCACTTGTAACAAACATTCATTCTAGAATAAAACATATCTGGCAAATCTGCAATCTCCTATGTGTATCTGCATTGGAATAGAAAAAAAAGAGGTTCAAACAGCAAAATAAAGAAGAAATGCTAAGCTTCAAACATGGCCAGTTCTGTACACATAATCTTCTTAGAAAGTAATCACTGTTGCTATTCACCTATTAGGCCATTAGCCTTATAATTTACATGTTCATCAGATGGTATAGAATTGTGAGAAACTAGATTGGTGCTTCTCCAATGAATTACCTCCCTTTAAGATATATTTTTAACATTACAGAAATTTAAAATTTTCTTAGTGAAAAATTGTATGTAACAAATTTATATGACTTGGTGTTATAGGGGCAAGTGTCCTAAATATTAACTAAAAATGCAACCTAATATGTTACAAACCACCTCATGCTCCCCACAAATTCAATTCTAAGGAACATGTATGTTCACAATGTCACATGTCAGTACTAAATTATGACCTATAGTTGATTTCAAAAGCAACTTTCTAATTATTACACAGAGAAGATAGAGTGTGGCAAATTGATGTTTGACATTTTCTTTTTTTTTTTTTGGAATTAGAAACTAAGTTTATTTAGTTGCAAAGGAACTTTGAATCCATTCAATATAGAGTCTTCAAAAGTTTATGAAAACATTACTATGAAAATAGCTATGCAGTGATTTCAATTTTTAGAACAAAATAAATTTATATTTTAATGCTATTTCCCATTAACTCTTTGTGTTTCCACTGTGTGTGTGTGCTGCATTACAAATGAAAATGTAAAGCCAATGTAGGACAAAGTTAATGCAATAGAGATCAAAAGCACTGTATTTGGGGATTAAGATGTATCTGGAGGGGCTGGTGTTGTGGCACAGGTGGCTAGACCCCCAATTGTGATACTGGCATGCTCTATCAGGGCACAGGCGTGAGAGTCCTGCGTGCTCCTCTTCCAATGCAGCTCCATGCTAATGTGCCTGGGAAAGCCACAGAAGATGATTCAAATGCCTAGACCCCTGCTATCCATGTTGGAGACACAGATGAGCTACTGGCTCCAGGCTTTGAACTGATCCTGCCCCAGCTATTACAGCCACTGTGGAGTGAACCAATGGATGTCTCTCCCTCTTTTTCTGTCAATCTGCCTTTCGGAAAACAAAATAAATTGGAAAAAAAGATATATCTGGAAAGCACCATCTAGCAATCATTTAAATTTCATTTCTGTCATACCTATTATGGAGTAATAACAGCAATTAAATTTCTTGATAATATATTTTCCCAAAGGCTTTATTTTCTACATGAAAAAGCTCCATTTCCTTTGATTGCATGTTATATAGTCTTAAATGTTTCCCTGAAGTTCTTCTACTCACAGAGGCCAGGAAGTGAGGTGATGAGGGAGGTTCCAGAAGAAGGAAGGAGTCCAAGCAAGTTCCTCAAGGGAGACTTTTGGAATCCTCGCCCTCTTTAATCAGGATAGCTGTCCTTTTTTTTCATTAAAGAGTTGAGATTTTAATGCTTTGTTGATTTATTTTAAATTTATTTGAAAGTCTGAGCAAGATGGCTGGAGAAGGGAAGGAGGGGAAAGAAAGAGAGAGAGTAGGGGTCTACCAACTGCTATTTTACTCTCTAAATGCCCACAAAAGCCAGGGCTGAGCCAGTTCAAAACCAGGAGCCAGCAGCTCCATCCTTGCCTGCCCCATGAGTGGCAGGATTCCAAACACTTGAGCCATCATGTGCTGCTTGGAAGAATGCACATTTGCAGGAAAGTGAATTAGAAGTCAAAGTGGAACTTGATCCCAGACACTCAGATATAGGACCCAGGAGTCCCAAGCAGGGCTTTAACCTGCTGCACCATGGTGTCTACTCTGCTACACCTACACTTTCAATGATTTTTCCATTGGGTGTTCTCCTAAGATTACTGAGTTTGTACAAGAGCAAGGAAAATGAGGCACAACATAGAAAGGGTGTGAAAAGTTGAGTCATTGACATAAATAATACTAAAAATAAAGTCAAGTTGGCAAGACATGGACCCCATGCTTGCCACATATTATGTAGACAAATTTTAATTAGAATTATAGCCAGGATGAGGGTAATGGGAGGTAAGATTGAAAACACGGGCGTGGGTTCTGTCTTTATTTAAATTTGTGATTCTTTGTTCATTAGATGTAATGGAATTTACATTATATTTCATGTTTAAAATATTGAATTTTCTTTTTTTTACTCTTTTTTAAAAAGATTTTATTTATTTATTTGAAAGTCAGAGTGACATAGAGCGAGAAGAGTTAGAGGGAGAGAGAGAGAGGTCTTCCATCCTATGGTTCACTACCCAGATGGCCACAACTGCCGGAACTGTGCTGATCTGAAGCCAGGAGCCAGGAGCTTCTTCCGGGTCTCTCACATGGGTGCAGGAGCCCAAGGATTTGGGCCATCTTCTACCTCTCTCCAGGGCCATCACAGAGAGCTAGACAGGAAGTGGAGCAGCCAGGTCTCAAACAAGCGCCCATATGGGATGCTGGTGCTTCAGGCCAGGGTGTTAACCCACTGCACCACAGCACTGGCTCCTGTTTTTTTACTCTTGAGGACAAATTATTTGTTGCTCTTTTAACTGTAGTATCCTTTTTTTAACTTTTATTTAATGAATATAAATTTCCAATGTACAGCTTATGGATTACAATGGCTTCCCCCTCCCATAACTTCCCTCCCACCCGCAACCCTCCCCTCCCCCTCTCCCCTTACATTCACATCAAGATTCATATTCAATTCTCTTTTAGTATACATTAAGTAAAGATTTCAACAGTTTGCACCCACATAGAAACACAAAGTGAAACATACTGTTTGAGTACTAGTTATAGCATTAAATCAAAATGTACAGCACATTAAGGACAGAGATCCCACATGAGGAGCAAGTGCACGGTGACTCCTGTTGTTGACCCAACAAGTTGACACCCTAGTTTATGGTGCCAGTAACCACCCTAGGCTGTCGTCATGAGTTGCCAAGGCTATGGAAGCCTAACAAGTTTGCCGACTCTGATCATATTTAGACAAGGTCATAAAAGACAGGGTGAGGATAGTAACCAATGATCCTAAGAGTGCATTTACCAGGTCTGAACAATTATACAGCATTCAGTGGGGAAGAAGACCATCAGTACACACAGGTTGGGAGTAGAGCCATTGGTGGTAGAGTAGAGGTTATGATTACGAAGGAATAAGGCCCAAGTGCGCTAGACAGGGTCTAGAACAAAGGGCAGAGTCATTATTAGAGGAGCTAAGAAAGGTGCTGTCTAAGCTACAATTAAGTTTTCTGATTGAGAGGCAAATAGAACCTGACAGAAGTGGCTTGATAATAATCTGTTGGGCTTTAGGCCTTGTAAGTTAAGAGGCCCAGACCTATCTATCTCTTCACATGGGGTATATCCTGAGGGAGGTGTGAACCTGCTAGGGGAAGGCACTCTGTTGACTTTCATTACTTAGCTGGCCTGGGAGGAGAGTAAAGGGAGGAAAATTATATTCTCACTTAAAAACTTTCTTTCCCTTTGGTCTAAAAGGGAAGTTTATTCTACTTAGCGTTTACTTCGCTGATGGTGAAGTAAATCTAGCTATGAGATTATTATTTAAGCTCTTATTTTGGCTATGCTATTACAGAAAAATGTTAGCCATCTCTTTTATAAGGTCTAAAGATTAAATTGTGCATCCTACAGATTCCTTTATAATAGAATTAGTTTTCTACCTTGAGGAGAATAGAGAAATGAAAGAACAAGTTGGGCTTAGAATAGAGAAATGAGGGAGCAAGTCCTAGATCGCTTGCTGACAATAGCAATATCACATGAATACTTAGCAAACCGTTTGAACCATTAGATAACAACTTAAGAAAACATTTACCAGAAGGTCCAATGCCTTCTATAAATTTTAAGAATCATGTATTTGAAAACACCTCTTAAATATCTAACATGGTGTAGTTTGTTTAACCAGTAAACTTAAGCACAACCATATAAAATGCTTTTGGTTTCTTTCTACCAACAAGTATGTAACATATGATGCAGAGATTCAGGTCACATGAATTAAAATGTATCTTTGATTAATTTTAGCAGCTTAAATTTATGGACAATCTTATCTATAAGCCAATTAAAATAAAACTCTTAATAAAATTTTCATATGTGGACATACAATATGTACACACACATAACATAATAGACCAATATAGCAATTTTAATAATAGCTTTTAAAATCTTTAACTCTTTTTGTAGATTGCCAATTGATTTGAATTGCTTTTTGTTTTTAGTAACCTCAGTTAACCATACTTTCTCTCAGTTGGTACTGTTAATACCTTATTGGCTTCATCTGTTTGCAGAGCCATCCCAAAGTACTGAATACAATAAAAGTGGCTGGAAAAAGTCCATAGGAACCTATAGTAGGACAGCTAAACACATAACCAACAACACTTTAGTTTTATGAGCATCAAATTATATATATCTGTGGATGACAAAAGACTTTAAGTCACCATGTTTAAAATTATAAACTCATCAACCAACAAGAGGCACTTGCTTACTTCACAGTATTTTTGAAAGCACCTGTAGGATTTTACAAGTATTTAACCCTTTAGGCCTCTGGGGATTTCTCATTAAGATAACTATCATCTCTAGTAACACAAGATCATTAGATTTTTTAATTCTCATACATTTGTATTAATAGCATTTTCCATTCTAGAAACTTAAAATTCAGTACCACGTCACATCTTGACAGTACTTCTAATATAATCCAAATAGCCTGCTTAGTTGGTGTCTCTATAAGATGAGAGACATAGGTCCTTCAATTTTTTCAGTTGGGCCGAAACTGGAAAAACCAAAGTCCAAGATTTACTGGAAATTTTAGAGTCCAGATTGTTTGAAACTTTGATTTTTTGAATGCCTGTCAAGAATGCCAAGAAGGCTCAAAATCCAAAATATCTGGTTGAAATAAGATTCCTTAAAATCACGACATAACATAGACCAAATTTGATCATTGTTACAAGGCGATTATTCAAATCTTTGAAAATAAGCACATATTTAAATAACCCATAGCTCTTAATAAAAATTCAGCTGTTTTTGAACAATTAGAATTTAACAGACATCAAGAGAACATAATAGATTACTTTAGCACATTGCTTTAACAGAGAATCAGATTTTAATTCTCTGTCAAAGAGAAATTGAGCTTCTTGTGATCTTTTGCTGTGAGGTTTCCTTCCTTTACCTTCTTTCATATTGGTGACCATGTTTCTGTGTTTCTGTGTGTAACACATCTTTAAGCATCTTTTGAAGGGCAGGACGAGTGGAGACAAATTCTTTCAATTTCTGTTTGCTATGAAAAGCCTTTATTTCACCTTCATTCACAAATGAGAGCTTTGAAGGATAAAATATTCTGGGCTGGCAGTTTCTCTCTTAGTACCTGGGCTATGTCTTGCCATTCCCTTCTAGCTTGTAGGGATTCTAATGAGAAGTCTGCTGAGAGTCTAATTGGAGATCCTCTGAATGTAATCTGACATTTCTCTCTTGCACATTTTAGGATCTTTTCTTTATGTTTCACTGTGGTGAATTTGATTACAACATGTGGTGAGGATCTCTTTTGGTCATATTTATTAGGGGTTCTCTAAGCTTCCTGTACTAAGATGCCTCTGTCCTTCTCCAAACCTGGGAGATTTTCTGCTAGTATCTCACTGAAAAGACATTCTAATCCTTTCTTCCTCTCTATGCCTTCAGGATCTCCTTGAACCCGAATGTTAGTTTTTTTAATAGTATCCTGTAGATTCCCGACAATATTTTTTAGATTTCTAATTTCCTCTTCTTTTCTTTGGTTTGCCTGTTTCCATTCCTGTTCTCTGTCTTCTATGTTCGATATTCTCTATTCTGCTTCACCCATTCTGTTTTTAAGGCTCTCTAATGTATTTGTCATTTGATCTATTGAATTTTTCATTTCATTATGGTTTCTCATCACTATCATAGTTTCTTGTTCTACTAGTTGTTTCATTTCATTTTGATTCCTCCTTAATATTTCGTTTTCATGCGAGAGATTTTCAATCTTGTCCATTAAGGATTTCTATAGTTCAAGAATTTGTTTTTGAGAACTTCTTAATGTTCTTATCAAGTTTTGAGATCTGCTTCTTGCATTTCTTTGATCTCATCATCTTCATAATCTTGCATTGGGGTGTCTTTTTCATTTGGGGGTGTCATAGTGTCTTCCTTGTTCTTGTTACCTTGGTTTTTGTGTTTGTTATTTGGCATATTGGAGATATTCTTTGGTTTCTTCACTGTGGTGTTTTTTCTTCTTATACTATGACTCTAAGTTAAGTGGACTGTCTGCATTTGATGGCGCCTTAGAGGGTTGAGATGAGTGTGGCCTGAGAGCTCTGTTTGGTTCCTCAGGGTTGAGGGTGTGCCAAGGGTGACACTCCCAGGTTAGGTGTGGTAAATCTCTATTTCTTTCATTCTTTTTTTTTTTGATTCAAAAGGGAAGTAATTCTGCACAGCTGAACAGAATTGGAGGTAGTTAGCAGGCAAATGATATACCCACAGGAGCCAGAGATGAGAACCTCTTTCCCAAGGACCACACAGGGAATCTCTGCTGCCCTCGGTGTGGGCCCCAATTGTCCTGCAGTCTCCCACTGGGTTGCCTATTAGATCCTAATCTCCTGTTATTTCACCCCTCCTCCCAGAGTCAGGTTTTTCTGCTAGGCTCAGGGCTGGTGCAGACCTGAGGTCGCCCTGCTTATGATGTATGTCCAAAATGGCACCTGCTCTTTCTCTTGCTCGCCTTTGAGAGGTGAGTGGAGAGAAACTCGTGTCTGTATCAGTCACTTTCTCTCTCTCTCTCTCTCTCTCTCTCTCTCTCTCTCTCTCTCTCTCTCCTAGTTAGTCTGGTGAACTGTTCCCCATGGAATTTCAAGCCTCGTTGCCTCTAGTCTCCTCTTTCCACTTTCCCACTGGTGTCTCGGGCTATTGAGGTTCGGCTCACCTCACGTTCCAGCGCTGATGTGTTGAGTCTGCCGCTGGTGTCCCGAACTTGGGCTCCTACGCTCTCCACAGAGGTCCACTGTGAATCACTAGTTCTGGAAGAGTTTCCTCTGCTGTTTCTTCCCCTACTCTTCCTTGAACCTGCAGTATCTCCACTTTCATTAAATTGCCTCTTCTTGGACTATCAGTGTGCTCCCTTCCTATTCTGCCATCTTGCTCCTCTGTCGTAAGTTAATTTTATTACAATTAAAAAATTGATACCTAGTTTTTCCCTGACACACATTTTTAATTGAATTTTTGAAGACTCCTCATGTACCCTCGTCTCTATTATGGACAACATATTGATTTTCAGAGTCCTTTTGCTAGCACACTATATTTTCTCAGTTGATTTCACTCACATATAAAAGCTTTAGGCAATCCTGGGAGTAGCCATTAATAGATCAGGCCTCCCAATATCAATAGTCACTGGGTTCCACACTCCCCTTCCTTCTCACAACTAAGTTCAGCTAACCCAAAGAAAAAGGTTAGTTCTTTGTATTTTCTTACTGAAAACATCAATCTTAAGATATTTTAAGTTCTCTTTCAAAACTTCAAGTTGGAAAGAGAACATTTATCCAAGGTCCATGATGTAGGTAGCTGATCATTTTTAGCATCTTTGAACAAGAATTGTTAATGAGCTTTTAATCTGAAGGGCTTAAATCGCCAAAGTGTTCCAATTTTCAGGGAAGCACTACAGAATTCAAAGGAAATCTCATCAATCTCTTTCTATCAGTTCACTTCCTGACACACACCTTCCAATAAAAGCAGCCAAAAGGATTTCTAAGATCACAGGCACACTTTAGAGGAGCCACATTCCAAGTCCTTGTTTATAAATTGGTTTGTAAATGGTCAGGGATAGAGGTAATATACATTATATCCATACACAAATCCACAAAACAAGACAAGCAGTGTGCCAAGAAAAAGGAGACAGAGCATGGAGTCACAGGCAGACCAGGTTTATTCAGAAGGTTGATTCACTTCAAGGTGAATGCATGGCAGATAGTTCCCAGCAAACACACAGCAAAGAGAGAACCCCCTGTCTTACAGACTCTCACATTATATAGTACAAAGTGGTGGGGAGTAGCTTGGAGGTCTGATCTAAAGCAAGGCTGCTGAGATAGAGAAGTGCTTGGGCTAGATTTAAAGGTCCTTTGAGGTCACAGTGTGAGCTGGGAGGGGTTTGGGCTGAGGCTGGACTCTGAGGCTGAGCTGCTGAGGTAGAGGGAGACAGCTTGGGAAGAGTGGGAAGAGATCTCAGGCTGATAGCAGGAGTTTTCATGTAGTGATGTGTCCAAAAGTTGAGGCAGGGCAAGGCTGGTCAATGCGTGGGTGGAGAGGAGAGGCTGTATTAGCAAGACAGAGAAACAGGAGCCTGCTTGTTGTGTAGGTGAGAAGTCAACATGGATGTAAGATTTTTTTCCTTCCTCCATTGCTGTGTATGATAAATCCAGAATAAAGGATACTTTGATGGCAAATTGCTGATATAAATTCTATAATAAAAATTTAGCCAATCACAATCTTTTGCAGTTCAGATAGATTTCTGTGGGTAATCCTATGAGGCTGCTAGCCCTGCCCATGCAGAAAGTTGAGAGGGCATGGCGTGCCATGCCTCCTGGGAGGGACCCCACAGCCTGGCTGCTGGCAAGTTGCAGGAGCTCCAGGCCAATTTCCTCTATCCCCTCCTTCCTGTTGTAAACCTTGTGGCTATGCTTTTGTGGTTCATAAACAGAGAGCTGGTAAGCAACTCCCAGATGTTGTCTGGTTGCACAAACGAGCCCAGGGGCCTATGTGTCGTATGTGATGTATAAGTCGGTTAGAAGCCTCTTGGCATGCTGCCCCTTCTGCTCTATAGAATTGCTGTTACCACCCCAGGTTTTTTCTTCTCCCCTTACCCTATAAAAATCTGTGCCTGATTGCTAATAAACAGACATACCCATCAGGCCTGTCTCCGGTGTTTCTTGTTGAGTGACGCCTGTGCTCTTTCAGCCTGACAGCTGAGGGCTTCACACAGAGACCACAGATGTCAGTCTTTTGATAATGATATTGATGTTTGGCTGCCTTTCAACTGGGAACCTGAGGAAATGTCTAGCAAGGGTAAATGCCATTGGAGTTGTCAGACTCTAGTAGAGAAAACGATGTGCACCACCAATGGCAAAACCCAGCTCTAATGACAGAACTTGCATTCCTCAATGTGGAGCCACACATTTAGCATCTTTCAAGTCAGCAAAGAGTACTTATATTTTGCAAGAACTCTCAGTCAAGTCTCAAGCTATATGCATGCCTATGTTTGTTTTAAGAAAATATCATTTGTTGGGCCATTTTAGGAAAGACAAATAGAATATTAACCACATTAGGCCCTTTATTCACAAGTTCCTACATCATTACTACCACCAATTCAGATTTAAGAGGAGGGCATTTGCTAACCTGGGGTGTGCAACTTGGGGAAGGGGCAAAGGGGATGTAGTATTTTCTATCTCTTTGCTCATTTTTGAGCCTGCAAACCTCCCTTTCCCTTCTCTAGTAGCCCCAGGTAAGAAATCTGCCTCACTTGCTCACAGGTCCTTCTTGAAAATCCCATGGCCCACTCTCCCTCTGTCAGACCCTCATTCATATCAGGCATGTGGGTGAACACATGGGATAGCACCCGACATTGCACATATGGTAGTCATTATGATCCACAACCTGCATACATTAACCAGAATGTCATCTGGTGGTCTCTCAGCATCACTGACCCAGATTGTTGCACTCAACTCAGGTTCATCTAAGTTCAGAGGAGCATAAGAGGAAGGACATGTAGTTAGGAGGCCACCCTGCCTTGCAGGGCTACCCCTGCCACATCACCTTCTGAAAATATTGCCATGGCAACTCTCCAACCTCGAGGCCAGTGCTTCAAACTTCCTCTGACTGTAGGTCTACACACATCCCTTGCCCTCATCAGGCACTCCAGGAGAAGACTCACTCCATGCATACTGCAGTGCTGGGCAGGCAGAGGCAGGGTTAGCTCAAACCACTGCCCACCAGTCATCCCTGATGTGTCAACAGCTGCAGCCAGTACCACGAGGCCACAACTCACAACACGTCTTCAGGCCTTCTGTGACCATCCTACTCTGTGGGCAGATGTGTGATGTGGCAAGCCTATAAGTCTTCTGCTGGATCCTTTGACCAATGGGCTCTAGTGGGGCAGGGCTTTTCCTCCCCAAATGCTTTTTACACTGTCAAGATAGTGCCTTCCTAATTCTGGTCTTTGGGGATTTGTCATTGTTCCAGGAGCATGTACTCAGGAGGTGGGTGGCTGGGCACTTCTGAAGTGTGAATAGGATTTTCTTTCTTTTTTTCCTTTTATTTATTTATTTATTTATTTATTTATTTATTTTTGCTTTGTAAGGAGGACTCTATGGTTGAGCATGACCAAAGACCCCTGCCTCAGTTTTCTAACCTTCAAGTACACCCATAAAATGAGAATAGATTCATGAGTCTTCCATTTACATGATATTTCAAGATTCTGTTCATTCAGCCATTCATTATCATGTGCCCTGTGATGTGGGGTTATGGGAGGTCTGGTGGCATTAGAAGTTTATGCTAAGAAGACAAGGACAGAAATCCTTCCTATGAAAGAGTTAAACAGATTCTGGCTTCAAATGTGGGGAGCTCCCAAGTCCCCTCGGCCAAAGCCAGAGATGATTTTCTCTTTCTTGGTTATGCCTCTCTGCAAAGACATGGGCACTAGGATAGAGGTTGGGAGATTCCAGCCTTGTCCAGGTTAATGATTGGTTTTGACAGCCTGCCAGTCAAGATCCATGTTCTGATCTTAGCTTCAGTTACCAAGCTTCTACCTACCATCTGCCTATTTTCATTTCATACAAAGCTGTCATTTCTGGGCTCTGCTACCTCTGATATCTGACTCTTTTAAAAAAAGATTTATTTATTTATTTGAACATCAGAGTTAAACAGAGATAGAAGGAGAGGAGGAGAGAGAAAGAGGTCTTCCATATGCTGGTTCACTCTCCAGTTGGCTGCAATGGCTAGAGCTGCACTGCTCAGAAACCAGGAGCCAGGAGATTCCTCCAGGTCTTTTCATGAGGGTGCAAGGGCCTAAGGATAGTGCCGTCTGCTTTCCCAGGCTGAAGAAGAGAGCTGTATCAGAAGTGGAGCTGCTGGGAATTGAACCAGTGAACATATGGGATGCTGGCACTGCTGAGGGTGGCTTTACCCTCTACACCACAATGCCAGCCCTGAGATCTGATCTTAACCTGATGGTTCCTGCCACAAATGATGTAGGTGATTGTATTGTGCACCTACAACTTTTGTCACATTGTTTTTAATGATCTATGTCCTTGTCATCCATCCACCAGGACTGAAATCACCTTTAGGGTAATCATGATATTCACATTATTCATGTTGCATCAATTATACCCAGGAGAGTACCAGGCATAATGCAGATAAGTTATCCTGTCTCCATTCATCCTCTGCTCCTCATTCCCATAGTGCTAGGGGCTCTTGCTCTTCTCCTCCTCCACTCCTCCCTCTGCATAGCTACCACCACCATGAGACCCACACACCATGCTCCTCTACTCCCTCTGACCCTATATGCTCTCCAGTTCCAGTGGATCCAAACAGAATAACATATCAGGTGTGGAGGTTGAGTTGTACTCATGAAGCAAAGCTATAGTGCTCCACTATCACTAAGTGAATTGTGGATGTTGGACTTGAAAGCTCTGATTGTTGTGATCAGTTCTATGGTCCTAGAACAACTCAGAGCATGGCAGAAATTAAGGAGATGCCTGCCTGCATATTACATTCAGTAAGGAGCCAAAGAGTTTTGCAGCATTGTTGTTGGACCCCTTTCCATTTATTCACTGCTCAAACCTATTGCTTTCTTTTCTGCTTTGTGTCCATCCACTCATATGAGAGTAGCCAAGATAGAGTGAGTTTTTTTATGAGTCATGATGGTGAGCCAGTGGCTAGACATCTTACTTGGGCTTTATAATGTACATTTTGGTTATTCCAGGAAATTATTTTTAAAAAATATGTATTTATATATTTATTTAAAATAGTTACAGAGAGGAGAGGAAGAAAGAGAGGGAAAGGTCCTCCATCTGTTGGTTCATTCCCAGTTGGCTACAATGGAGGAGCTGTGTCAATCTGAATCCAGGAACCAGGAGCGAGGAGACACTTCTGTGTCTCCCATGTGGGTTCAGGGGCCCAAGGTCTTGGGCCATCTTCTACTGCTTTCCCAGGCCATAGCAGAGAGCTGTAGAAGAAGTGGAGCAGCTGGGACTCAAACCAATGCCCATATGGGATGCTGGCACTGCAGGTGGCAACTTTACCCACTACACCATAGTGCCGTTCCCCCCCCCAGGGAAAATTTTTTTTTACTTCTTTTGTGCTTAATTGTGCTTTAGTTACCTAAGGTTGGTGAATATATAAATTGTGAATTAGCAAGGTATTCCAAATTTAGCTTTGATTTATATGATTTTGTGGGTTTTTAAATTTAACTTTTTAAATAAATATTGACCATTACTATTATTTTTTAAAAACTATTTATTTATTCATTTATTTGTAAATAAGAGTTACACAGAGAGAGGAGAGGAAGAGAGAGAGAGAGAGAGAGGTCTTCCATCTGATGGTTCACTCCCCAATTGGCCACAATGGACGGAGCTGTGCCAATCTGAAGCCAGTAGCCAGGAGCTTCCTCCAGGTCTCCCATGCAGGTGCAGGTGCTCAAGAACTCGGGCTATCCTCTACTGCACAGAAGAGAGCTGGATTGAAAGTGGAGCAGCTGGGTCTTGAACAGGCCCACATGGGATGTTGGCACTTCAGGCCAGGGTGTTACCCTGCTGCACCACAGCCCCAGTCCCTGCCCTGAATTTAACTTTTTTATTTAGATTGTTCTTTTTTTTTGGACAGGCAGAATTGGTGAGAGAGAGAGAAAGACAGAGAGAAAGGTCTTCCTGTTTCCGTTGGTTCACACCCCAAGTGGCTGCTATGGCCGGTGCATTGCACTGATCCGAAGCTGGGAGGCAGGTGCTTCCTCCTGGTCTCCCATGAGGGTGCAGGGCCCAAGTACTTGGGCCATCCTCCAGTGCACTCCTGGGCCACAGCAGAGAGCTGGACTGGAAGAGGAGCAAGCAGGACAGAATCTGGCGTCCCAACCAGGACTAGAACCTGGGGTGCTGGCACCGCAGGTGGAGGATTAGCCTAGTGAGCCACGGCGCCAGCCTAGATTCTTCTTATAGACACTGATATGTCTTCTAGTTTTTAAGTAACTGCATCATAACTAGGACCATTGTATATTGTAGCAGTTAAAAATATTTGGCTTGATGATCAACATAAGGCTTATAGATAGTAGCTACCCATGAGATTGTGTCCTGGATTTAGGGGAAGTTTACAAGTTGGTTGGAGGTAGCCTTTTATTACTGATGAACACTAATGTGCTGAGAACTCCTTGCCTATTAAATAATAAAATCCAAATGAAGATTTACACATGAGTTCCCTCCTGCCTTCATCTACAATTAAAATCCTGTTGTTTCTGCCTTTTAGATCTCGAGGTAATCTGTTGCTTCTTCTTCATTTCCACTACTACCATACCTTGCTTCAGGTCCTACTAAATTATCTTTGATATACTTTTTAATTGGCCGCTCTTTTTTTTTTTTTACCTTTGTGTCAAAACCCTCTTGGTTCATCTCAGCCTTTTTCTGATTGCTCAGGTTCTCTTACTCCAATATCTAGGAAAATCATGTGGCTGGTAGTTCTTTCAACACACCACACAAAAGAATGCTCAGAAAATGCTTACTAAATAACGAATGGAATGCCTTACAAAGGTAGGGTGAACATTTAACCTACTTGGCCCTGGATGGTTTCTGTTATACATTTCAATCCTGTGTCATTATTAATATGTCTCTTTTATTATCAAATTTGTCCCTGAGCAACAATTTATACATTCATCTAATTGTGGCAATTATCAAATAGATATATATTTCTTTGTCTCTTCAACTAGGTAGTTCTTGGGGAACAGAAATTATATTTATTAAGCCTCTAAGGCTCCATCGAAAGCAGACAGTCCACTTAACTTAGAGTCATAGTATAACAAGAAAAAACACTAGAGTGAAGAAACCAAAGAATATCTCCAATATGCCAACCAAATGCAAAAACCGAGGTAACAAGAACAAGGAAGACACTATGATGCCGCCAAATGAAAAAGACACCCCAATTCAAGATTATGAAGATAAAAAGAAGAAATGCAAGAAGCAGATCTCAAAAAAATTGATAAGAACACTTAGAAGTTCTCAAAAACAAATTCTTGAACTACAGAAATCCTTAATGGACAAGATAGAAAATCTCTCGTGTGAAAACAAAATATTAAGGAGGAATTAAAATGAAATGAAACAACTAGTAGAACATGAAACTGTTATAGTGATGAGAAATCATAATGAAATGAAAAATTCAGTAGATCAAATGACAAACACATTAGAGAGCCTTAAAAACAGAATGGGTGAAGCAGAAGAGAGAATATCAGACTTAGAAGACAGAGAACAGGAAAGCATAGAGTCAAACCAAAAAAAAAAGGAAGAAGAAATTAGAAATCTAAAAAATATTGTTGGGAATCCACAGGATACTATAAAACCTAACATTCAGGTTCTAGGAGTTCCTGAAGGCATGGAGAGAGAGAAAGGATTAGAATGCATTTTCAGTGAGATACTTGCAGAGAACTTGCTGGGTTTGGAGAAGGACAGAGACATCCTAGAACAGGAAGCTCATAGAACCCCTAGTAAACATGACCAAAAGAGATCCTCACCACGACACGTTGTAATTAAACTCACCACAGTGAAACAGAAAGAAAAGATCCTAAAATGTGCAAGAGAGAAACATCAGATTACTCTCAGAGGATCTCCAATTAGACTCACAGCTGACTTCTCATCAGAAACCCTAGAAGCTAGAAGGGAATGGCGAGACATAGCCCAGGTACAAAGCTCTCATTTGTGAATGAAGGTGAAATAAAGACCTTTCATAGCAAAAAGAAATTGAAAGAATTTGTCGCCACTCGTCTAGCCCTGCAAAAGATGCTCAAAGATGTGTTACACACAGAAACACAGAAACACAGTCATCAACATGAAAGAAGGTAAAGGAAGGAAACCTCACAGCAAAAGATCACAGGAATCTCAAAGCATATATTACAAAATATCTTTAGCAAATGGTAGGGCAAAGTTGCTACTTATCAATAGTCACATTGAACATTAATGACCTGAACTGTCCAGTTAAAAAACACCGTTTGGCTGACTGGGTTAAAGAACAAAACCCATCTATTTGCTGCTTACAAGAAACACATCTTTCTAACAAAGATGCATACACTGAAAGTGAAAGGCTGGAAAAAGAAATACCATGCCAACAGAAATGAAAAAAAGAGTGGGTGTAGCCATCTTAATATAGGATAACATAAATTTTACCACAAAACCTATTAGGACAGACAAAGAGGGGCACTATATAATGATTAAGGGATCCATTCACCAGGAAGATATAATAATTATCAATGTATATGCAACTGATTACAGTGCACTGGTGTATGTACAAGACTTATTAAGGGAGTTAAAGGGAGACTTAGACCGCAATACAATTTTACTGGGGAACTTCAATACTCCACTCTCAGAGATAGACAGATCAACAGTCAGAAGATCAACAAGGAGACAGAAGATTTAAACGACACTATAGTCCGAATGGACCTAACAGATACCTACAGAACTTATCCTACACATAAAGCATTTACATTCTTCTCAGCAGTACATGGAACCTTCTCTAGGATTGACCACAAACTAGGTCAGTCCACAGAGGAATGAAGTTGGAATTAAGCAACTCAGGAATCCCTAGAGCACATGAAAACACATGGAGACTGATCAACATGCTCCTGAATGAACAATGGGTCATAGAAGAAATTAAAAGAGAAATCAGAAATTTCCTAGAATTAAACGAGTATAACAGCACATCATAACAAAACCTATGGGAAACAGCAAAAGCAGTGTTAAGAGGAAAGTTTATATCAATAGGTGCCTACATCAAGAAATTGGAAAGGCACCAAATAGATGAGCTTTCAGTTCATCTCAAGGATCTAGAAAATTGGCAGCAAACCAGACCCAAATCTAGTAGGAGGAGAGAAATAATTAAAATCAGAGAAGACACCAACAGGATAGAATCCAAAAAAAAAAAAATTACAAAAAATCAGCCAAACGAGGAGCTGATTTTTTGAAAAAAAAAATAAACAAAATTGACACCCCATTAGCCTATCTAAATAAAAAAAAAGAAGAGAAAACACCCAAATCAATAAAATCAGAGATGAAAAAGGAAACATAACAACAGACACCACAGAAATAAAAAGAACCATCAGAAATTACTACAAGGACTTGTATGCCAGCAAACAGGGAAATCTATCAGAAGTGGATAGATTCCTGGACACATGCAACATACCTAAATTGAACCAGGAAGACAAAGAAAACCTAAAAAGACCCATAACTGAGACAGAAATTGAAACAGAAATAAAGGCCCTCCCAACAAAGGAAAGCCCCAGACCAGATGGATTCACTGCTGAATTCCACCAGACATTTAGAGACGAACTAACTCCAATTCTTCTCAAACTATTCAGAACAATTGGAAAAGACGCAATCCTCCCAAATTCTTTCTATGAATCCAGCATCACCTAAATTCCTAAGCCGGAAAAAGATGCAGCATTGAAAGAGAATTACAGACCAATATCCCTGATGAACATAGATGCAAAAATACTCAATAAAATTCTGGCCAATAGAATGCAACAACACATCAGAAAGATCATCCACCCAGACCAAGTGGGATGTATCCCTGATATGCAGGGATGGTTCAATGTTCTCAAAACAATGTGATACACCACATTAACAGACTGCAGAAGAAAAACCTTATGATTATCTCAATAGATGCACAGAAAGCATTTGATAAAATACAACACACTTTCATGATGAAAACCCTAAGCAAACTGGGTATGGAAGGAACATTCCTCAATACAATCAAAGCAATTTATGAAAAACACACGGCCAGTATCCCACTGAATGGGGAAAAGTTGGAAGCATTTGCACTGAGATCTGGGACCATACAGGGATGCCCACTCTCACCACTGCTATTCCATATAATTCTGGAAGTCTTAGCCAGAGCTATTAGGCAAGAAAAAGTAATTAAATACAAATTGGGAAGGAAGAACTCAAACTATCCCTCTTTGCAGATGATATGATTCTTTATTTAGGGGACCCAAAGAACTCTACTAGGAGACTATTGGAACTCATAGAAGAGTTTGGCAAAGTGGAAGGATATAAAATCAATGCATAAAAATCAACAGCCTTTGTATACACAGGCAATGCCATCACTGAGGAAGAACTTCTAAGATCAATCCCATTCACAATAGCTACAAATACAATCAAATACCTTGGAATACACTTAACCAAGGACTTTAAAGACCTCTACGATGAAAATTACAAAACCTAAAAGAAAGAAATAGAAGAGGATACCAAAAAATGGAGAAATCTTCCATGCTCATGGATTGGAAGAATCAATAACATCAAAATGTCCATTATCCCAAAAGCAAAATATAGATTCAATGAAATACCAATCAAAATACTAAAGACATTCTTCTCAGATCTGGAAAAAATGATGCTGAAATTCATATGGAGACACAGAAGACCTCAAATAGCCAAAGCAATCTTGTACAACAAAAACAAAGCCGGAGGCTTCACAATACCAGATTTCAGGACATACTACATGGCAGTTGTTATCAATACAGCATGGTACTGGTACAGAAACAGATGGACAGAGCAATGGAACAGAATAGAAACACCAGAAATCAATCCAAACATCTACATCCAACTCATATTTGATCAAGGATCCAAAACCAATCCCTGAAGTAAGGACAGTCTATTCAATAAGTGGTGCTGGGAAAACTGGATTTCCACATGCAGTATCATGAAGCAAGATCCCTACCTTTCACCTTACACAAAAATTCACTCAACATGGATTAAAGACTTAAATCTATGACCTGACACCATCAAATAAATATAGAAAATTGGAGAAACCCTGCAAGATATAGGTACTGGCAAAGACTTCCTGGAAAATACCACAGAAGCACAGGGAGTCAAAGCCAAAATTAACATTTGGGATTGCATCAAATTGAGAAGTTTCTGTACTTAAAAAGAAACAGTCAGGAAAGTGAAGAGGCAACTGACAGAATGGGAAAAAATATTTGCAATCTATGCAACAGATAAAGGGTTGATAACCAGAATCTACAAAGAAATCAAGAAAATCCACAATAACAAAACAAACAACCCCCTTAAGAGATGGGCCAAAAACCTCAATAGACATTTTCGAAAGAGGAAATCCAAATGGCCAACAGACACATGAAAAGATGTTCAAGATCACTAGCAATCAGAGAAATGCAAATCAAAACCACAATGAGGTTTCACCACACCCCAGTGAGAATGGCTCACTTTCAGAAATCTACCAACAACAGATGCTGGAGAGGATGTGGGGAAAAAGGGACACTAACCCAGTATTGGTGGGAATGCAAACTGGTTAAGCCACTATGGAAGTCAGTCTGGAGATTCCTCAGAAACCTGAATATAACCCTACCATACAACCCAGCCATCCCACTCCTTGGATTTTACCCAAAGGAAATTAAGTTGGCAAATAAAAAAGCCATCTGCACATTAATGTTTATTGCAGCTCAATTCACAATAGCTAAGACCTGGAACCAACCCAAATGCCCATCAACAGTAGAGTGGATAAAGAAATTATGGGACATGTACTCCATAGAATACTATACAGCAGTAAGAAACAATGAAACCCAGTCATTTGCAACAAGATGGAGGAATCTGAAAAACATCATGCTGAGTGAATTAAGCCAGTCCAAAAGTGATGAATAGCATATGTTTTCCCTGATCAGTGAGAACTAGCTGAGCACCAAAGGGGAAACCTGTTGAAATGAAATGGGCACTATGAGAAACAGGGACTTGATCAGCTCTTGTACTGACTGTTGATGTGCAATGTAAATCTTTATCCATTTTAGTATTTTTTTTAGTTCTAGTACTGTAATTAACACACAATTATTCTTAGGTGTTTAAATTGTGACTGAAAAGTGATCCCTGTTAAATATAAGAGTGGGAAAGAGAGAGGGAGGAGATGTACAATTTGGGGCATGCTCAATCGGACTTGTCCCAAGCTGTGGAGTTAGAAACGTGCCAGGGGATTCCAATACAATCCCATCAAGGTGGCATGTACCAATGCCATCGCACTAGTCCAAGTGATCATCTTCAGTTCACAATTTATCACACTGATAGGTCTATGAGTCAAAGGGATCACACACACATTACTAATGTCTGCTAATACTGATAGAACCAAAAGGAGAGAACGATCCAACTTGGGAAGCGGGATACACAGCAGACTCATAGAATGTCAGATGTCCTAAATAGCACCCTGGCCTCAGAATCAGCCCTTAAGGCATTCGGATTGGGCTGAAAAGACCATGAGAGTATTTTAAGCATGGAAAGCCAACACTCTGGCAAAAAAAAAAAAAAAAAAAAAACTAAATGAAAGATCTCAGCGAGTGAGATCCCAGTGGAAAGAACAGGGCCATCAAAGAAGGAGGTACCTTTCTCTGAAGGGAGGAGAGAACTTCCACTTTGACTATGACCCTGTCGAAATCCGATTGAAGTCAACGAACCCTAAAGGCTTCTATAGCCTCGGCAACTTATGACTAGAGCCTAAGGAGATTACTGACGCCATAAACAAGAGTGTCAAATTGTTAAGTCAACAACAGGAGTCACTTTGTACTTACTCCTCATGTGGGATCTGTCCTTAATGTGTTGTCCATGTGAAGTAATGCTATAACTAGTACTGAAACAGTATTTTTACACCTTGTGTGTTTGTGTGGGTGCAAACTGGGAAAATCTTTAGTTAGTATATACTGTATCGATCTTCTGCATATAAAGATAACTGAAATTGAAAAAAACCTTGGTGTTAAATTGGAAATTGCACAGAAAATTAATCAACTTTTTTTAAAATCATGTAGGATATCTGTCCTTAATGTGCTGTACATTGTGATTTAATGCTATAACCTGTATCCCAACAGTATTTTTCACTTTGTGTTGCTATGTGAGGGCAAACTGTTGAAATCTTTACTTAATATATACTAAACTGATCATCTGTATATAAAAAGAATTGAAAATGAATCTTGATGTGAATGGAAGGGGAGAGGGAGCGGGAAAGGGGAGGGTTGTGGGTGAGAGGGAAGTTATGGGGGCAGGAAGCCATTGTAATCCATAAGCTGTACTTTGGAAATTTATATTCACTAAATAATAGTTAAAACAAGAAATTGTATTCATTTACTTTTTATATCCTCATTTATTCTTTCAACTAAAAGAATGACTCTATCAAGATGCTGAGTTTTAATGTCAAAGCAAACATGTTTCTTGCCCTCCTGAATTTTCAATTTGGCAAGAAAAAGCAGTCTACACAAAGAGTATTGCCTGATATAACAAACATTATTGTAAAATGAATGGATACATTTAAGCATTCCTCATCCAGCAATTCTAATCCCATGAATTATAATTGACAGAAGTAATCACAAACAGAACTCCATGTCATCCTGCTTCCATTTACATTTATACTTAAAATCTTAAAAATAAAACACCATAAATATACTTAAGAATGCATATTTATATGCTACCTTGATGTTAAATATGAGAATAATAACCATGCAGCAATAGCACCTTTGAGTCTCCTTTCTTTTTCAGACAAGTTACAATCCTATGTGTTTCTCTACAGTGAAGATTATCATTATAGATACTCTTCCTCTCCCTCACTTTTTATTTTAGAGATGAGAAACCTGGGGTTTTAGAAACTGAGCCCCAAGATAAAAGGAATATTTCCTTTTTTAAAGAAGATTTATTTTTTTATTTGAAAGACAGAGTTACAGATAGGCAGAGGCAAAGAGAGAGAGAAGTATTCTATCCACTGATTCACTCCCCAAATGGCTGCAATTGCCATAGTTAAGCTGATCCAAAGCCAGGAGCCTGGAAGTTCTGGGTCTCCAATGTGGATGTAGGGTCCCAGGTGTTTGAGCCATCTTCTACTGCTTTCGTAGGCTAGAACAGAAAGCTGGATTGCTAGTGGAGCAGCAGGAACTTGAACCAGCACCCATATAAAATACCAGTGCTGAAGGCAGAGGCTTAGCCCACTATGCCACAATGCTGGTCCCGAAAGATTTCTTAAACCACTATTTCACTTTGTTTGGCCTTTAACCTAGACGTTTTAACAATATTTCCATGGGCAAATTCAATTCTAAACTCTTTCCACCTCAGCTTTCTCTTTGTAAATTGATAATACTGTCTCTAGAATTAATCTAAGGTATAATTGATACAAAGTAAGGCATTTACTCCGTTAATCTGGCCCCTAGAAGATACTTGGCAATGTTAGTTCTGTATCCAGTTCTCCTGTGGCTTTTTTTTTTTTGTACTTGGTGAATTACAGGGTGGTGTAAAATAATTTGAAATGAACAATAAACATCGACAAGACACATAAAAAATTGTGTTCCCAAATCTAGATGTTAAACTATGCCGTCTACACCTGTGCTGAGAGTTACATTGAAATCGGTGTCACTTATTACTTCGGAGAAGCTGTCCAGGAATAAAGCAGCCAGTAGGATTTTTCTGAGGGAAATAGCCTGTGTGAGGGAACCGTGATTTCGGACTCAGCAGCAGTGGCTGTCACTTCTTAAGCTTTTGTTCAAGAAGGGAAGAACAGCACCTGACCCTTGAGATTTGGGGTGGGAACGAAGGGAAGGAGGGATGTAAACAAAAGCAAATGCCTTCTGGTTCCCAGCCTGTCTCCACTCACCCCACACTGAAGCCCTAGGAGAGGACCAGTAAGTCTATCTAGGAATGTCCTGGCCTGGACTCCATTTCCCAGAGTCACCCGGTGCTGTAACGCTCTTGGTGCTCTGACCACCTGTGCCTGTGAATGTGAGAGAACTGCGCATGCGCGTGCCTTTCCCTGTGGCTCAGGGTTGGGAACAGATGATGTTCATTTACTGATCAGAGTGTGCCCTGAGAGGCTGCGCTGCTCCTTCTCCCACATTCACTGGGGAGTCTTGCTCTGCAAGTGCAATTGCAGGCAGTTCGGGAGCACACACCCCACACCTGCTGCCCGCTGCTTCTGTGCTTCTGCATCTGCCACACCTGGGTCCCACGTTCCAGCGACTTCTCCTGTCCCACACTCTCCGCTTTGCTCCCCGTGTGCCCCAAAGGAAGGGGATGTGCTCCGGAGATTTTCCACGGCAAGTATGGAGAACAGGAAGGTGCATCCATGCATGTGTGGGCGAGGGGTGGGTGCGATGGCGGGTGGCGGCTCCCAGACTTCAATCAGTTGCTTCTCAGTGATCCTAGGAGCTTCTCTGGCAGAGTCAAGGCTGGAACCCAGGTGTTGTCTCCCACCGCCGCTTCCCAGTCTCCCAACGCTCGGCCAGTCCCATGGGGTGCCTCGCTCAAATTCTCCTTAAAGTACACTGAACGACGAACGGCACAAGCAGGGCAGTTGAGAGCACAGGCAAAGGAAGGAATCCCATTCCCTATATTTAAGTAAGCCCAGTTCTCACTTTGGGTGGGTCAATGAATGTCTTCTGGCTGGGCCTCCAGCTATATGCCATGGTAGTTCCAGCTGGGCAGGGCTCGGTGGAATTCAGCTGGGAGCCCGAGGCAGTGGAGAGGTGGAGATGGGAGATCTGAGTAGGATCTGGCTCCTGGCCCCCATCCTGGACCCCATGGACATATTTGACAGCTGGGGTGCCTTGTGTTTGGATGTATTTCCCAGCAGCAACATGAATCTTGTGCAGTAGCTTTGTGGATTGATCTCTCCTCCATGTTTAATTAACAGACCCTTTTTCAATCTGGAGCTTGAGGCCATGGACACGTAGCTGATTTATTTTCCTGCTTTTCGATTTCTGTCTTCAACCCTTCTTTCTTATGTTATTAGGGATATCAACTATTTTTACCTGCTACTAATCCTTTGCAAAGTGAGAAGTGAACTGAAATTAATGCAAATCTACCACATGAGTTAATAATGAGCTACTTTAATATGGATTTTCATAAAGTGGAGAGCAATGAAAACATAAATACAGAAAAGTAGCAATTGTTCTCTTCTAGTTCTTTACAATCACTCAATGTTCCCCCAAGCTGATTATCTTACAGTCCACTTGGTTTTAAGTAAGAGGGCCAGTTATTTTTTAAAACAATATTTTAAATTTATTTATTTGAAAGGCAGAGTTACAGAGAGGCAAAGGCACAAAGATAGAAAGAGAGAGAGAGGTCTCCCATCTGCTGGTTCACTCCCCAGATGGTTACAATGGCCAGAACTGCATGGATCTGAAGTCAGGAGCCAGGAACTTCTTCCAGGTCTCCCACACAGATGCAGGGGACCAAGCACTTGGGCCATATTCCAATGTTTTCCCAGGCCATACCAGATAACTGGATCAGAAATGGAGCAGCCAGGTCTCGAACCATCACCCTTGTGGTTTTAATCACTCAGTCACAACACCAGCCTCAAGTAACTTTTCTTATTCTGGGTTCTGTGTTTAACCCCATGACATTTTCAACATGGGAGGATATTAGTGATAGATCTTCATAATGACTGTGGTCTGTGGACGCCTTTGTACAAGGTGTCAATGTGAGGAGGGGTAAGGAAGAAAAGAGAAAATATGCCCCCTCCCCCCACAGAGATGCACACACAGTACAGTAAAAGATGTGGATTTGGGCTGGCACTGTGACTCAGTAGGTTAATCCTCTGCCTGTGTTGCCAGCATCCCATATGGGCACCTGTTTGAGTCCCAGCTGCTTCTCCTCTGATCCAGTTCTCTGCTATGGCCTGGGAAGGCAGTGGAAGATGGCTCAAGTGCTTGGGCCTCTGCACCCAGGTGGGAGACCCAGAAGAAGCTCTGGCTCCTGGCTTTAGATCAGTGCAATTCTTCTGGCCATTTTGGCCAACTAGGGAGTGAACCAGCAGAAGGAAGACCTTTCTCTCTGTCTATCCCTCTCACTATCTGTAACTCTACCTCTCAAATAAATAAATAAAACATCTTTTAAATAAAGAGAGATGTGGCCTTGAAAACTATTGATATAGACTAACTTTCAGTATAGTGAAGTTTTCACTGGGTTAACTGAGTGATTCATAGATTCTGTTAGAGTCCTATTGTCACCAGATTACCAATCTGTGAAACTCATTTAGCATAGTAAGGTTACCTAGGAAGTAAAAATAGAAAGGGAATCCTGGATAGAGGTCGTTAGGGTAACAGCATTCTTCCTGTCAAACCCAGTGTGTTTTTGACCTTTTCTCCCATGCACACTCTATCCCAGTGCTTGTGAGTGGACAAGCAGTTATGTGTTTCTGCTGAAAAGAGTTGCTTCACACCCAGGAAACAACTGTAAGACCACTTTCTCAGCAACTATGTTGTGTCTACATTAATGCAAACTTGAAAACAGCCAAGAACAGGATTCCTAGACTACTCAGGCTGACTATTCTTCGCACATCATTCCCTGCTCTGCTATAAGTTTCTGGCAAGTTCTTTAAAATTTTTAGGGGAGACGTGTTTCACACGAGAGACATAATCTGGTAATGTAGCAGTGATGTCTTTAAGAAAAGGTGCCATGTGAGGAAGCAGTCTGATGGTGTCCATTCATCTTCCCATTAATGACTTTCATTGATGTCTAGCACAGGGTTGCAGCAGGCAATCCTCCTCCTGAATTGATCAAGCCAGGAGGATTCATCTACAGTTTATCTGAGCTTTCTTTGTATGAGGGAATAACCAAAATACTACATTGTATACAGTGCATTTTTTAGATTCATTTTATTTACTCAAAAGGCAGATTTACAGAGATTGAAAGAGAGGTCTTTGATCTATTGGTTCACTCCTCAAATGGCTACAATGATTTGGGCTGGGCCAGGTGAACCCAGGACCTAGGAGCTTCTCCTGGTTCTCACACTTGATTTCAGGGGCACAAACACTTGGGCCATCATCCTCTGCTTTCCCAGGTGAATTAGAAGGGAACTAGATTGGAAATGGAGCAGCCAGTTCTTGAACCAGTGCCCATGTGGGGTGCTGGCACTGCCAGGGTCTGCTTAACCTACTACACCAGTCCCATGTGCATTTTTTCAAAGGGGGGAGGGTTAATTTTTTTCTAATATGACTCAAAATAAAGATTATAGTTTGTAGTAGATGATGATTTTGGTTATATTTTGAGTTTCATTAAATTTCTATATTTTTGAAGTTAATGAGTACTAGTATTTTTTAAGATTTATTTATTTTACTTGAAAGTCAGATTTACACACAGAGAGAAGGAGAGGCAGAGAGAGAGAAGTCTTCCATCTGCTGGTTCACTCACCAATTGGCCACACTACAGTGGTCAGAGCTGTGCCGATCCAAAGCTACGAGCCAGGAGCTTCTTCTGTGTAGTAGTTATCTTATGTTATCCTTGCTTTGGATAAACAAACTCTCTACCATTCCACATTTAAAAGGCTTTTGAAAACAGGTTTATTTTTAGGGCTGGCACTGTGGCATGGCAGGTGAGGCTGCCACCTACAATGCTGGCATCCCATACGGGTGCTTTTTTGAGATCCAGCTTTCTGCCATGGCCTGGGAAAGCAGTGGAAGATGGTGCAAGTTCTTGGGTTCTGCACCCGCATGGAAGACCTGACAGAGGCTTCTGGCTTCAGATAGGTCCAGCTCTGGCTATTGCAGCCACTTTTGGAGTGAATCAGTGCATGGAATACCTCTCTCTCTGCCTCTGCCTCTCTAATTCTGCCTTTTAAATAAATAAATAAATTTTTACATGCTACACCACAGTGCTGGGCCCAAGACCTAACAGGTTTTCTGGGTGCTTATCCTGGGGTTCACTTTGAGCGCTAAGCACAGTTATTCTGTGTGACTGAATATTTCATGTTTCTTCTTATGGAAAAGTTTTCTCATGTTCTGAGTGATTAGGCTACATTTGCCCATAGTGGAAACTAAAACTTAATTTGGCATTTGAACACCCAAAGTGCTAATTCCTGTAATCTTCTGAATTTAATCAGAAAATGTGTTTTGAAACATTTGGTCTATGGGTAAGCAGGGCAGTTTTCTGGATCCCTGTGAGAGTTGATAAACTGATGGTGTGTTTCTACCCCCTATTATATTCTGAAATGTACTTCATTTTATTTTCTTAAAATAGCTATATTTGAAATTTGATCCCCCCTTCTGAAATTTTTGTGCTTCTGTCCTTATAACCATGGACATGAGTATACCTTTTCTTTCTCTTTATTATGCTAAAAAGCAATGGGACATTGCAGCTCTCTCCCCTGGCAGCACATCTTATGCAGTACGTCTCTTTGAATTAGACCCTGGGTTAACTTGGCAGCACTTAAAGGCATATATCTAAACCCAGTGTACCTAATAAATGAAAGTCATCATAAAGTCAATATGCTTTGTAAACCTCTCATCTCTTGTTTTGAAATGTGTTGTGAATGTGTCTTTTATGTCAGTGTCTGTAAGCCAGAGACTTCCCACTTAAGGCAGAAGGTTGCTGAGGGACAGCACAACTGTAGTTTTGCTCTGTTTTTTTTTTTTTAACTGTGGCTACTCTCTCACTCTTTCTCTTTATTTTATTAAGATTTAAATTTTTTATTTTAAAGGCAGAGTTACAGAGAAAGAGGCAGAGACAGAAGGATGGGGATCTTGCATCTGCTGGTTCACTCAAGAGACTGCAACGAATAATGCTGGCCCAACCTGGAAGTCCAACCAAGTGTCCCATGTTGGTGCAAGGACCCAATTACTTGTGCCATCTGTTTCTGCTTCCCCAGTTGCATTAGCAGGGAGCTGGATCAGAAGTGGAGCAGCTGTGACTCAAACTGGCACTCATGGGGCTGGCATTGTAGCACAATAGGGAAAGCTACCATCTGCAATGCCAGCTTCCCAGATGAGCAGCAGTTCACGTCCCAGTTGCTCCACTTCTAACCTAGCTCCCTGCTGATGGCCTGAGAAAAGCAGCAGAGGATGACTCAAGTGTTTGGGTCGTTGTAACCCATGTGAGAGAACCAGATGGAGTGCCTGGCTCCTGGTTTCTGTGTGGTTCAGCCCTGGCCATTGCAGCCATCTCAGATGGAATGTCTCTCCTTTTTTAGCATTTATTTATTTTTAAGGCAAAGATAGAAAAAGGGAGAGAATGAGAAAGAGATTTTTCATCTGCTGGTCTACTCCCTACATGGCTGCAATGACCAGAATTGGGCCAGGCCCAAGCCAGGCACCAAGAGCTTCCTTCAGGTCTCCCACTTGGGTGGCAAGGACCCAGGTATTGGGCCATCTTCTACTTTTCCAAGGCCACTAGCAGAGATCTGGGTCAGAAGTGGAACAGCGAAGATATTAACTGGTGCCTATATGGGATACCAGCATTGCAGGCAGCAGCTTTACCTGCTAATCCACAATGCCATCCCATCTGACTCTCCCTCCTCTCCATAACTCTGACAGTTTTTTTTTAAGATTTATTTTATTTATTTGACAGAGTTACTGATAGAGACAGAGACAGATAGAGAGGTCTTCAGTCTGCTGGTTCACTTCCCAAATTGCTGCAGTGGCCAGATCTGAGCTGATCTGAAGCCAGGAGCCTGTAGCTTCTTCTGGATCTTCCATGTGGATATAGGGGGCCAAGTACTTGGGCCATACTGTGCCACTTTCCCAAGCACATTAGCAGGCAGCTGGATGGGAAGTGGAGCAGCCAAGACCCAAACCAGGGACCATATGGGATGCAGGCCAGGGCCTCAACCAGCTGTGTCACAGCACCGACCCCCAAAACTCTTTCAAATAAATAAATCATTTTTAAAGGGTAGAGACACATATTGGATCCCAGCATTTTATTTGGTGGTGGCTTAATCCACTGTGACACAAAGCCAGGCCCACCCTTTATCCTGCTGATGACTTGTGTGTCAAGATCTTGGTAATATCTGCTGAACAAATGTTGGTATTATGCTAGACTCTTCTGTTTTATTTTAGTTCTCATTTGGTGAGTTTATTTTGGCTGCCACTTTTGGATAGCAAGCTGTGATGTCATCAGTGGCTAAAGCTGCTGTGTGTTAGGCTGGCACTGATTCTACCTTACCATTTCTTCAAATAGAAGTGGAAAATGAAATCCTCTCAAAACTAACATGCTACAAAGTAACAACTGGAAATCAAGCTTCCTTTTTTCTCACCTAACAGACCCAACTGGTCTCTGTGTTTCTCACTTTAGCCCTAACCTATATCAGATTCCTAGAGCAGAAGGAAGCTTATTTTTCAAGGCAGAATTCATAGATGTGGTTGTCCATTCACCTCTGAGAATTAAAGCCATCACTCTGCTTTTTGACTGGTTTTCAGTTTGTGGTGGTGCCATCTCTCACAGGAAGACTGATTGCTCACAGAAGAGTACACCTAGGTGGAGAAAACTTTATGAAGTGGGTTTTCCAAAGTGAAATGAATTCTTGCCTGGACATCCTTGAGATCATGAACAGCAGAGTGGGGAAATTCTTAGCTATGTCCATTCACAACCTTTCCTTTGTGTTCAATGTATTCCTCCCTTACATAGTGCCCCATGCTCTCCTTCTGTTGCACACATACAAGGCATGTCTGTGATTGAGGCTGTTTGTGTACCACTGCAGTATCTGGAGTTGTCTTTGTCTCCATCTCTAACCAGAAACTCAGATGCAGAGTAAAGAGGGGAATGCCAGCCTGCCACACAGGGTTTGGGCCCCTTGCTACTTTACTTTTCTTCAGTGCAGGAGCAGCCTTAAACAGAGCTGTACTGGATGGTATTATTTCTTTTAGATTTGAGTGCTTGGATAGCAAAAGAAATACATATTTTTTTCTTATAGAACAGATTGAGGAGGCACTACATAAAGTCAGCAGCAAATTTCTTGGCTCCTGTTACATGTCAAGATGAGTCAGAATATTTAGGGCCTTTTGTTAAATTTTTTACAAAATTAAAAATATTTATTTATTTGGGTTTTTTTGACAGGCAGAGTGGACAGTGAGAGAGAGAGAGAGAGAGAGAGAGAGAGAGAAAGGTCTTCCTTTTTCCATTGGTTCACCCCCCCCCCCCTGCAATGGCCACTGTGGCAGGTGCACTGCAGCCAGTGCACAGTGCTGATCTGAAGTCAGCAGCCAGGTACTTCTCCTGGTCTCCCATGTGGGTGCAGGGCCCAAGCACTTGGGCCATCCTCCATTGCATTCTTGGGCCACAGCAGAGAGCTGGAGTGGAAGAGGTACAACTGGGACAGAATCCATTGCTCCAACCAGGACTATAACCCAGGGTGCCGGCACCACAGGAGGAGGATTAGCCTATTGAGCCAACACACCAGCCAATATTTATTTATTTGAAAGGCAGAGTTACAAAGAAGAGAGAGATGTAAATCGTTTATCCACTATTTCACACCCCTAATGGCCACAGCAGCTGGGGTTGGAACTGGATTAAAGTCAGTAGCCAGTATCTTCCACATTTCCCATGTGGGAGTAGGAGCACAAGCACCATCCTTTGCATCCTTTGCAGCTTTCCTAGGCACATGAAGGAGCTAGATCAGAAGTAGAGCAGGTGGGACATGAACTCATGCACAATACAGAATACCAGCATCACAGGCAATGGCTTTCACACTATGCTCTACTGTTTGTTTTTTATTATTTTTATTTATTATTTTTTATTTATTTTATTTTACTTTATTTAAATTAGAGAGATGCAGAGGCAGAGAGAGAGGGACAAAGGTTTTCCATCTTCTGGTTTACTCCCCAGATGGCTTCAATGGCTGGAGCTACCCCAAACTGAAGCCAAGACCTGGGAGCCTCTTCCAGTTATCCCACATGGGTGCAGGGGCCCAAGGACTTGGGTCATCCTCTACTGATTCCCCAGACCTTAGAAGAGAGCTGGATCAGAAATGGAGCAGTCGAGACTCAAACCAGCTCCCATAAGGGATGTCGGCAATGCAGGCAGCAGCTTTCCCTGCTGGGACACAGTACCAGCCCCTCTATTGTCTGTTTTATGGAAATATATATATTTAAGGGATATTAGAAGGTCATTCAGGCCCTTCCTACAAAACATTTTGAAATAATGATTGACAGTCTATAAGACTGTTTCCAAAGGTAGAGAGCTGCAGGGACAGAGAGGCAGTGATATTGAAAGGGTATGAGGAACAAGGGAAGACAGGAAGGCCAGAAGAAACCTTGAAAAGTATTGCAAAGGATAAAGTAATAGGACACAGGTCATTTGTGCAGATGGCCAAAATTAACCATTTCTATTTTAGGGTTTTCCTTTTTTATTTAAATTAGAAATAATCTCTAACATAATTTGTGATATACTTGACTCACTTTTGAGTTTTCTTCTTACAGATACAATGCGCTTATAAGATGTAGAGGGGCTGGTACTGTGGCACTGGCACCCCATATGGGCACCAGTTCTAGCCCCAGCTGCTGCTCTTCTGATCCGGCTCTCAGCTATGGCCTGGGAAAACAGTAGAAGATGGCTCAAGTGCTTAGGCCTCTTCACCCAAGGAGGGACAAAGAAGAAGCTCCTGGTTCTTGGCTTCAGATCAGTGCAGCTCCATCTGTTATAGCCATTTGGGGAGTGAACCAGCAGATGGAAGACCTTTATCTCTGTCTCTTCCTCTCACTGTCTATAATTCAACCTCTCAAATAAATAAAATCTTAAAAAATAAGATGTAGTGAAGTACTGTAATTAAATGCAATAGTACACTGCTAAATATACAGTTAGCATTAAATTTTTGTTGAGAAAGGGATGAGCTTGGCTTTATGTGTCTTGCTTAGAGCAGAATTTTTATTACTGAATTTGAGATAATTAAAATTTAGTTTTATAATTGAAACATTGACCATTTTTACGGCTGCAGCCTCCCCCTCACACTCTGTATCCCTATGCAGATAGTCCACATGAGGGTACAACAGAAAGTGGCCTGCATATCTGGAGTAATGCAAATATGCCCTTTGCTTAAACCAGGAGATTGATCAACTGGAGTTCTTTATGATTCTTTTTGCATTTTTTTGTAGAGTGAAATATGGTGATTTGGGAAAAGTATCTTGTCTTCTACTAGATGATTCCAATTGTCTTTCTTATCCATCTACCTGGCATCACAGGTGATTCCCAAGAAAAGTATTGGGCTCTATGGAAAAAAAAAGTGGCCACTTCAGAGTTGATGTATTTCTCCTGCAAAATTGGAGAAATATTTTGCAAGAAGCAGTTCATGGAGGATGTATACTTCCCTAGAAATGAGACTGAAGTGATTCCCTTTATTTACCCCTCCCTGAGCTAGGTCCTGAGGTTCATTGACCAGGGCAAGAATGCTAATATTTATAGGCCAATTATGAATGATCCATGTTTGTCTTACACATGAGATGTCTACAGATCTGTTTCTCAAGGCCTTTAAGATAAAATAAGAAAATTTTGCAACAAAAGAGAAGGTTGGCATTGCCTGTTGCCTTGGTCTAGGATCTGTGCATTTATTACTCACTTAGTTTTCTGACTCCTATTGTGAGTATCTCCTAATGGTTCCTTTTGGCCATTCCTGTGTCCAGATTCCTTAATGGGTGACAATCTTTGACCAGACTTCCAGTCTGATAACTCAGCCCAAATTGGAGTTGACTAGTTTGCGTACCCACTTCAGGATTAAGGTGGTCCAAAACTGCCAATGACCAATGACTGGGCTGTCTTTATGCTTGCTCAAGAGATAAGACTCTGGGCACAGGTCCCAAGTGGCTTTGCTTGGCCCTTGGTGACCAGGCTGATTCTCAGGTAGGCAGGGAACTTGTTGGCTCACAGAAGTCTATGGATTTCTGTTTTGCACTCATCTGCAAAATATTTGAAAGATTTCTCTTGGATCTCAAAAGTCCTGAGTAGGGAGTTTTATTTTGTATTGAGATGTGTCTTTATAAAGACAAGTGTCACTGAAGACTGTGTATCATCCTCAGAATTAACTGAACTCACCCAGGCCTGGATAGAGTTCTGGGATCCTGGCTTCAGGCTGAACATTGCCTGCTGTTGTGAGCATTTGAGGATGTACCAGAAAATGGAAGGTATCTCACTCCCTCCCCATCTCAAATAAAATGAAAAACAGATAAAAATTGGGAAAAAATGTGTTTTGCCTTGTTTCCTAAGGAAAAAGTAATTACTGTTGTTATAGGTAGAACTCATTTGTACACTTCACAAATACTCATAGATCTCAGGTTAAAGGCTTGGTGATCACTGCTGGCTGGGCGGCCTACTGAGCTCCCATTCTGTAATGCATCCCCTTCCATCATCTGCAGTTCACTTTGGGTGCTCATAAAACACCAAGCTGCCTCCTGACTTTGCATCCCTGTGTTCTTTATACATAGCTTGGCCATAATCTCATTTTCTTTAGCAGCATGCTAATTTTTATGAGTACTTCCCAGGCAAAGAATAATGGGAACATTGATTTTCTCTGAGCTTTTGCCCTAAGTGGTTTATTTTATGCAATTGATTCTGGGTGATGTGTAGAACTTTGCTGGACTAGAATTTGTGGTGCAGAAGTTGAAATTAGAGAAATAGGGCTATCACTGCCACTTCCACTGTGCCCCACCCTACAACCTATGCCTGCCTTTGAATTCTGTTTTTATAGGTGTTAGAATGAGGCAGTAGAGATTCAATAAAGAAATACATTTTCAATGGTTAAACATTTTTATTTTTATTAATACAAAGAGAACACATTGCATTAGAATAATTCCAGAAGAACATAATCATACTTCTCTATTTCCTCCTCCTTTCTTCCTTTCTCTTTTTAAGGACTTAATAAGCTGGCTTTTTTCCCAAACCTAGTCTTTGCCCCTTCACCTCCAGCCTTCCTGTCCATTCGTTCCTACTTTACAATCTGGTACTTTAAACTTTTTCCCCTTCTTTCATGCATGTTTTGCCTACTCCTACCCCAATTCCAAAGAAGAAAAAATGAATAAAAATCATGAGATATTGATTCAAAGACAGGAATCCTATCCAGAAATACAGAAAAAAAGTTACCTCCTTTTTATTAACAATTTATTTATTGATTTACCTTTCTTGAAGAGGGAGCTGGAAGTTCTGCGAAGTCTGTCCTTAGAATGTCAGGAGATCCAGAGATATTGGATAGACTCTTTACAGTCTGTTTGTTTTATTGTGAGAGATGTTGTTCCTCTTGCCTGTGGCAGAAAAAAATGAGATTTCAATGATTTTTTTCTGCATTACTAATTTTTATGATGAGCCTCTTCTTTATCAATGGATAGAGACCTGTCAAATTTACTATAAGCAAAAAATGTCACAGACACAACTGCTTCCAGAGGAGATGCATGCCTCTCCATTCCCACATGGCCTTCCCCTGAGATCTCCAGGTGGCTTCTCTTGGTCTCCTGAAAGCAAAGAGAAGATTCCAACCACAGAAAAAGTTCACTATGACTGTGGTGTTGTTTCTTGAAGTTTCTGTCCAAAAAGTAATCATTTAAGAACACCAGGGGCATTTTATTAGTTTCATAGGACTCTCTTCTTCCTGGCTTTACTGGAGAGAAAAAATAACCAAAGTTGAAACATAATTCTAGGCAAAGCACAATTATTTATCTGCAGAACAAAAATCTTCATATTTTTCTGCACAATGTTAGTCTTATATGGGTTAGAAAGAAAAAATACCATTTAATGTCTTAGAACTCTCTAAGGTTAAAAAGTGCTCTTATAAACTCCAAAAGCACTAACATTGTGCATTTCTGGATGATATGAAAATTCTAAATTTGAAATCAATTACATTGATTGGCTTTGCAGAGTAGGAAGAAAATAATTGGTTTATTATTTATATAGAGAGACTATGAAAGAAGCTATTCATTGGTACCAATTGTCTATGATAAGTTTAGTGTTTACGAAACCATGATTCATTTTATTTTATGAGCTATGTCCACTTGAAATTGTGAAAGAAAACATAAAATAGTGGTTGCAATTCACTTTAACAGATTTTTTGAAAGATTTTATTTATTGAATTGAGAGGTAGAGTTATAGACAGTGAGAGGTAGGACAGAGAAAAAGGTTTTCCACCCATTGGTTCATTCCCCAAATGGCTGCAACAACCAGAGCTGCTTGATCCAAAGCCAGGAGCCAGGTAGTTCTTTCCAGTCTCCCATGGGTGCAGGGGCCCAAGCACTTGGGCCATCTTATACTGCTTTCCCAGGCCATAGCAGAGAGCTGGATTGAAAGAGGAACAGCTGGGACTAGAATCGGTGTCCATATGGGATTCTGGTGCTGCAGGTGGAGGATTAACCTACTGCACCATGGTACTGGCCCCACAATTCTCTTGAAAACAGAAACATTTATTCCTGAGTATTTTACTTTTCATATATTTATGAGAAGATGATGTCTGATTTCTTTTGGAATTCCCTTTTTCCTTTGATTATTTTCTATGACTAGTTTCTTAAAAGGACTTGCATTGTTAACATCTACAGTTAGGCCAATGAAGTCCTGACAGGGCACATATGTCTCTAGAATTAGAGGAGTGCTCATCATTCTCATACTGTGTTCTGTTGCTGTTCAGCCTGTGACAGTCAGACATGTAAATAAAAAACCAGAAATTCAGCATGTGGTTACCCCACAAGGAATCTTATCTTGTCTCCATCTGAATAATTTTGATAGCCAGGTGTTTTTAAGTTGCTAAATATTCTCCTAGTTTGTATTTATTTAAAGACTATTAACTTAGTACCACAATTTTTGTTACAGTAATTTGATTGCATACAAGGAGTTTACAAATTCATACCTTGACTAGAAGTTTTACTTTGTAACATTCACAGACTAGCAGAAGTCATAAACCATTAACCCTCATTTTTCTAAAATAAGAGGTTGTTATGGATATGAGTATATAAAGAGTATATTTTTTAAGATTTTATTTATTTATTTGAGGTAGAATTACAGACAGAGAGAAAGGTTTTCCTTCCATTGGTTCATGCCCCAGATGGCTGCAATGGCCAGTGCTGCACCCATCGAAAGCCAGGAACCAGATGCTTCTTCCTGGTCTCCCATGCGGGTGCAGGGGCCCAAGCACTTGGGCCATCTTCCACTGCTTTTCCAGGCCATGGCAGAGAACTGGACTGGAAGAGGGGCAGCCAGGACTAGAACCAGCACCCATATGGGATGCCAGCCCCACAGGCAGAGGATTAACCTACTGCACTGCAGCACCAGCCCCAAGTACATGAAGAATTTAGAACAGAAAATTTACCAACTTCATGGATTTTACCTCCCTTTCAAAACTTTTAATAACCTTTGGGATGCAAAATGCTAATTTAAGGTACTGTAATTAAATTCACACAAACAAAAGATGTTTTAGGATGTTTTACTTCATTATTTAAGTTGGATACTGTAAGGAAATTCTAGATTATTTTGTGGATAAATTGTAATTTCTTTTCACAAGTGTATTTGAGTAGAAACACAAGATTTTATAATCAATTATTTTTGTTTAAAACATAGGCTTATATATGTTTTGTATTAAAATAAAAGCAGCTGAGAAGAATCTTAACTTAAAAGCATCAAGTCTTCAGGCATCTCTACAGATCTTTTTCATTCTCTAAGACATGCAGTCAGACTGCTGATGCAGAAAATACCAATTCACCTTAAGCTTCAATGTATAAAAGAAAGCATTTGGGAAACCAACATTATTAATATTAAGTCTGAAAGCATTTCTACCTCTTGACTGAATGACTTTTCCTTCTGTCAACTTTAAACTCTAATGAATAAAAATTGTGTTTTGAACATAATTTTCTCAGGTCAATCTAATACTTTAGGGCACTTGTATTTGTTTTGTAAGTCTTAAGGAAAACAAAAAGGTTATCTCTAATCTTTTATTAGATTTAAAATTTTACAGCAAAGTAATACAATCTGCTTGTCCAAATATTATGGCTTTTAAAAATTCTCTTCATGTATGTAAATTAATAAAGCTTATTCCAATATGTATTTTCTGTATTTTCATTTGCTGAAGCAGGGTTCAAATGGTGTTTTTAGGATCTTGCCAACAACAGCCCTATGTACACATAAATTACCAGAGCCATTAAATGGACAATAAAAACTGGTTGAGGCTACTGATGAATGCTTCAAAAGGAATCAGATACACACAGATTTTATTGTCATATTCAACTCAACTGAAGTCTTTCTTAAAATTGTACTCTTGATAGGCTGAAGACAGAGTAATGGAGTTAGTTCTTTACGCCAAAGATACATGGATCTGTTGTACAAAGGCTTCATTCTCTGTTAGCCATCAGTAACTTGAGGGCTTTCTGTAGATTCTGATAGCAGTGCTTACATCTTCATATTGCAAAGCACTGCCAGCATATTTGCAGTATTTCTGAGCTCTCACAAAGTCCTCCGGGGTGAGGTGGGTATCACCTTGGGAAACTGTACTGAAAAGTGCTGGATCAATGGCTGGAAGGGTCAATAGAGTAGGTTGGATAGTATTCCTTGGTACACCCATGCTATGAGGCACTTTCGCTGGTGTATTGGCTGGGACATGTGCACCAAGAGGACTCTGTATTCAACTATAGCTATCTGATGGCATGCTGCCTGGGTCAAATGCTGAAGATGATGATGGCTGAGGTGTGCTGAGTAGGCAGAGATGCTACTACAGCATCTTCATTTTCTTCACCATCAGTATCTTCCTCAATTGCAATAGGGCCTGCTTGAGGAGTTTCCTCATTGTTTAAGCAATTATGGATATATGTTGCCTTCCACCTTGTATAGTTTCTGTGTTTCACATTTTTATCAGTGTTATGTCAAACATGGTTATAATATCTATTAAAAGACTTGGAGTATAGAAGAACTTGATCATTTAAAAAAACATCAACCCCAAAGCCATCCAACCACCTTTACTAGGTCCATTCTGGCCACTGGATTTACTAATCAATTTTAAGAGATGTTCTTTAGGAATTAAGGTGATGCTAGCTTCATAGAAAGAATTTGGATGGCCGGCGCCGTGGCTTAACAGGCTAATCCTCCACCTTGCGGCGCCGGCACACCGGGTTCTAGTCCTGGTTGGGGTGCCGGATTCCATCCCGGTTGCCCCTCTTCCAGGCCAGCTCTCTGCTATGGCCCGGGAAGGCAGTGGAGGATGGCCCAAATCCTTGGGCCCTGCACCGGCATGGGAGACCAGGAGAAGCACCTGGCTCCTGGCTTCGGATCAGCATGATGCGCCGGCCACAGCGGCCATGGGAGGGTGAACCAATGGCAAAAAGGAAGACCTTTCTCTCTGTCTCTCTCACTATCCACTCTGCCTGTCAAAAAAAAAAAAAACGGAAAGAATTTGGGAGGATTCCCTCTTTCTTTTCTGATTGTTCTGAATAGTTTGAGAAGAATTGGAGTTAGTTCGTCTCTAAATGTCTGGTAGAACTCAGCAGTGAATCCATCTGGTAATGGGCTTTTATTTGTTGGGAGGGCCTTTATTACTGTTTAAATTTCTGTCTCAGTTATGGGTCTGTTTAGGTTTTCTATATTTTCATCATTCAATTTAGGTAGGTTGCATGTGTCCAAGAATCTGTCCATTTCTGATAGATTTCCCTGTTTGCTGGCATACAAGTCCTTGTAGTAATTTCTGATGATTCTTTTTATTTCTGTGGTGTCTGTTGTTGCGTTTCCATTTTCATCTCTGATTTTATTGATTTGGGTGTTTTCTCTTCTTTTTTTAGTTAGCTGGGCCAATGGGGTGTCAATTTTGTTTATTTTTTCAAAAAACCAGCTCCTCATTTGGCTGATTTTTTGTAATTTTTTTTGGATTCAATCCTGTTGGTTTTCTCTGATTTTAATTATTTCTCTTCTCCTACTGGGTTTGGGTTTGATTTGCTGCAGATTTTCTACATCCTTGAGATGACTTGAAAGCTCATCTATTTGGTGCGTTTCCAATTTCTTGATGTAGGCACCTATTGATATAAACTTTCCTCTTAACACTGCTTTTGTTGTAGACCATAGGTTTTGGTATGTTGTGCTGTTATCCTCATTTACTTCCAGAAAATTTTTGATTTCTCTTTTAATTTCTTCTATGACCCATTGTTCATTCAGGAGCATGTTGTTCAATCTCCGTGTGTTTGCATATAGTCTAGGGATTTCTGAGTTGCTAATTTCCAATTTTATTCCTTTGTGGTCTGAGAAGCTGCATGGTATGATTCTAATTCTTTTGAATTTGCTGAGACTTGCTTTATAGCCTAGTATGTGGTCAATCCTAGAGAAGGTTCCATGTACTGCTGAGAAGAATGTAAATGCTTTATGTGTAGGATGAAAAGTTCTGTATATATCTGTTAGATCCATTTGGGCTATAGTGTCGTTTAAATCTACTGTCTCCTTGTTGATCTTCTGTCCTGTTGATCTATCTCTGGAGTGGAGTATTGAAGTCCCCCAGAACTATTGTATTCATGTCTAAGTCTCCCTTTAAATCCCTTAACAAGTCTTTTAAATAAACTGGTACCCTGTAATTAGGTGCATATACATTGATAATCATTATATCTTCCTGTTGAATGGATCCCTTAATCATTATATAGTGCCCCTCTTTGTCTCTCCTAACAATTTTTGTGGTAAAGATACAGCATTAAAAGAGAATTACAGACCAATATCCCTGATGAACATAGATGCAAAAATACTCAATAAAATTCTGGCCAATAGAATGCAACAACACATCAGAAAGATCTTCCAACCAGACCAAGTGGGATTTATCCGTGGTATGCAGGGATGCTTCAATGTTCATAAAACAATCAACATGATACACCACATTAACAGACTGCAGAAGAAAAACCATATAATTATCTCAATAGATGCAGAGAAAGCAATTGATAAAATACAATACCTTTCATGATGAAAACTCTAAGCAAACTGGGTATGGGAGGAACATTCCTCAATACAATCAAAGCAATATATGAAAAACTCACGGCTAACATCCTATTGAATGGGTAAAAGTTGGAAGCATTGCCGCTGAGATCTGGTACCAGAAGGGATGCCCACTCTCACCACTGCTATTCAATATAGTTCTGCAAGTTTTAGCCAGAGCTATTAGGCAAGAAAAAGATATTAAAGGGATACGAATTGGGAAGGAAGAACTCAAAATATCCTTCTTTGCAGATGATATGATTCTCTATTTAGGGGACCCAAAGAACTCTACTAAGAGACTGCTGGAACTCATCGAAGAGTTTGCCAAAGTAGCAGGACATAAAATCAATGCACACAAATCAACAGCCTTTGTATACACAGGCAATGCCACGGCTGAGGAAGAACTTCTAAGATCAATCCCATTCACAATAGCTACAAAAACAATCAAATACCTTGGAATAAACTTAACCAAGGACGTTAAAGATCTCTACGATGAAAACTACAAAACCTTAAAGAAAGAAATAGAAGAGGATACCAAAAATGGAGAAATCTTCCATGCTCATGGATTGGAAGAATCAATATCATCAAAATGTCTATTCTCCTAAAAGCAATTTATACATTCAATGCAATACCAATCAAGATACCAAAGACATTCTTCTGTGTTCTGGAAAAAATGATGCTGAAATTCATATGGAGACACAGAAGACCTTGAATAGCCAAAGCAATCTTGTACAACAAAAACTAAGCCGGAGGCATCACAATACCAGATTTCAGGACATACTACAGGGCAGTAGTTATCAAAACAGCATGGTACTGGTACAGAAAAAGAAAAACCAAACATCTACAGCCAAGTTATATTTGACCAAAGATCCAAATCCATTCCCTGGAATAAGGAACGTCTATTCAATAAATGTTGCTGGGAAAATTGGATTTCCATGTGCAGAAGCTTGAAGCAAGTCTCCTACCTTTCACCTTACACAAAAATCCACTCAACATGGATTAAAGACTTAAATCTATGACCCAAAACCATCAAATTATTAGAGAGCATTGGAGAAACCCTGCAAGATATAGGTACAGGCAAAGACTACATGGAAAAGACCCCAGTTGCACAGGCAGTCAAAACCAAAATTAACATTTGGGATTGCATCAAATTGAGAAGTTTCTGTACTGCAAAAGAAACAGGAAAGTGAAGAGGCAACCGATAGAATGGGAAAAAATATTTGCAAACTATCCGACAGATAAAGGTTGATAACCAGAATCTACAAAGAAATCAAGAAACTCCACAACAACAAAACAAACAACCCACTTAAGAGATGGGCCAAAAACCTCAATAGACATTTTCGAAAGAGGAAATCCAAATGGCCAACAGACACATGAAAAGATGTTCAAGATCACTAGCAATCAGAGAAATGCAAATCAAAACCACAATGAGGTTTTACCACACCCCAGTGAGAATGGCTCACATTCAGAAATCTACCAACAACAGATGCTGGAGAGGATGTGGGGAAAAAGGGACACTAACCCACTGTTGGTGGGAATGCAAACTGGTTAAGCCACTATGGAAGTCAGTCTGGAGATTCCTCAGAAACCTGAATATAACCCTACCATACAACCCAGCCATCCCACTCCTTGGATTTTACCCAAAGGAAATTAAGTTGGCAAATAAAAAAGCCATCTGCACATTAATGTTTATTGCAGCTCAATTCACAATAGCTAAGACCTGGAACCAACCCAAATGCCCATCAACAGTAGACTGGATAAAGAAATTATGGGACATGTACTCCATAGAATACTATACAGCAGTAAGAAACAATGAAAACCGGTCATTTGCAGCAAGAAGGAGGAATCTGGAAAACATCACACTGAGTGAATTAAGCCAGTCCCAAAGAGACAAATATCATTTGTTTTCCCTGATTGGTGAAAACTGAGCACCAAAGGGGAAACCTGTTGAAGTGAAATGGACACTATAAGAAATAATGACCTGATCAGCTCTTGTCCTGACTGTTGATGTACAATGTAAATCTTTATCCTTTTTAGTATTTGTTGTTGTTCTAGTACTAGTGGTTGAACTCTATAATTAACACACAATTATTCTTAGGTGTTTAAATTGTGACTGAAAAGTGATCCCTGTTAAATATAAGAGTGGAAAAAGAGAGGGAGGAGATGTACAACTTGGGACATGCTCAATCGGACTTGCCCTAAATGATGGAGTTAGAAATGTGCCAGGGGATTCCAATACAATCCCATCAAGGTGGCATGTATCAATGCCATCTCACTAGTCCCAGTGATCAATTTCACTTCACAGTTGATCACACTGATAGATGTAAGAGTCAAAGGGATCATACAAACAAGACGAGTGTCTGCTAATACTAGCAGATAGAATCAAACAGGGAGAGAAAGATCCAACATGGGAAGTGGGATACACAGCAGACTCATAGCATGGCAGACATCCTAAACAACACTCTGGCCTCAGAATCAGCCCTTAAGGCATTCAGATCAGGCTGAAGAGCCCATGAGAGTACTGTAGGCATGGAAAGCCAAGACACCATGGAAAAGAAAAAAAAGAAGACCTAAATGAAAGATCTCTGTGAGTGAGATCCCAGTGGAAAGAACAGGGCCATCAAAGAAGGAGGTACCTTTCTCTGAAGGGAGGTAAGAACTTCCACTTTGACCATGATCCTGTCGGAATAAGATCAAAGTCAGCGAACTCTAAATGCTTCCATAGCATTGACCACTCATGACTAGAGCCTAGGGAGATTACTGATGACATAAACAAGAGTGTCAAATTGTTAACTCAGCAACAGGAGTCACTGTGTACTTACATCTCATGTGGGATCTGTCCTTAATATGTTGTCTAATGTGAAGTGATGCTATAACTAGTACTGAAAGAGTATTTTTACCCTTTGTGTTTCTGTGTGGGTGCAAACTGATGAAATCTTTACTAATTATATAGAGAATCTATCTTCTGTATATAAAGAGAATTGGAAATGGAAAAAAAAAACCTGGTGTTAAATTGGAAATGGCATGGAAAATTATGACCCTGTCGGAATAAGATCAAAGTCAGCGAACTCTAAAGGCTTCCATAGCCCTGGCAACTCATGACTAGAGCCTAGGGAGATTACTGACGCCATGAACATGAGTGTCAAATTGTTAAGTCAGCAACAGGAGTCACTGTGTATTTACACCCCATGTGGGATCTGTCCTTAATGTGTTGTCTAATGTGCAGTGATGCTATAACTAGTACTGAAACAGTATTTTTATACTTTGTGTTTCTGTGTGGGTACAAACTGATGAGGTCTTTACTAATTTATACTGAATTGATCTTCTGTATATAAAGAGAATTGGAAATGAAAAAAAAAAACCTGGTGTTAAATTGAAGTGGCATAGAAAATTAATTAATTTTAAAAAAATATTATGTAGGATCTCTGTCTTTAATGTTTGTACACTGTTATTTAATGCTATAACTAGTACTCCAACAGTATTTTTTTCATTTTGTGTTGCTATATGGGGGCAAACTGTTGAAATCATTACCTAATATATACTAAACTGATCTTCTGTATATAAAGAGAATTGAAAATGAATCTTGATGTGAATGGAAGGGGAGAGGGAGTGGGAAAGGGGAGGGTTGTGGGTGGGAGGAAGTTATGGGAGGGGGAAGCCATTGTAACCCATAAGCTGTACTTTGGAAATTTATACTCATTAAATAAAAGTTTAATAAAAAAAGAGATGTTCTTTAAATTTCCTGCAGAATGAGATGATTTGCTGAATGGTGCTATAATGTAGAGAAGGTCTCTGAAAACCCTATATAAATCACACATAGGAAATGGGATGGGTCCTCATCAGATGACTACTGTGATGATTCGAGGAGTGGACCCTAGTTCGAGCTAGAATAGCAAACCTCTTTGCTTTTGCATCATTGAAGTCTCTCCTTAGGATAATTGAGTCCCATCTGAGTCTGGTCTAACAGTTGTTGTTGTTGTTAAGATTTATTTATTCATTTGAAAGGCAGAATTACAGAAAGGCAGAGAGACAGAGAGAGAGTCGGCCTCTGCCATGCACTAATTCACTCCCCAAATGGCTGCAATGACTGGAGCTGTGCTGATCTAAAGCCAGGAGCCAGGAGATTCTTCCAGGTCTCCCACATGGTGCAGGGGCCCAAGGACTTGGGCCATCTTTCTACTGCTTTCCGAGGCCAGAGCAGAGAGCTGGGTCAGAAGTGAAGCAGCTGGGACTTGAACTGGAGCACATATGTGATGTCAGCACTGAAGGCCAGGGCTTTAACCTGCTGCACCTAGTGCCAGCCCCCGAACTATTTCTTAAGAGCTTCTAACTGACCCATTAATTTTGATAAAAAATTTATGACACTCAGTTTTATTATCAATCTTCATTCTAGTTTGCATGGCATATAAATGACCTCTTTGGTGAAATACATAATGATCAAATAATGGCTGCCAGCAACCTCTCAGATCAATTCTTAAGCAACTATTCAGTAATTGGCCAACACAGAATCCTGTTTGTCATGCTCCTGAACCATCAGGTGATTATGAATGTTCTTAAACTGTGGGGAGAGTGGGGGCACTGGAGCAAGCTCTGCCATCTCCACTCTAGCATGCACCACTTCCTCAAGCCTATACTTTTTTCAAGTACATATCCTTGCATTCACAGAAAAACAGTTTAAGCCAGACTATTGTAAAAATAATTAAATGGTTTTAGATATCTGCTCATACAACATTAAAAATTGTTCAATAAAATAATCTGTGATTGAAAAAAAATGATTTATTTATTTGAATTATAGATTTACAGAAAGAGAGAGATCTCTGCTGGTTCACTCCCCAAATGACCACAATGGCCAAGGCAGGGCTAGATTGAAACCAGGAACTTCATCCAGGTCTGCCACAAGGGTACAGGGATCCAAGCATGTGAGCCATCCTCCACTGCTTTCTCAGGCTCATTAGCAGAAAGCTGGATCAAAAGTGGAGCAGCCAGGACTCAAACCAGCACTCATATGTGATGCCAGTACTGCAGGCAGTGGCTTAACCCACTAAGCCTCAGTGCCTGCCCCAAAATGATTTTTGGTTTCTGTATGATAGCCATACTAACTAGGGTGAGGAGAAATCTCATTGTGGTGTCTATTAGCATTTCCCTGATGGCTAGTGATCCTGGACATTTTTCCATGTGTCTGTTGGCCATTTGAATTTCTTCCTTGGAGAAATGCTTATTAAAACTGCCTGTTCCCCTCTTCCAGGCCAGCTCTCTGCTGTGGCCCGGGAAGGCAGTGGAGGATGGCCCAAGTCTCTGGGCCCTGCACCCACATGGGAGACTAGAAGAAGCACTTGGCTCCTGCCTTTGGATCAGCGAGATACGCTGGCCGCAGTGGCCATCGGAGGGTGAACCAATGGCAAAAAGGAAGAATTTTCTCTCTGTCTCTCTCTCACTATCCACTCTGCCTGTCCAAAAAAAAAAAAAAAAAAAACCTGCCTGTTAATATAATAGGAAAAATGGCTATTGCCCATTTCTTGAACTGGATTGTTTGTTTTGTTGTTGAATTTGTTGAGCTCAGTAGAGATTTTGGAGATTTTTACAAATAGTTTGTGAGTATTTCCTTCCATTCTCTCAGTTGCTTGCTTTGTTGCAGTTCAGAAGCTTCTTAGCTTGATATAATCTCCTTTGACTATTTTTCCTTTTATTGTCTGTGCTTCATGGAGTCTTTTTCCAAAAGTCTTTGGCTATGACAATGTCTTGCACAGTTTCCCTGATAGTTTCCCCTAGATTTAGATGATTGATCCAATTACAGTTTTTGTACAAGTTGCAAAGTGGGAATCTTGTTTCCTACTACATTGTGAAGAACAAATTTTCCCAGCACTATTTTTGAAGAGATTGTCCTTTCTCCAGAGATTGCTTTGCATTTTTTGTCACAAACTAACTGGTTTTAGATGTGTGGATTAATTTTCAGAGGTTCTATTGCGTTTCATAGGTCTACATGTCTTTTGGCATGCCAATAACAAGCTATTTTGATTATAACTGCCCTGTAGTAGATCTTGAATTCTGGAAGTGTGTTGCCTCCAGCTTTGCTTTTATTAAGATTGCCTTGGCATTTCATCCCAATTTTAACATCATTTTTTTCCTAACTCTGAGAAGAATGTTATTGATATTTTGATTGAGATCACATTGAATCTGTAAATTGCTTTTGGGGGACTGGCACTGTGGAATAGTAAGTTGAGCCACTGTCCATGGCACTGGCCTCTCATGGGTGCCAGTTTGGGTTCCAGCTACTCCTCTGATCCAGCTCTCTGCTCATGGCCTGGGAAGGCAGTGGAAGATGGCCCAAGTGCTTGGGTTCCTGTATCCACATAGGCGATGAGGAGGAAGCTTCTAGCTCCTGGATTCAGATCAGCCCAACACCAGCCATTACAGCCATTTGAATTAACCAGCACTTAGAAGACATCACTTTCTGTCTCTCTCTCTCTCTCTCTCTCTCTCTCTCTCTCTCTCTCTGTCTGTCTATAACTGCTCCTCAAATAAATAAATACTTGCAAAAATAAAATTAAAAACAATTTCTTTAGGTAGTATGTGAATTTTGATGATATTAGTTCTTTCAATTTATGAACATGTATTTCTTTAATGTTTTGTAATTTTTCTTGTAGAGATCTTTCATACCCTTGACTAAATTTATTCCAAGGTAATAAAACTTTTATGGTTATTGTGAATAGCACTGATCTGATAAGTTATTTTTCAGCCATGGCATTTTTGTGTATATAGTGGTTATGGATTTTTGTGTGTTGATTTTAAATCTTACAACTTTACCAAACTCTCATGAGTTTCAATAATTTCTTGGTGGAGTCTTTTGGTTTTCCAATATATAGGATCATGTCATTTGCAAACAGGTTATCGGGCTTTCTCCTTTCTAATTTTTTTTAATTTCTTTTGCTTGAATTATTGCTATGGCTAAAACTGTTAGTAGTGATGGAGAGCAACTTTGGTTTCAGATCCTAATGAAATGCTTCCAAGATTTCCCATTCAATATGATGTTGGTTGAAGATTTCTCATATATTGCCTTGATTGTGATAAGGAACGTTCCTTCTATACCCAACTTGCTTAAGGTTTTTATAATGAAAGCTTGTTTTTTATCAAATACTTTCTCTTCAGCTATTGAGATCATCATGTGGTTTTTATTCTTTAGTTTTCAAGTGTCACATATCACATTTATTGATTTGCATATGTTGAACCATCCCTGCATACCAGGGGTACATTCCACTTGGTCCAGGTAAATTATCTTTATGATCTGTTATTGGACTTTATTAGCTAGTATTTTGTTGAGAACTTTTGCATCTGTGCTTATCAGAGATATTGTTCTTTAATTCTCTTTCTCTATTGTATCATTTTCTGGTTTAGAAAATAAGGTTACACTGACCAAATAGAAGGACTTTGGGAATACTCTTCTCTTTCAATTGTTTTGAATAGCTTAAGAAGAATTGGAATTGGTTCTGTTTTGAAAGTCTGGTAGAATTTCGCAGTGAAGCTATCTGGTCTTGGGCTTTTCTTTGTTTGGAGGGTTTTTGTTACTGATTCAATCTCTGTCTTGGTTTTTGGTTTGTTTAGCTTTTCTGTATGTCTTCATGACTCAATTTTGTTATCTAGCATGTGTCTTGATTTCTTCTAAGTTTTCTAATTTGTTGGCCATTGCATGTGATGCCCACATTCTATGTTGCAGTACCAATCTAAGTTTTCAGTGCTCCACTACCAAACCAGTTTCCTGCTTAATATTTGTGGGAATCATGGGGTAGCGGCTCAAATTCTTCAGTTCCTTTCACCTAAGTGCAAGATCTACTACTTATTAGGGGTTCTGAGACCCTGGTCCAGCGACAGCTGTCACAGACATTTAGAGAGTGAACCAACATATGGAAGACCTCTCTGCCTCTCTTTCCCCACCCACTTTCTGTGTGTTTCTCTGCCCTTTTAAAAATCATTTTAAAAGTTATTTACTTCTTTATTTGAAAGTCACAGGTACAGAGAGAGAGAGAGAGACATAGAGAGAACTTCCATTATCTGGTTCACTCCCCTGGTGGCTCCAATGGCCAGTGTTGGGCCAGGTTGAAACCACTAGCTTCTTCTGAGTCACCCATGGGGGTGGCAGGAGCCCAAGTACTTGGGACATCTTCCACTCTTTATCAGACCATTAGCATGAAACTAAATCAGAAGTGGAACAAGTGGGACTTGAAACGGTGCCTACATGGGATGCCAGTATAACAGATGGCAGCTTTGCATACTGCAGCACAACACCAGCCCTTTCTCTACCTTTCAAATAAACAAATCTTTAAAAAAGAAACAAAATGTCCTTAAGATAGTAAAAGTCATCATGATTGAGCACTGAGGAATCCATTGAAATGATTTACATTTTAAAAGATTTATTTATATATTTGAAAGGCAGTGTTAGAGTGAGAAAGGAAGAGACTGATCTTCCTTCTGGTTTGTTCTCCTCCAAAATGGCTACAATGACTAAGGCTTAACCAATCTGATCTCATAAGGTAGGAGCTTCTTCCAGATATCACATGAGTTCAGGGGCCCAAGCCTTTGCTGCTTTCCCAGACACATTAGCAGGGAGCTGGATAAGTTTGGAGCATCAATATCTATGACATCTTCCTGCAGTATAAGAATATAGAACACATCTGGCACAATTAATGTCCTATTTATGGGTGGGCCAAGTATAACAGCTTCCAACTCTCAAGATTTGGACTAGATGGGTTCTGAGAAATTGTGTTATAATAGATATTAATTCATAACTCTTGGATTAAGCTTTTGTTAGCAGATAATGGCTGTGACTACTTTGGGTCTCTGGATTGTCACCAGTGAAGGCCTCCAGGTTAACAGGAACGAGATAAACAGTCAGCAGAATGGTGTCCAGCTGAACTTAAATGGTTTTTCTTTTTTATTGTTAGAATAGTGACTTCCTGCAGTACCCTGGCATCTGGACATAGACAGTAGACATTGGAAGCCATCCCCTTTCCTAAATGGAGTATGCCAAGTTTTGGGTCCATCATTTATTAAGAAGGCCGTAATAGCCATTCTCACATTTTACTGTTATATATCCATGGCCAAAGTCCTACTAGACAACAAGGTTTGGAGCATCACAGGCTTCAGGTGTGTAGATGACTGTTTTTCCAGTATAGCACAGTTAGCCATCTAATTTAATTTTACTGGCACATAGCAAGGTTCCAAGAGAGGTTATTTCTTGCATCACAGATATCATAGATGATCCAAAGAATTTAGAAGGCATATGAGCTCCACAAGTGAAGAAGTCACTGAGAGCACTAATGATAGTGCTACAGAATTTAATTTGACTGATTTTAGCACTTTTCATTGGAAGGGGGGTCCATATAAGCTGGGCTGATTTGTAGCATCCATGACAATTTTTTAAATGAGGCATCCATTGCACCAAAACCCAGGAAGGACTAAAAGGTATTAGCATTGTATGTTCTTCACAAGTGTGTCAAATAGTCTCATTCAGGGAGGAAGTCATCAATGTGATATATTCTTCTGCTCCTGATAATAGCTGGGTGCAGTTAAATTCTTTGCAAAAATTATGCTTGATGGCAAAGTGAATGAAATGCTCATGCATACCCCATAAAAAGTGTCTTTTCTTTTTTTTAACTTTTATTTAATGAATATAAATTTCCAAAGTACAGCTTATGGATTACAATGGCTCCCCCCCATAACTTCCCTCCCACCCACAACCCTCCCCTTTCCCACTCCCTCTCCCCTTCCATTCACATCAAGATTCATTTTCAATTCTCTTTATATACAGAAAACCAGTTGAGTATATATAAAGTAAAGATTCCAACAGTTTTCCCCCACATAGCAATACAAAGTGAAAAATACTGTTGGAGTACTAGTTATAGCATTAAATAACAGTGTACAGCACATTAAAGACAGAGATCCTACATGATATTATTTTTAAAATTGATTAATTTTGTATGCAATTTCCAATTTAACACCAGGTTTTTTTAGTCAAAGTGGAAGTTCACTCCTCCCTTCAGAGAAAGGTACCTCCTTCTTTGATGGCCCCGTTCTTTCCACTGGGATCATACTCACTGAGATCCTTCATTTAGGTCTTCTTCTTTAATTTTTTGGCCAGAGTGTCTTGCCTTTCCATGTCTAAAATACTCTCATGGGCTCTTCAGCCCGATCTGAATGCCTTAAGGGCTGATTTTGAGTTCAGAGTGCTCTTAAGGACATCTGCCATTCTATGAGTCTGCTGTGTATCCTGCTTCCCATGTTGGATCATTTTTCCCTTTATGATTCTATCAGTCATTATTAGCAGACACTAGTATTGTTTGTGTGATCCCTTTGACTCTTAGACATATTAGTGTGATCAATTGTGAACTGAAGAGAATCACTTGGACTAGTGAGATGGCATTGGTACATGCCACCTTGATGGGATTGTATTGGAACCCCCTGGCACGTTTCTAACTCCACCACTTGGGACAAGTCCGATTGAGCATGTCCCAAATTGTACATCTCCTCCCTCTCTTTTTCCACTCTTATATTTAACAGGGATCACTTTTCAGTTACAATTTAAACACCTAAGAATAACTGTGTGTTAATTACAGAGTTCAACCACTAGTACTAGAACAAAAAAATACTAAAAAGGATAAAGATTTGCATTGTACATCAACAGTCAGGAAAAGAGCTGATCAAGTTACTGTTTCTCATAGTGCCCAATTGACTTCAAAAGGTTTCCTTTTTGGTGCTCAGTTAGCTGTCGCCGATCAGGGAAAACATATGATATTTGTGTCTTTGGTACTGGCTTAATTCACTCAGCATGATGTTTTCCAGATTCCTCCATCTTGTTGCAAATGACTGGGTTTCATTGTTTCTTACTGCTGTATAGTATTCTATAGAGTATATGTCCCATAATTTCTTTATCCAGTCTACCATTGATGGGCATTTGCGTTGGTTCCAGGTCTTAGCTATTGTGAATTGAGCTGCAATAAACATTAATGTGCAGATGGCTTTTTTATTTGCCAACTTAATTTCCTTTGGGTAAATTCCAAGGAGTGGGATGGCTGGGTTGTATGGTAGGGTTATATTCAGGTTTCTGAGGAATCTCCAGACTGACTTCCATAGTGGCTTAACCAGTTTGCATTCCCACCAACAGTGGGTTAGTGTCCCTCTTTCCCCACATCCACTCCAGCATCTATTGTTGGTAGATTTCTGAATGTGAGCCATTCTTTTTTTTTTTTTGACAGGCAGAGTGGATAGTGAGAGAGAGACACAGAGAGAAAGGTCTTCCTTTTTGCCATTGGTTCACCCTCCAATGGCCACTACGGCCAGCGCATTGTGCCGATCCGAAGCCAGGAGCCAGGTGCTTCTCCTGGTTTCCCATGTGGGTGCAGGGCCCATGGACTTGGGCCATCCTCCACTGCCTTTCCGGGCCACAGCAGAGAGCTGGCCTGGAGGAGGGGCAACCGGGATAGAATCCGGCGCCCCAACCGGGACTAGAACCCGGTGTGCCGGTGCCGTAAGGCGGAGGATTAGCCTGTTAAGCCACGGCACCGGCCCATGAATGTGAGCCATTCTAACCAGGGTGAGGTCAAACCTCATTGTGGTTTTGATTTGCATTTCTCTGATTGCTAGTCATCCTGAACATTTTTTCAGGTGTCTGTTGGCCATTTGGATTTCCTCTTTGGAAAATGTCTATTGAGGTCCTTGGCCCATCTCTTAAGTGGGTTGTTTGTTTTGTTGTTGTGGAGTTTCTTAATTTCTTTTTAGATTCTGGTTATCTACCCTTTATCTGTAGCATAGTTTGCAAATATTTTTCCCATTCTGTCGGTTCCCTCTTCACTTTCCTGACTGTTTCTTTTGCAGTACAGAAACTTCTCAATTTGATGCAATCCCAAATGTTAATTTTGGCTTTGACTGCCTGTGCTCCTGGGGTATTTTCCAAGAAGTCTTTGCCAGTACCTATATCTTGCAGGGTTTCTCCAATGCTCTCTAACAATTTGATGAGTCATAGATTTAAGTCTTTAATCCATGTTGAGTGAATTTTTGCGTAAGGTGAAAGGCCTGGATCTTGCTTCATGATTCTGCATGTGGAAATCCAGTTTTCCCAGCACCATTTATTAAATAGACTGTCCTTACTCCAGGGATTGTTTTCCGATCCTTGATCAAATATAAGTTGGCTGTAGATGTTTGGATTGATTTCTGGTGTTTCTAATCTGTTCCATTCCTCTATCCATCTGTTTTTGTAACAAGTACCATGCTGTTTTGATAACTACTGCCCTGTGGTATGTCCTGAAATCTGGTATTGTTATGCCTCCAGCTTTGTTTTTGTTGTACCAGATTGCTTTAGCTATTCACGGCCTCCTGTGTCTCCATATGAATTTCAGCATCATGTTTTCCAGAACAGAGAAGAATGTCTTTGGTATTTTGATTGTTATTGCATTGAATCTGTAAATTGCTTTTGGGATAATGGACATTTTGATGTTATTGATTCTTCCAATCAATGAGCTTGGAAGATTTTTCCATTTTTCGTTATCCTCTTCTATTTCTTTCTTTAAGATTTTGTAATTTTCATTTTAGAGATCTTTAATGTCCTTGGTTAAGTATATTCCAAGGTATTTGATTATTTGTGTAGCTATTATGAATGGGATTGATCTTAGAAGTGTCTTTTCAAAGTAAAGGCAAACTAGACTGAGGAGCTGTTGGAAAAACTTTGAACAAAACACATTTGCTACTTTTGTAATAATTGAGACAGGTCATTTATCTGTTAAAAGGCATCAGATATGTTAATATTAGATATAAAATGTGGTGGACATAACCAATGGCATACAGCATTAAGATTTTTGTAATCTGCCGTGAGATGCCATTTACTTTTTCCAGATTCAACAGGTAAAATTGGGCTGCCAAGTGGGAAACATCTGGAATAATCACCTTTTTTAAATTAAGTTTAACGTAATAAATTTTAATGCATGAAGACACTGAGTTTCCTTTTATATGTCATCTTAATTATTTTAGTTTGGGACCTGTGGTTTGTTATTTTCCCTAGTTAAGTTGTAGCTTAAAATTTTTATTTTAATAATTACTTGCTGTGTTAGGCCATCTCTCCCATCTGTGGGATTTTTTGAGTACATCTGACTATTGGAAATTTAGGTAATACTATAGTTAAAATGAGCTGTACCAAATAAATTATTTGTATCTTCTGATACATATTTTGGAACTTTTATAAAATGGTATTGAGTACCCTGTTTAAATTTAGGGGGATCCCCTGGGTAAGACTGTTATTTGAGTCTCATTACTGATTACACCTATGAAACTCTGTGAATACGTGCATATAGAACCTGGAAAAGTTGATGTCTTAAGCTGAAGAGACATAAGAATCAATGTCTTTTTATCTTTTTTAATTATATAACTTACAAATATATTTTAGATGTCTAAAATGATGAATTATGTACTTTTCAGTAATTTATACCTATATACAACTATAATTTGTATATTATACATTTTCCTTCTTTAGATTTTTAAGATTTATTAGGGCTGGCACCGTGGTGTGGGCAGAGACCAACACGCTTAAGCTGTCTTTTGCTGCTATTTTCCCAGGTTCAATAGCAAGGAGCTGGATCAGGAGTGGAGAGATTGGGACACACACTGGCACAAATATGGGATGCCATTTCCATCTAGTAAAACTTGATCAGATAACACTGGTTGTTTCTATTAGTGACATTTCTATTAGTGATAAGTAGCTCAAGCTTGACCTCAAATTTAGTCCTTGTAGGATCCTGAATTAGTTTCAGTCTGTGATTATCACTCTCTTTATATCTTAGGGACTATATTTTTCATTATTGAATCAATTAAATCAAGTGTTAGAGCTCCTATTTCTAAGTGCTTGAAATTATAAATGTTGGTCAGAAGGTTTATTTAGGGGTTGGCGCTGTGGCTCACTTGGTTAATCCTCCACCTCTGGTGCTAGCATCCCATATGGGCACCGGGTTCTAGTCCCAGTTGCTCCTCTTCCAGTCCAGCTCTCTGATGTGGCCTGGGAGGGCAGTGGTGGATGGTCCAAGTGCTTGGGCCCCTGCACCTGCATGGGAGACCAGGAAGAAGCACTTGGCTTCTGGCTTCAGATCAACACAGTGCTGGCCATAGCAGCCATTTGGGGAGTGAACCAATGGAAAAAAGACCCTTCTGTCTCTCACTGTCTATGACTCTACTTGTGAAATAAAAAAAGGTGTATTTAAAACCAGTGAGAGAAAATGAGTTGTAAAAGATCAACAACAATTGAGTGTTGTGTGCTGCCTTCCCGCTTTCTTCTCAGAAATCCCCACAGAATTTTCAACCATAATTCTAAAATCAGTAACTCCTGCTATGTGTGGCTACCACTATAGGGAGCAATAATTTTAGAAAGGACAAAGGAATCCACTATTTCATGGTACTATTCTTGTTTGATGCCTACATCTTCATTTTCTGTTTACATTGTATGATGCTGGGAACTAAGTAATAATTTTCTTCGAGGGGGGGGTGAGATGAAGTTATTTAAGATAGAAGTTCAGGACTGAGGTCCCTCAATTTGTAGAATGAAGTCACTGATAGGCAATTACCAGATCAGTGATGATATAGGCAATTGAATAGCATAATTCATACACTATACATAGAAAAAATGACCAATAGCTGTGGACCAACAGTCAATGGCTCATGAGATCATCAGTCAAATCCTCAAGAGTTTTACTATAATTTCACACCAATTCTCATTTAGACAAGAAGAGGAGTAAAAGAGGAGCTCCATGACACCCCAATATTTCTCTCTTTGCCTAATTTGTAGCAGAAACTGCAACTTAAGTGCATTTTTTAAAAATATAGCTTTGTTAAAAATATACAGATAAGTGGATTGATGCATAGGTGAATTTTAGGATGTTTTGGGTAAAGAATTACTAGATAGTGCAGTTTTACATATTCACAAAGATTTTACAAGGCATGTACCCTGTTGTCCAGCCATATTAATCCACCAAATTATTACTATTTTTCTGTGAATTATGATCCACAAATTATTTTAGTAGGAAAGATCAAGCATCTGTTTAAAGGATTAAAAATGATTTATTCAGGGATATTATTTTCTTCTTTAAACACTAAAGTTAAAAAGAATCCTTGGAGGTTTTTTCCTAAATATCTGTAGAAGTATTTGAGGTTTTAGAATAGTTTAATTATGAGAATTTAAAAAATAATAATATATTTAATGACAATTTCCAAAAATTCTATCCACATTTTAATTTCTCCACTGATAGTATGTTTCTTTTTTTTTGACAGGCAGAGTTACACTGTGATAGAGTGAGAGAGAGACAGAGAGAAATGTCTTCCTTTTTCCATTGGTTCACACCCCAAGTGGCTGCCACAGATGGCATGCTGCACTGGTCCAAAGCCTGGAGCCAGTTGCTTCCTCCTGGTCTCCCATGTGGGTGCAGGGCCCAAGGACCTGGGCCATCTTCCACTGCACTCCCGGGCCACAGAAGAGAGCTGGACTGGAAGAGGAGAAACTGGGACAGAATCCAGCACCCCAACCAGGACTAGAACCCAGGGTGCCGGCGCTGCAGGTGGAGGATTAGCCAAGCAAGCCATGGTGCTGGCCAACTTATAGTATGTTTCTTTTAAATGTATTTGCCAAGCCAGGAATTAATGAGGAATTGGAATATTATGTGAGCACTTCATGTGGTCAGACAAGTTTTTATGTATCCCCGCTGTATCCTAAGAGGTGGATTTTCCAGCAAAATTCTTCCTAATGGAGGTATGCACTGTTTTACAGGGAAAGTAGCTTCATCAGCCTGTGATGTCAACAGGGAAAGATCATGGAAAGTCTCCTTTGTTTTCCTTCTCAGCATATGCCATTGCAACCACTCCCACCATCTTTAGAGAATTTCTAGTCCTGAATCTGCCCTCATATTGCTCAAGGACAGTGTGATTGGTTTCTATGTCTGTGAATGTTAGTGTGGGGGTAAAAAGAAATTTGGAGAGTAGGACAGGTTCCTGTCTCTTGATGGCACAGGTGCAGTTGTAGATTGGAGGGATTATAATCTCTCATTCAGGTACACCGTATAGACCTTGGTGGGTTCAGGAAGGGATACCAATGGTAGATCCTCAGTTCCAAAGCCATAGAAGGTATGAATAATGTTGGATTTTCAAGGATTTTTTTTGTCAGAAGATGGGGGGCTAGCGCTATGGTTCAGTGGGTTAACGCCCTGGGCTGAAGTGCCAGCATCCCATATGGGCACCAGTTCTAATCCCGGCTGCTCCTTTTCTGATCCAGCTCTCTGCTGTGGCCTGGGAAAGCAGTAAAGATAGCCCAAGTCCTTGGGCCCCTGCACACATATGGGAGACCCAGAAGAAACTCCTGGCTCCTGGCTTTGGATCAGCACAACTCCATTACAGCCATCTGGGGAGTGAACCAGCAGATGGAAGACCTCTCTGTCTCTACCTCTCTCTGTAACTCTGACTGTCAAATAAATAAAAATAAATCTTTAAAAAAAAGAAGATGATGTGTCTGACAGAAGACCAGTGGGTCTCCAGGTATACAGAAAGGGGTTCTAAAATTTCTGTAGACAACTAGTCTCATACAAGATGGCCGTGGGATGGAGATGGGTATTCAGACCATTTGAGCTGAATTGTGTATGAGCTGAATGTAGGTTGCACCTCTGTCACTGTTTACTCATCTTTAAGATGAGTATAGCAATAATACTAGTGAAATGTCCTTATTGTGAGATGTGTGCAGGCTGACTTACACTGTGTTGCAATTGTTTTTATGGGGTTTCTGGTGTATCTTCGTTAAATGAAGTTTCTAGTTTCCTGCACTGTATAGCCTGCTCAGTGCTACTCATTTGAGGTGACAGAAGTTATACAATAGCTAGTTTCTGGGAACATGGCAGTTTGGGTACTGGGGGACAGTCCCATTTCCTTTGGAAGTGAGAAGTTGTTATGGTATTTGAAGAAGGGAGCACAACAAATAGGAATCTTTTCTAACAAAATACAACTTAATGCTCTCTGAGATAACAGCTTAAGGATCAGAGCAGAGAAAAGTCATTAAAAGGTAAAGATCCTAGTTGCATGGTCCAAGCAGTTATGGATCATACTGACCAGAGAGAACAAGATATACTTGATATTACCTTACCTCATCCATTAGTTTCCTAGACTTGGTGGTAATAGAAGTTCTGGACCAGCATTCAAAAGAGAGTTGTGAATGGATTAGAAAGGCAGCAGACTTAAGGGTGCAGCCTGGGGTGGAGGGATAACCTCTCTTATCTGAGAGTCACTATCTGCATTGCTTCCTAGCACATGCCCATTACTTAATTCCACTATCAGCATCTCTATAAATGGAGGTCTGTGAAACATAGTCTGTCATATACTTTATACCTGGGCTATCCTGCTGTTTCCTGTATTCTTTTTCTCTTTAACGTTTATTTAATGAATATAAATTTCCAAAGTACAGCTTATGGGTTACAATGGCTTAGCCCCACCATAAATTCCTTCCAACCTGCAACCCTCCCTTCTCCAGCACCCTCTCCCATTCCATTCACATCAAGATTCATTTTCAATTATCTTTATATACAGTAGATCAATTTAGTATATATTAAGTAAAGATTTCAACAGTTTGCACCCACACAGAAACACAAAGTATAAAGTACTGTTTGAGTACTAGTTATAACATTAATTCACATTCAACAACATATTAAGGACAGAAATCCTACATGGGGAGTAAGTGCACAGTGATTCCTGTTGTTGATTTAACAATTGACACTCTTGTTTATGGCATCAGTAATCACCCTAGGCTCTTGTCATGTGTTTCCAAGGCTATGGAAGCCTTTTGAGTTCACCAACTCTGATCTTATTTCGACAAGGTCATAGTCAAAGTAGAAGTTCTTTCCTCCCTTCAGAGAAAGGTACCTCCTTCTTTGATGGCCCCGTTCTTTCCACTGGGATCTCACTCGCAGAGATCTTTCATTTAGGTCTTTTTTTTGTCAGAGTGTCCTGGCTTTCCATGTTTAAAATACTCTGATGGGCTCTTGAGCCAGATCCGAATGCCTTAAGGGCTGATTCTGAGGCCACAGTGCTGTTTAGGACATCTGACATTCTATGAGTCTGCTGTGTATCCTGCTTCCCATGTTGGATCATTCTCTGTTTTTTAATTCTATCAGTCAGTATTCACAGACACTAGTCTTGTTTATGTGATCCCTTTAACTCTTAATCCTATCATTATGATCAATTGTTAACTGAAAATGATCACTTTGACTAGTGAGATGGCATTGGTACATGCCACCTTGATGGGATTGAATTGCAATTCCCTGGCACATTTCTAACTCTACCATTTGGAAAAGTCAGAATGAGCATGTCCCAAATTGTACATCTTCTCCCTCTCTTATTCCCACTCTTAAATTTAACAAGGACCACTTTTCAGTTAAATTTAAACACCTAAGAATAATTGTGTGTTAGTTACAGAGTTCAACCAACAGTATTAAGTAGAAAAAAGTACTGAAAGTGATAAAAAATTAAGTTGTTCATCAACAGTCAGTAAACGGTGTGATTAAGAAACTGTTACTCATAGTGTCCATTTCACTTCAACAGGCTTCCTTTTAGGTGCTTGGTTAGTTGTCACTGATCAGGGAGAACATATGATATTTGTCTCTTTGGGACTGGCTTATTTCACTCAGCATGATGTTTTCCAGATTCCTCCGTTTTGTTTCAAATCACCGGATATCATTGTTTTTGACTGCTGTATAGTATTCTATCGAGTACATGTCCCATAAATTCTTTATCCAGTCTACTGTGGATGGGCATTTGCGTTGGTTCCAGGTCTTAGCTATTGTGAATTGAGCTGCAATAAACAATAAGGTGCAAACAGCTGTATTATTTGACAATTTAAATTCCTTTGGATAAATCCCAAGGTGTAGGATGGCTGGGTGTATGGAAGGGTTATATTCAGGTGTCTGAGGAATCTCAAAACTGAATTCCAGTGGCTTTAACAGTTTGCATTTCCCACCAACAGTGGGTTAGTGTCCCTTTTTCCCCACATCCTCACCAGCATCTATTGTTGGTAGATTTCTGTATGTGAGCCATTATAACGGGGTTGAGGTGAAACCTCATTGTGGTTTTGATTTGCATTTCCCTGATGGCTTGTGATCCTGAACATTTGTTCTTGTGTCTGTTGGCCATTTGGATTTCCTCTTCGGAAAAATGTCTATTGAAGTCTTTGGCCCATCTCTTGAGTGGGTTGTTTGTTTTGTTGTTGTGGAGTTTCTTGATCTCTTTGTAGATTCCGGTTGTTAACCCTTTATCTGTTGCATAGTTTGCAAATGTTTTTTTCCCATTCTGTCGGTTGCCTCTTCATTTCCTGACTGTTTCTTTTGCAGTACAGAAACTTCTCAGTGTGATGCAATCCCAATAGTTAATTTGGGCTTTGACTGACTGTGCCTCCGGGGTCTTTTCCAAGAAGTCCTTGCCTGTGCTTGCATCTTGCAGGGTTTCTCCAGTGTTCTCTAATGATTTGATGCTGTCAGGTCATACATTTAGATCTTCAATCCAGGTTGAGTGGATTTTTGTGTAAGGTATAAAGTAGGGGCCTTCCATCATGTATCTGCATGTGGAAATCCAGTTTTCACAGAACTATTTATTGAATAGACTGTTCTTACTCCAGAAATTGGTTTCAGATCCTTGATCAAATATAAGTTGGCTGTAGATGTTTGGATTGATTTCTGGTGTTTCTGTTCTGTTCCATTGCTCTATCGATCTGTTTCTGTACCACTACCATGCTGTTTTGATTACAACTGCCCTATAGTATGTCCTGAAATCTGGTATTGTGATGCCTCCAGCTTGTTTTTGTTGTACAAGATTGCTTTAGCTATTCAAGGTCTCCTGTGCCTCCATATGAATTTCAGCATTATTTTTTCCAGATCTGAGAAGAATGTCTTTCGTATTTTGATTGGTATCACATTGAATCTATAAATTGCTTTTGGGATAATGGACATTTTGATGATGTTGGTTCTTCCAATCCATGAGCATGGAAGATTTTTCCATTTTTCGTTATCCTCTTCTATTTCTTTCTTTAAGATTTTGTAATTCTCATCTTAGAGATCTTAAATGTCCTTGGTTAAGTTTATTCCAAGGTATTTGATTGTTTTTGGGTGATTGTGAATGCAATTGATTTTAGAAATTCCTTCTCAGCACTGGCATTGTGTGTGTATACAAAGGCTGTTGATTTTTTGCATTGATTTTATGTCCAGATACTTGGCCAAACTCCTCTATGAGTACCAATAGTCTCTTAGTAGAGTTCATTGGCTCTCCTAAAGAAAGAATCATATCATCTGCAAAGAGGGATAGTTTGACTTCTTCCATCCTAATTTGTATCCCTTACTTTCTTTTTATTGCACAATGGCTCTAGCTAAAACTTCCAGAACTATATTAAAGAGCAGTGGTGAGAGTGGGCATTTCTGTCTGGTACCAGATTTCAGTGGAAATGCTTCCAACAATTCCCCATTCAATAGGATCTTGGCCGTGGGTTTTTCATAAATTGCTTTGATTGTAATGAGGAATGTGCCTTCCATACCCAGTTTGCTTGGAGTTTTCATCATGAAAGCGTGTTGTATTTTATCAGATGCTTTCTCTGCATCTATTGAGATAATCATTTGGTTTTTCTTCTGCAGTTTGTTAATGTGATGTATCACATTGATTGTTTTGCGAACATTGAAATATCCCTGCATACCAAGGATAAATCCCACTTTCTCTGGGTGTATGATTTTTCTGATGTGTTGTTGCATTCTATTGGCCAGAATTTTATTGAGGATTTTTGCGTCTATGTTCATCAGGGATATTGGTCTGTAATTCTCTTTCAATGCTGCATCTTTTTCCGGCTTAGGGGAAAAAGGTGATGCTGGCTTCATGGAAAGAATTTGGGAGGATTCACTCTTTTTCGATTATTCTGTATAGTTTGAGAAGAATTGGAGTTAGTTCTTCTTTAAATGTCTGGTAGAATTCAGCGGTGAAATCATCTGGTCCTGGGCTTCTCTTTCTTGGGAGGTCCTTTATTTCTGTCTCTGTTATCGGTCTGTTTAGGTTTTCTATGTCTTCCTGCTTCAATTTAGGTAGGTTGTATGTGTCCAGGAATCTATCTGCTTCTGATAGAGTTCCCTGTTTGCTGGCATACAAGTCCTTGTAGTAATTTCTGATGATTCTTTTTATTTCTGTGATGTCTGCTGTTATGTTTCCTTTTTCATCTTTGATTTTATTTACTTGGGTCATATCTCTTTTTTAGTTAGTTGGGCCAATGTGGTGCCAATTTTATTTATTTTTTCAAAAAAACCAGCCCTTTGGCTGATCTTTTGTAAATTTTTTTGGACTCAATCCTGTTGATTTCTTCTTTGATTTTAATTATTTCTCTTCTCCTACTAGATTTGGGTCTGGTTTGCTGCAGTTTTTCTAGATCCTTGAGATGCATTGAAAGCTCATTTATTTGGTGCCTTTCCAATTTCTTGATACAGGCACCTACTTCTATGAACTTGTCTCTTAACTCTGCTTTTGCTGTATTCCATAATTTTTGGTATATTGTGTTGTTATCCTCATTTACTTCCAGAAAGTTTTTGATTTCTCTTTTGATTTCTTCTGTGACCAAGTTTTCATTCAGGAGCATGTTTTTCAGTCTCCATGTGTTTGCATATGTCCTAGGGATTCCTGAGTTGCTCATTTCCAACTTCATTCCTCTGTGGTCTGAGAAGTTGCATGGTATGATTCTAATTCTTTTGAATTTGCTGAGACTTGCTTATGGCCTAGTATGTGGTCAATCCTATAGTAGGTTCCATGCACTGCTTAGAAAAATGTAAATTCTTTAAGTATAGGATTACAAGTTCTGTAGATATCTGTTAGATGCATTTGGGCAATATTGTCTTTTAAATCTGCTGTCTCCTTGTTTATCTTCTGTCCGGTTAATCTATTTTTGAGAGTGGAGTATTGAAGTCCTCCTATACTATTATATTGGAGTCTATGTCTCCCTGTTAAGTCCCTTAACATATATGTTAAATAAACCGGTGCCCTGTAATTAGGTGCATATACATTGATAATAGTTACATCTTCCTGTTGAATGGAACCCTTTATCATTATATAGTGCCCCTTTCTGTCTCTTAACAGTTTTTGTGTTAAATTTTATTTTGTCTGATATTTAGATGGCTACACCAGCTATTTTTCATTTCGGATGGCATGGAATATATTTTTCCAACCTTTCACATTTAGTCTGCATGCATCTTTGTTGGAAAGATGTGTTTCTTATAAGCAACAAATAAATGGGTTTGGTTCCTTAACCCATTCGGCTGTCTGTGCCTTTTAACTGGAGAGTTGAGGCCATTAACATTCAATGTGGCTATTGGCACATAGTAACTTTGCCCTGCCATTTTCCCAAAGATATTTCTAATATATGCTTTGAACTTCCTGTGACCTTTTATTGGGAGGTCTTCTTCCTTAACCTTTTTTCATATTGATGGCCTTGTTTCTGTGTTTCTGTGTGTAATACATCTTAAAGAGTCCTTTGCAGGGCTGGACGAGTGGTGACAACTTCTTTCAATTTCTGTTTGCTATGAAAGGTCTTTATTTCACCTTCATTCACAAATGAGAGCTTTGCAGGATATAATATTCTGGGCTGGCAGTTTTTCTTTCTTAGTACCTGGCCTATGTCTCACCATTCCATCATAGCCTGTAGGGTTTCTGATGAGAAGTCAGCTGTGAGTCTAATTGGAGATCCTCTGAGAGTAATCTGACATTTCTCTCTTGCACATTTTAGAATCTTTTCTTTATGTTTCACTGTAGTGACTTTGATTACAACATGTCATGGTGAAGATTTCTTTTGGTCATGTTTACTAGGGGTTCTATGAGCTTCCTGTACTAAGATGCCTCTGTTCTTCTCCAAACCTGGGAAGTTTTCTGCTAGTATCTCACTAAACAGACCTTTCTCTCTCTCAATGCCTTCAGGAATTCCTAGAACCCGAATGTTGGGGTTTTTAATAGTATCCTGTAGATTCCCAACAATATTTTTATCATTTTTTTATTTTTGACAGGCAGAGTGGACAGTAGAGGGAGACAGAGAGAAAGGTCTCCCTTTTTGCCATTGGTTCACCCTCCAATGGCCGCCGCGGTAGGCGCGCTGAGGCTGGCGCACCATGCTGATCCAATGGCAGGAGGCAGGTGCTTCTCCTGGTCTCCCATGGGGTGCAGGGCCCAAGCACTTGGGCCATCCTCCACTGCATTCCCTGTCCACAGCAGAGAACTGGCCTGGAAGAGGGGCAACTGGGACAGGATCGGTGCCCCGACCAGGACTAGAACCCGGTGTGCTGGCGCCGCAAGGCGGAGGATTAGCCTACTGAGCCACGGCACTGGCCCCCAACAATATTTTTTAGATTTCTAATTTCCTCTTCTTTTCTTTGGTTTGCCGGGTTCCTTTCCTGTTCTCTGTCTTCTAAGTCCGATATTTTCTCTTCTGCTTCACTGATTCTGTTTTTAAGGCTCTCCAATGTGTTTGTCATTTGATCTATTGAATTCTTCAATTCATTTTGATTTCTCTTCACTCTCACAATTTCATGGTCTACTAGTTTCTTCATTTCATTTTGATTCCTCCTTAAGATTTCATTTTCTTGAGAAAGATTTTCTACCCTGTCCAGTAAGGATTTTGTAGTTCAAGAATTTGTTTTTGAGAACTTCAAAATGTTCTTACCATAAATTTTTTGAAATCTGTATCTTGCATTTCTTCTATCTCATGACCTTTATAATCTTAAATTGGGTGTCTTGTTCATTCGAGGGGCATCGTAATGTCTTCCTTGTCCTTATTTCCTCAGTTTCTGCATTTGTTGCTTAGCATTGTGGAGATATTCTTTGGGTTCTTCTTCTTCTTTTTTTTTTTTTGCTGTAGTGGTTTTTCTTGTTATACTATGACTGTATTAAGTGGACTTTCTGCTTTTGATGGATCCTTAGAGGCTTGTGATGGTTGTGGCCAGAGAGCTCTGTTTGATTCTTCAGGGGTAAGGGTGATACAACCAGGTTAGATGTATTAAATTTACTCATTTTCTTTCTTTCTTTCTTTCTTTCTTTCTTTCTCTCTCTCTCTCTCTCTCTCTCTCTCTCTCTCTCTCTCTCTCTGATTCATAAGGGAAGTAATTCTGCACAGCTAAGCAGAATTGAAGGCAGTCAGTGTCTGAGCTCTGGCCCGTGTGGGTATAATATTCATCTGCTCTGTCCCAAGGACCACACAAAGGATTTGTGCAGTCCTCAGTGTAAGCTCAGATTCCCTGCAATTTCCCACTGGGTTGCCAAAATTACCAAGCTTGCAGCATCTCCCGAGAGTACTCATGTCTCAGGCACTCAATGAGTTCTCCTGCACACCCTCAGTTGTTTTTTTTTTTTTCACAGTCACAGTTCATAACCTCCACACATTCACTAGGTCCTATCCTCCTGTTATCTCTCCCCACCATAGTCAGATTCTTCTGCTTAACTGAGGGTGGGCACAGTTCTGAGGTGGTGCAGCTTTTATGTATGCCCAAAATGGTGCCGGCTCTTTGTCTTGCTTGCCTTTGTAAGGTGAGTGGAGAGAGAGAATTGTGTCCATACTGGTCCCTTGTATTTTATTTTATTTTATTGTATTTTATTTTATTTCATTTCTCTCTTTTTTGAGTGCCTGGTGAACTTTCCCCCACAGGCCTTCAAGTCTCGTTCCCTCTAGGCTCTTCCTGTCACTTCCCCACCAGTGTCTTGGGCTACTGAGGTTTTTGCCTCACTTCCCTTTCCAGTGCTGGTGTATAGACTCAGCAGCAGGGGTCTCAAGCTGTGTGCACCTGTGCCCTCCACGTAGGTCCACCATGTCCCACTAGTTGCAGAAGAGTTTCCTCTGCAGTTTCCCTGAAACTACAGTATCTCCACTTTTATTAAACTATCTTTTCACAGACTATCAGTGTGCTCCCTCCCTATTCTGCCATCTTGGAGGACTCCTGTCCCCTGTATTCTAGTAGTCCTTCCTGGTAGCTCAAGGAAGTTTTGCCAGAATCTCTGTAAAAAAGATGAAACAAATTGTATTTCAGGAGAAAAGTGCTTTGTGTAGTGTCACATGATTTGTAAATACCCACACTCTAACTTCTGTCTAATGTTCTCTATTTTGCCACACTTAAATAAAAAAACATTTATTTTTCAGATCCATTTCAGAAATTGTCACCAGTTCAAATAGTACTGCTTTAGAAAACTTTCAGGAGCATGTATTCCCTTTTGCTACTAATGCTATGTTTGGAGTGTATGACTTCAAAAAGCATATCATGAGGCTGGTGCTGTGGCACAGTGGATTAATGCCCTGGCCTGAAGCACCCACATCCCATATCAGCACAAGTTCAAGACTCGGTTGCTCTGCTTCTGATCCAGCTCTCTGCTATGGCCTGGGAAAGCAGTAGAAGATGGCTCAAGTCCTTGGGTCCCTGCTCTCATGTGGGAGACCTAGAAGAAGCTCATGGGTCCTAGCTTTGGTTGGTGAAGCTCTGGCCATTGCAGCCATTTTAGAGTGGGCCATCAGATGGAGACCTCTCTCTCTCTCTCTCTCTCTCTGCCTCTCATCTCTCTATGTAACTTTGACTTTCAAATAAATAAATCTTCTAAAAAAAACAAAAAGCATATCATAAAAATTTTCCCCCTTTCAGTAATTTCTTCTTGAACAATATGTAGTACACATGCAGCTACAGAAAATTACTGTGAACATTTATCATGCATTCTGAGATAGTAAAATTATATTAAATTAGATTTCATGTGAAAATAAGCTTTTTAAAATATAAACCAAAAGAAAACAATGACCATATATAAGCCGGAATGTGAAGAACAACCTTATGGTCTCCAGATAATTTATTTGTTTGAATCCCAGGACATTTTTTTTAGTATCAGCAGCTTTTCTAAGTTCTTTTTTTTATTTTAATTTTTAAAAATATTTTTTATTAAACTTTTATTTAATGAATATAAATTTCCAAAGTACAGCTTATGGGTTACAATGGCTTCCCCCCTCCCATAACTTCCCTCCCACCCACAACCCTCCCCTTTCCCACTCACTCTCCCCTTCCAATCACATCATGATTCATTTTCAATTCTCTTTATATACAGAAGATCAGTTTAGTATATATTAGGTAACGATTTCAAGAGTATGCCCCCATATAGTAACACAAAGTGAAAAAAATACTGTTGGAGTACTAGTTATAGCATTAAATAACAGTGTACAGCACATTAAAGACAGAGATCCTATATGATTTTTTTAAAAAAATAATTAATTTTTTATGCCACTTCCAATTTAACACCAGGTTTTGTTTTTTTTTTATCTCCAATTCTCTTTATATACAGAAGATCGATTGAGTATATAATTAGTAAAGATCTCCTCAGTTTGTACCCACACAGAAACACAAAGTGTAAAATACTCTTTCAGTACTAGTTATAGCATCACTGTACATTAGACAACACATTAAGGACAGATCCCACATGGGATGTAAGTACACAGTGACTCCTGTTGCTGACTTAACAATTTGACACTCCTGTTCATGGCGTCAGTAATCTCCCTAGGCTCTAGTCATGAGTTGCCAGGGCAATGGAAGCCTTTAGAGTTCGCTGACTTTGATCTTATTCCGATAGGGTCATAGTCAAAGTGGAAGTTCTCTCCTCCCTTCAGAGAAAGGTACCTCCTTCTTTGATGGCCCCATTCTTTCCACTGGGATCTCACTCACAGAGATCTTTCATTGAGGTCTTGTTATTTTTTTCTTTTCCATGGTTTCTTGGCTTTCCATGCCTACAATACTCTCATGGGCTCTTCAGCCAGATCTGAATGCCTTAAGGGCTGAATCTGAGGCCAGAGTGTTGTTTAGGACATCTGCCATTCTATGAGTCTGCTGTGTATCCCACTTCCCATGTTGGATCTTTCTCTCCCTTTTTGATTCTATCAGTTAGTATTAGCAGACACTTGTCTTGTTTGTGTGATCCCTTTGACTCTTAGACCTATCAGAGCCATCGAATGTGAACTGAAATTGATCAGTTGGACTAGTGAGATGGCATTGGTACATGCCACCTCGATGGGATTGTATTTGAATCCCCTGGCACATTTTTAACTCCACCATTTGCAGTAAGTCTGATTGTGCATGTCCCAAATTGTACATTTCCTCCCTCTCTTTTTCCACTCTTAAATTTAACAGGGATCACCTTTCAGTTAAAATTTAAACACCTAAGAGTAATTGTGTGTTAATTACAGAGTTCAACCACTAGTACTAGAACAACAACAACAACAACAAAAACTAAAAACGATACAGTATTACAGTGTACATCTAGAGTCAGGAAAAGAGCTGATCAGGTCATTGTTTCCTATAGTGTCCATTTCACTTCAACAGGTTTTCCCTTTGGCGCTCAGTTGTCGCCGATCAGGGAAAACAAATGAAATTTGTCTCTTTGGGACTGGCTTAATTCACTCAGCATGATGTTTTGCAGATTCCTCCATCTTGTTGCAAATGACTGGGTTTCATTGTTTCTTACTGCTGTATAGTATTCTATGGAGTACATGTCCCATAATTTCTTTATCCACTCTACTGTTGATGGGCATTTGGGTTGGTTCCAGGTCTTAGCTATTGTGAATTGAGCTGCAATAAACATTAATGTGCAGATGGCTTTTTTATTTGCCAACTTAATTTCCTTTGGGTAAATTCCAAGGAGTGGGATGGCTGGGTTGTATGGTAGGGTTATATTCAGGTTTCTGAGGAATCTCCAGACAGACTTCCATAGTGGCTTAACCAGTTTGCATTCCCACCAATACTGGGTTAGTGTCCCTTTTTCCCCACATCCTCTCCAGCATCTGTTGTTGGTAGATTTCTGAATGTGAGCCATTCTCACCTGGGTGAGGTGAAACCTCATTGTGGTTTTGATTTGCATTTCTCTGATTGCTAGTGATCTTGAACATCTTTTCATGTGTCTGTTGGCCATTTGGATTTCTTCTTTCGAAAATGTCTATTGAGGTCCTTGGCCCATCTCTTAAGTGGGTTGTTTGTTTTGTTGTTGTGGACTTTCTTGATTTCTTTGTAGATTCTGGTTATCAACCCTTTATCTGTTGCATAGATTGCAAATATTTTTTCCCATTCTGTCAGTTGCCTCTTCACTTTCCTGACTGTTTCTTTTTAAGTACAGAAACTTCTCAATATGATGCAATCCCAAATGTTAATTTTGTTTTTCACTGCCTGTGCTGCTGGAGTATTTTCCAAGAAATCTTTGCCTGTGCCTATATCTTGCAGGGTTTCTCCAATGCTCTCTAATAATTTGATGGTTTCGGGTCATAGATTTAAGTCTTTAATCCATGTTGAGTGAATTTTTGTGTAAGGTGATAGGTAGGGGTCTTGCTTCAAGCTTCTGCACGTGGAAATCCAATTTTCCCAGCACCATTTATTGAATAGGCTGTCCTTATTCCAGGGATTAATTTTGGATCTTTGGTCAAATATAACTTGGCTGTAGATGTTTGGATTGATTTCTGGTGTTTCTATTCTGTTCCATTGCTCTATCCATCTGTTTCTGTACCAGTACCATGCTGTTTTGATAACAACTGCCCTGTAGTATGTCCTGAAATCTGGTATTGTGAAGCCTGCGGCTTTGTGTTTGTTGTACAAGATTGCTTTGGCTATTCGAGGTCTTCTGTGTCTCCATATGAATTTCAGCATCATTTTTCCCAGATCTGAGAAGAAGGTCTTCAGTATCTTGATTGGTATTGCATTGAATGTATAAATTGCTTTTGGGAGAATAGACATTTTGATGATATTGATTCTTCCAATCCATGAGCATGGAAGATTTCTCCATTTTTTGGTATCCTCTTCTATTTCTTTCTCTAAGGTTTTGTAGTTTTCATTGTAGAGATCTTTAATGTCCTTGGTTAAGTTTATTCCAAGGTATTTGGTTGTTTTTGTAGCTATTGTGAATGGGATTGATCTTAGAAGTTCTTCCTCAGCCGTGCCATTGCCTGTGTATACAAAGGCTGTTGATTTTTGTGCATTGATTTTATATCCTGCTACTTTGCCAAACTCTTCGATGAGTTCCAGCAGTCTCTTAGTAGAGTTCTTTGGGTCCCCTAAATAAAGAATCATATCATCTGCAAAGAGGGATAGTTTGAGTTCTTCCTTCCCAATTTGTATCTCTTTAATTTCTTTTTCTTGCCTAATAGCTCTGGATAAAACTTCCCGAACTATATTGAATAGCAGTGGTGAGAGTGGGCATCCCTGTCTGGTACTAGATCTCAGCAGAAATGCTTCCAACTTTTCCCCATTCAATAGGATGTTGGCCATGGGGTTTTCATATATTGCTTTGTTTGTATTGAGGAATGTTCCTTCCATACCCAGTTTGCTTAGAGTTTTCATCATAAAAGGGTATTGTATTTTATCAAATGCTTTCTCTGCGTCTATTGAGAGAATCATATGTTTTTCTTCTGCAGTCTGTTAATGTAGTGTATTACGTTGATTGTTTTGCAAATATTGAACCATCCCTGCATACCAGGGATACATCCCACTTGGTCTGGGTGGATGATCTTTCTGATGTGTTGTTGCATTCTATTGGGCAGAATTTTATTGAGTATTTTTGCATCTATGTTCATCAGGGATATTTATCTGTAATCTCTTTCAATGCTGCATCTTTTTCCGGCTTAGGAATTAAGGTGATGCTGGCTTCATAGAAAGAATTTGGGAGGATTCCCTCTTTTTCGATTGCTCTGAATAGTTTGAGAAGAATTGGAGTTAGTTCTTCTCTAAATGTCTGGTAGAACTCAGCCGTGAATCTATCTGGCCCTGGGCTTTTCTTTGTTGGGAGGGCCTTTATTACTGTTTCAATTTCTGTGTCAGTTATTGGTCTGTTTAGGTTTTCTATGTCTTCCTGGCTCAATTTAGGGAGGTTGTATGTGTCCAAAAATCTGTCCATTTCTGATAGATGCCCCTGTTTGCTGGCATACAAGTCCTTGTAGTAATTTCTGATGATTCTCTTTATTTCTGTGGTGTCTGTTGTTACGTTTCCCTTTTCATCTCTGATTGTATTGATTTGGGTCTTTTCTCTTCTTTTTTAGTTAGTTGGGCCAATGGGGTGTCAATTTTGTTTATTTTTTCAAAAAGCCAGCTCCTTATTTGGCTGATTTTTTGTAATTTTTTTTTGGATTCAATCCTGTTGATTTCTTCTTTTAATAATTTCTCTTCTCCTACTGGGTTTGGGTTTGGTTTGCTGCAGATTTTCTAGATCCTTGAGATGACTTGAAAGCTCATCTATTTGGTGCCTTTCCAACTTCTTGATGTAGGCACCTATTGATATAAACTTTCCTCTTAACACTGCTTTTGTTGTAGACCATAGGTTTTGGTATGTTGTGCTGTTATCCTCATTTACTTCCAGAAAATTTTTGATTTCTCTTTTAATTTCTTCTATGACCCATTGTTCATTCAGGAGCATGTTGTTCAATCTCCGTGTGTTTGCATATAGTCTAGGGATTTCTGAGTTGCTAATTTCCAATTTTATTCCTTTGTGGTCTGAGAAGCTGCATGGTATGATTCTAATTCTTTTGAATTTGCTGAGACTTGCTTTATAGCCTAGTATGTGGTCAATCCTAGAGAAGGTTCCATGTACTGCTGAGAAGAATGTAAATGCTTTATGTGTAGGATGAAAAGTTCTGTATATATCCGTTAGATCCATTTGGGCTATAGTGTCGTTTAAATCTACTGTCTCCTTGTTGATCTTCTGTCCTGTTGATCTATCTCTGGAGTGGAGTATTGAAGTCCCCCAGTACCATTGTATTGGTGTCTAAGTCTCCCTTTAAGTCCCTTAGCAAGTCTTTCAAATAAGCTGGTGCCCTGTAATTAGGTGCATATACATTGATAATCGTTATATCTTCCTGTTGAAGTGATCCCTTAATCTTTAAATAGTGCCCCTCTTTGTCTCTCCTAACAGTTTTTGTGGTAAAGTTTATGTTGTCCGATACTAAGATGGCTACGCCCGCTCTTTTTTCATTTCTTTTGGCATGGTATATCTTTTTCCAGCCTTTCACTTTCAGCCTGTATGGATCATTGTTGGAAAGATGATTTTCTTGGAAGCAGCAAAAAGATGGGTTTTGTTCCTTAACCCAATCAGCCAATCGGTGTCTTTTAACTGGACAGTTCAAGCCATTAACATTCAATGAAACTATTGAGAAGGAGTAACTTTGCCCTGTCATTTGCCAAAGATATTTTCTAATATATGGTTTGAGACTCCTGTGATCTTTTGCTGTGAGGTTTCCTTCCTTTACCTTCTTTCATATTGGTGACCGTATTTCTGTGTTTCTGTATGTAACACATCTTTAAGCATCTTTTGCAGGGCTGGACGAGTGGCGTCGAATTCTTTCAATTTCTGTTTGCTGTGAAAGGTCTTTATTTCACCTTCATTCATAAATGAGAGCTTTTCAGGATATAATATTCTGGGCTGGCAGTTTTTCTCTCTTAGTACCTAGGCTATATCTCGCCATTCTCTCCTAGCTTGCAGGGTTTCTGATGAGAAGTCAGCTGTGAGTCTAATTGGAGATCCTCTGAGAGTAATCTGGCGTTTCTCTCTTGCACATTTTAGGATCTTTTCTTTATGTTTCACTGTGGTGAGTTTGATTACAACGTGTCATGGTGAGGATCTCTTTTGGTCAAGTTTATTAGGGGTTCTATTAGCTTCCTGTACTAGGATGTCTCTGTCCTTCTCCAAACCTGGGAAATTTTCTGCTAGTATCTCACTGAAAAGGCCTTCTAATCTTTTCTCCCTCTCCATGCCTTCAGGAACTCCTAGAACCCGAATGTTGGGTTTTTTGATAGTATTCTGTAGATTCCTGACAGTATTTTTTAGATTTCTGATTTCTTCTTCTTTTCTTTGATTTGATTGTTTCCTTTCCTGTTCTCTGTCTTCTAATTCCAATATTCTCTCTTCTGCTTCACCCATTCTGTTTTTAAGGCTTTCTAATGTGTTTGTCATTTGATCTATTGAGTTTTTCATTTCATTATGGTTTCTTGTCACTATCACAGTTTCATGTTCTACTAGTTGTTTCATTTCATTTTGATTCCTCCTTAATATTTCATTTTCACGGGAGAGATTTTCTATCTTGTCCATTAAGGATTTCTGTAGTTCAAGAATTTGTTTTTGAGAACTTCTTAATGTTCTTTTCAGTTTTTTGAGATCCGCTTCTTGCATTTCCTCTATCTCTTCATCTTCATAATCTTGGATTGGGGTGTCTTGCTCCTTTGGGGGTGTCATAGTGTCTTCCTTATTCTTGTTAGCTTGGTTTTTGTGTTTGTTGTTTGGCATGTTGGAGATAATTTATGTTTTTGTTGTTGTTGTTGTTGTTGTTTTGCTGTGGTGATTTTTTCTCGTTATACTATGCCTCTAAGTGGGCTGTCTGCTCTGATGGATCCTTAGAGGCTGTGGTGGGTGTGGCCAGAGAGCTCTGCTTGATTCTTCAGGTTTAAGGCTGTGCAAAAAGTGACTCACCTTGCTCCTTGCAGGATCTCTCTCTCTCTCTCTCTCTCTCTCTCTCTCTGTTTGACTCATTTGGGAATTAATTCCAAATGGCTGAGTGGAATTGAAGGCAGTTGAAATCTGGCCCCTGTGAGTATTCGTTTGAACTACCCCTGGGACCACACATAGAGTTTATGCAGCCTTCAATGTGTTCTCAAGTTTGACCTTAGACCCAAAGTTACTGTGTTTGTGTACTCATTGACGCTTTACATATGTAAAATGGTGCCTGCTCTCTGTTTTGCTTAAGTGAAGGGAGGGGGCTCTGCCTTTCCCCACTAATTTCTCATGTTTCTGGGGCTTTTGTCTTACCTCCCCTTGGTTCCTGCGCTGGGGAGTTTCTGAGGCTCGTCTCCCAAGGTTGGATTTCCAGGCAGTGGGCTCCTTGTTGGTCCTCTGTGTCACATCCACTAGATCCAGAAGTGTTTCCTCTGCAGTTTTTTTCTTGAATCTTTTCCTGAGGCTCCCGTTGGTTCCCGCGCTGGGGAGATTCTGAGGCTGATCTCCCGCAGTTGGGTTTCCACACGGTGGGCTGCCTGTAGGTCCTCTGTGTCACATCCACTAGATCCGGAAGTGTTTCCTCTGCAGTTTTTTTCTTGAATCTTTTCCTGAGGCTACAGTAATTCCACTTTTATGAAACTTTATTTTCCCAAACTATGCCGCCCATCCTCACTATCTGCCATCTTGGTTCCGCCCCCCAGCTTTTCTAAGTTCTAATTGATAGGCAAAGATTGTGTTTATAGGAGCTTTTTTCTAAGTTTTAAAAAAAAATTGAAAATATTGTATATAGAGGAAAGACCCAGAGAGATCTTCCTTCTGCTTATTCACATCACAGATGGCCACATTGAGCAGGGCCAGGACAGAATGAGGCCAGGAACCAATACTTTCATCTGGATCTCCCACATTGGTAGCATTTGCCCAAGTATTTGGATCATCTTCCGTTGCTTTTCTCAGGCTATCAGCAGGAAGCTGGATCAAAAGCAGAACAGCCAGAACATGAACCAGTGCTCATATGGGGTGCTTGTATTGCAGACGGCAGGTTTACTTGCTATGTGACAATGCTGGCCTGTTTTATGGGAACTTCTAAATGAAATTTTGAAGTTGTATGCATTGTAGTTTGCATGTAATTCAACTTTCTGCCATACTTACTGATATATATCAGCATTTGATGTAGGACAACTCAGAAAACACAATGGCTTAACAAATAGCCATTTTATTTGCAGTTCTGACTCTGTGTTATGGGCTGCACTCAGCTGGGCAGTTCCTATGATCAGTCAAGGAACAGAAATGAGAGTTTTGTCATTTGGGGAACTGATTGAGGCTTCACTTAAGTGCCTGGGGTTTGTGATGAATCTTGGCTACATATTATCTCTATTTTTTTTGACAGAGTTAGTGACAGAGATGGAGAGAAAGGTCTTCCTGCCATTGGTTTACCCCATAAATGGCCACTATGGCCAGCATGCTGTGCTGATCCAAAGCTAGGAGCCAGGTGCTTCCTCCTGGTCTCCCATGTGGGTGCAGGGCCCAAGCACTTGGGCCATCCTCCACTGCCTTCCCAGGCCACAGCCAGAGCTGGACTGGAATAGGAGCAACTCGTTCAGAACTGGTGCCCCAACCAGGACTAGAACCTGGTGTACCAGTGCTGCAGGTGGAGGATTAGCCTAGTGAGCCACGGCACCAGCCTACATACTATCTCTTTAACAGGCAGGCCCCAGGGTTTTTCAGAAGATAACTGTCAGAAAAAGAAAATCTAAGAAGGCAAATGCTTTGCAAATTTTCTATTTCTGGGGCTGGTTCTGTGGCATAGCAGGTAAAGACATTGCCTGCATATGGGTGTCAGCTCATGACTTGGCTGCTCCACTTCTGATCCAGCTCTTTGCTATGGGCTGGGAAAACGGTAGAAGATGGCCCAAGTCCTTTGGCCCCTGCTGCCTTGTGGGAGACCTGGAAGAAGCTTCTGGCTCATATCTTTGGATCTACACAGCTCCAGCCATTGCAGCCATCTGGGGAGTGAATCTGTGGTTTGAAGCCCTCTTTCTCCCTCCCTCCCTCCCTCCCTTCCTCCCTCCCTCTCTCTCTCTCTTTTTTTTCTCTGCCTCTCCTCTCTTTGTGTAACTCTTTCAAATAAATAAATTCTTTAAAAATTGTCTATTTCTATCACATTTACTGGTATCTCATGGGGTAAATCAAGTGAAATGGTGAAATTCAGGGTATTTTTTTAAAAAGATTTATTTATTTATTTGAAAGAGTTACACACAGAGAGGGAGAGGCAGAGAGAGAGAGAGAGCGAGCTCTTCCATCTGCTGGTTCACTTCCCAGTTGGCTGCAATGACCAGGGTTGTGCCAATCCAAAGCCGGGATCCAGGAGCTTCTTCTGGGTCTCCCACATGGGTAAAGGGGCCCAAGGACTTGGGCCATCTTCTACTGCTTTCCCAGGCCATAGCAGAAAGCTGGATCAGTAGTGGAGCAGCTGGGAATCAATCCAGTGCCCAAATGGGATGCCAGTCTGCAGGCGGCAGTTTTACTCGCTAGGCCACAGTGCCAGCCCCAATCCAGGGTTTTGTGAAGGGATGAATGCAGGGAAAAGGTCTATTTAGAATCATTACTGGTAAAGTGCACTGCATTAAATATGTGTTTGTGTATTATGTGTATGTGTTAACTTTCTTTAGTATAAACTTTAATAACAGCATAATGTTTATCTCTGACAACCTCATTTATTTGAACACTCTTAACATTTCTTTTTACTTTTACACTATTATTTTACAAAATTTGTAGATAATGCTTTGGTTAAACCAATGATAACTTCTGTTTAATCTCTGCCACTTAATATAGGTGGGTGCATTTTCCTATGTATTTCCATTTTTACAGGCTTATTCTTCCACAGTGAAGCTGATGTTTTCTTGCTTAATGTATTTATTATTCTTTATTAATTCTATTATATTGGTTTTTTCCCACTGTTCAGTGCAGAAGGAAACCAGAGGGTTTTTTTTTAAGATTTCATTTATTTATTGAAAGAGTTGTAGAGAGAGAAAGTCTTCTATCTGTTGGCTCACCCTCCAAATTACTGCAAAGGCCAGAGCTGAGCTGAACCAAAGCCAAGACCCAAGAGCTTCTGGGTCTCCCATGCAGTTGCAGTGGCCCAAGGACTTGGACCATGTTCCACTGCTTTCTCCGGACATAGCAGAAAGCTAGATTGTACATTGAGCAGGCAGGACTTGAGCCAGCACCCACATGGAATACTGGCACTGCAGGCAGCAGCTTTACCCATTATGCCACAACGTTGGCCTCCAGAGTTTTCTTTGAACTCCTGCCATTCACCTTCTCTCTCAGGTATGATTCTGGGTCCTCTACATGTTTCTAAGAGGAAAGAAAATTAACATATCACCTCTAAGTGATTTTTTAAATTATTCCCCAGCTTGTCAGTACTCATTTTAGGTGTTCAATGTTAGTTTACTTATTTTTTTAGATTTTTTTTATTTATTTGAAAGTCAGAGTTACAGAGTGGCAGAGGGAGAGAGAGAGAGAGTCTTCCATCTGCTGCTGGTTCACTCCCCAGTTTGCCACAATGGCCAAAGTTGCACTGATCCAAAGCTAGAAGTGAAGAGCTTCTGGGTCTCCCACATGGGTTCAGGAGCCCAAGGACTTAGGCCATCTTCTACTGAATTCCCAGGCCACAGTAGAGAGCTGGATTGGAAGTGAAGCCACTGGGACTTTAACTGGCACCAATATTGGATGCCAGCACTGAAGGCAGTGGCTTTACCTGCTATGCCACAGTACCGGTCCCAGTATACTAGTTAATTAAAATGGAAAATATGGGGCCAGCTCTGTGGCTCAGTGGGTTAATGCCCTGGTCTAAAGCATTAGCATTCCATATGGGCACCGGTTTGAGACGTGGCTGCTCTACTTCTGCTCCAGTTCTCTACTATGGCCTGGGAAAGCAGTGGAAGATGTCCCAGGTCCTTGGGCCCCTTCACCCATGTGGGAGACCCAGAAGAACTCCTGGTTTCTGGCTTCAGATTGGTGCAGTTCCAGCCATTGCAGCCAATTGGGGACTGAACCAGCAGATGGAAGACCTCTCTCTGTCTCTCTGCCTCTCCTCTCTCTGTGTAACTCTGACTTTCAAATAAATAAATAAATCTTTAATTTTTTTAAAATATAAAAATAAACATAAAATTTGTTCTCATGGAATACACAGAAATGAATTATGAATTTGGCATGATTATGAAACATTACTGTCATCTATAATAATGCAGTTTGGTCTCTTGTCTTTCTGTTGCTATAGCAAAATATATATTTGTTACATGAATTGAGTTGAAACTAAGCACAATATGCTACATTTTTGGAGTCATGTTGTCTGAAACAGTCTACACATAGATGATGTACTGAGCAGTGTTTTAGTGCTACCTATGAAGTAAACACTTAGTATTCTGAAAGAAGAAGAGTTATCTAGTGCTAAAACACAAATCAGTTATGTTTGGTTTTGAATTGTTAGAGTAGTGGAGTCCTTAATACCTTTGAGAAGCTGAATTGGATTCTTGAATAGGATAAGGAATGTGTGGAGAAAATAATCTACTAGAGGCTAATTTATTTTTTAAGATTATTTATTTGAAAAGCAGATTTACAGAGATTGGGAGGGACATGGAGACAAAAGGAGATATCTTCTATCTACTATATAATTCCCCAAATGCCCGCAATGGCTGGGACTGGACCAGGCCAAAGCCAGGAGCCTGAAACTCCATGGGTCTCCCAAACTGATGGAAGGGTCCAAATACTCAGGCCATTTTCACTGCTCTTTCAGTCAGATTCGCAGGGAATTGGATTGGAAGAAGAGCAACAATGACTCAAATCCTGTTTACATGGGATGCCAGTATTGATGGTGGAGGCTTAGCCTGCTGGATCACAATTCTGGTGACTTTTGCAGGTTATTAAACAAATCTCTAAGCACTTTTCTCAGTGAGTCACAAATGCAGATTGTACTGCAGACAATCCCAGGTTCTCTTTTTGGGCAAATAATTCCATTGCTTTCACTTTAATTATGTATGATGTTATTACAAATGTTTATCATTTGAATGTTTTGGGCAAGTATTTCCATTGCTTTCACTTTAATTAGGTATAATGTAATTTCAATTGTTTATCAGTAGAATAATCGTACACAAGGGCAAAAGCTAATTTGTATTCTTTGTCTTACCTGTATTTTCTCTCTTACTTAAAAATATTATTAGCTTGATAGAGAAAAAAGTTGATGGACTGAGAGATAGAGAGCTTTGACACATTAATTCACTTCCTAGATAACCACAGCAAACAGAGGTGGGGCAGGACTGAAGCCAGGATTGAGGAATGGAATCTAGGCCTCCTTCATTGGTGACATCACCACTGCTTCCCCAGGTCTTCATTATCTGGGGGCTAAAAACTAGAGTTGGCATTGGAAATCAAACATAGACACTCTGAGGTGGCATCATAAACACTAAGCAAAATATCTGCCCCATCTTTTAATATATTTTTCCCTGACATATTGGAAATGATATGCATGGTGCTTTCCTGGAAATTATTTTCTGTTCATTCCCATCATAGTTTCACTGATGGTTTCTTTCCTTTTTTTCTCAATGCTTCTACATACTTCTCCTTAACATTGCCCATTCAACAGTCAATATTGCCCTCTTTTAGCCTGCTGTGCAATTCCTCTTGACAGATGTGGCCTTTGTGATTTGAACCTCCTGTTTCCCTCCAGCTTGGGCATTTCTCACAGCCTGTAGATCATGGGTTTGATCTGTTGAATGCTCTGTGTGGCTTTCTAAACACTCAACAAGTCTAATGTGAAACCATATCCTTCCTTTTTTCCTTCATATCCACAAAACTGTCAGTGTTTATTTTGTGACAGAGTTAACATGTTGACTGGAAGTGTAATATTATAGGTGATGATAGCATTTGAAGACCTTGCTGTGTACTTTACATGGGAGGAATGGCAGAAAATGAACAATGCTCAGAAAATCCTGTACAGAGATGTGATGCTGGAGATCTACAGCAGCCTGTTCTCCTTGGGTGAGTGACACCCCTCACATGCCGAGAGATAACATTTTATTGCTATTTGACAACTAAGGGAACACTTTATAATGTTTAATATTGGGCAGGTATAGAATTTGAGTCCATGAATAATCTGATATCTACCATCTTACAAAAGATTCAAATTGGAACATTTGTTGCATAGCTCCTGGGCCAAGCTGTAGCCCTTTAAATAGCCCAGGATAGTGATTTCATAGTCTTATATTGTTTCCATTAATAGGGCACTGTACTACCAAACCTGACTTGATCTTCAAGTTGGAGCGAGGAGCAGAGCCATGGATGGTGGAAGAATGCCTGAATCAGAGCCTTTCAGGTCAGTCTGCACATAAGGGACAGGGAGGCCAAGGCAGAAAGTGTGCAGATGTTGACTGGTGTTCTTTCCATGAATTTTTCTCAAGCCTTACTCCTGATAACAGCTGGTTTTCTGCATCAGACACAGGCATTTAGAGATACCAGTATCTTTCTAACTTTTGTTGTTAGTGAAGATGTTCTTTGATTAAAAAAAAAAATCCAGTCATTTTCTGATGTTACTAAGGCTTTTATCTAGGTTTGATACATTCCCCCAATTCTAACTTCTCCTTCTCCTTCTCCACACTTTCATACCTTTTCCTCATGCACTTATTAGTTCCTTCAGTGCTTGTTAATTAGGCAACATACAGAAACTTATTTTTTAAGATTAATGTTTCTGTTATTTTAAAGATTTATTTATTTATTTATTCAAAAGTCAGGGAGAGAGAAGAAGGAGAGGCAGAGAGAGAAAGAGAGAGAGAGAGAGGTCTTCCATCCACTGGTTCATTTCCCAATTGGCTGTCATGGCTGGAGCTGCACTGATCTGAAGCCAGGAGCCAGGAGCTTCTTCCAGGTCTCCCACATGGGTACAGGGGTCCAAGGACTTGGGCCATTTTCTACTGCTTTCCCAGGCCATAGCAGAGTGCTGGATCAGAAGTGGAGCAGCAAGGACTTAAACTTGTGCTCATAAGTGATAGTGGCACTGCAGGTGGTGGCTTTATGTGCTATGCCACAACGCTGGCCCCTGGAAACTTATTCTAACTCATTGCTCAGATTGAGTTCCCACTCATGATTTTGCCCAGGCATAGAACTTTCTCAGGACTGAAACAATAAATGTGAACTCTCTCTTTCTTAAGTTTCTTTCTTTTTTTTCCTTTGTGCATCTCAAATAAATAAGAAAATTATAGTCTGTTGGAAACATTTGAGTAGTGAGCTTATAGCTGGCAAACCTCTGTTTCAGTCTGTCTTTATCTCTCATTCTGTCTCTCTGACTCTCAAGTAAGTAAATAAGTAAATGCTAAAAGATGGTCATGTGGCCAGCACTGTGGAGCAATGAATTAACATCCTAGCCTGATGTGCCGGCATCCCATATGGGCACCAGTTTGAGACCCAGTTGCTCCACTTCCAATCCAGCTCTCTGCTATGTCCTGGGAAAGTAGTAGAAAATGGTCCAAGTCCTTGGACCCCTGCACCCGAGGGAGACCCAGAAGAATTCCTGGTTCCTGGCTTCAGATTGGTGCAGTTCCAGCCATTGTAGCCAACTGGGGACTGAACCAGTAGATGGAAGACCTCTCTCTTTGCCTCTCCTCTCTCTGTGTAACTCTGACTTTCAAATAAATAATTAAATCTTTAAAAAAGATGGTCATGAGTAAGCCTCTGTGCTATGACATCAGAAATTATGAAGCTAGGAATGACACCATGGTGCAGTGTGTTAAAGCTCCAGCCTGCAGCACTAGCACTGCATATGCGTGCCAGCTCAAGTCCCAGCTGGTCCTCTTCTAATCCAGCTCTCTGCTAATGCACCTGAGAAAGGAGCAGAGGTTGGCCCAAATCCTTGGCCCCATGTACCCATGTGGGAGACAAGAAAGAAACTCCTGGCTCCTAACTTCATCTTAGCCCAGCATTGGTTGTTGTGCCCATATGGGGAGTGAACCAGCAGATGGAAGGCTTCTCTCTATCTCTCTCTATAATTCTAGCTTTCAAATAAATAAAGTAAATCTTTGAAAAAAGGAAATCATAAACTAAGCATGAACTTATATAAAACATGAAAATAAGTGATCCTAGACTCACCAAGAAAGTAATGAGATTTTGAGACCCAAGGTCAAGTAGCCTCATCATGGGTTTATGTTGAGTGGCTCAGATTTCTTTAAGGGTGGAGTTTGAAGTATGATTTCTCTCTTATTTTTCAGTATCATTGAAAAATAAGCAAATAAAATGATAAGAAAAACATAGGAAATGAAGCTTTCAGTGAAAATAGGAGGCAACAGATCTAAACCCTCCAAAAATTCAAATTACCACACAGGGATGTTTATAGAAAGAATTGAGAGGAGGTAACCAGCACTGGTGATTTCAGAATGAGCTAGAAAACACTTTTCAAAGAAGATGAGCACATCCCGGTTTGCAGAAACAAATTCTTCAATCTGATTGGGAGTGTTTTGGTATATTGAGACTTTTCTGTACCTGTTGTACTTCTGAGAAGCTAAAGGTGTTGGGTGTCCTTAGGAATTTGAGGAAGCTGTCATAGAGTAGAGACAAAGTAGTTTTTCATTTGAAAAATCCCACAAATGATGTTTACCTAGGAAGACTGAACATGAGACAATCATAGATTCAAATCATACTTCTTAAATATTGTCCTGCTTAAAATACAGGCACATTTCACTCTTCTCCACCTGCAAGTAAATGATCAGTAAAACTTTTTCATGTTTATGGTTGAAATATCAGAGAAGCAAAAAACACACAATTTTTATAAAAATAAACTGGAGAAAAAAGGTAGGGAAAAATGGTTGCTAGGTAGTGGGTGAATATTTTTATTAAATATTTGTCCATTCTTTAAAATGTTTTATAGTTATTGCATATTTGTGAAAAGCAGAGTGATAGTGAGAGGAGAGAGAGAGAGAAAGAGGTCCTCTATTAGCTCACTTCCTAGATGCCTGCAATACTTAGGTCTAATTAGTCTGAAGCCCAAACACTAGAATTCATCTAGTCTTCCCTGGTGTCTCACAGGTTCCCAGGCACATGAACCATTATCTGCTTTCTTCCAGTTTACATAGGCAGAGAGCTGTACTGAAAGCAGAGTAGCCAGGGCTCAAACTGACACTGTTTTGAGATGCAGGCATCCCACACATCATAGCACAAATGTCATTCCACCATCCTTGACAAATTACCAGAGTAAAAAAGATCATGTTTGAACATTCAGAAACCTCATGGTATATTAATATATTAAGGAGAAAAACCATATAATGGTTATAAAAAGTAACTCATACTGATTTTGTGAAAATCTTATGCCACTTGGATAACAAGTAACTTCATTCCCTTTACATGAGTATGCCAGGAGAAACAGTTACATGTGATTCCATGACATGATTGCTTTTTTTCTCATTTCAGTGGTCATGAAAAGGGATGACCTGATTAGGATCAACCAGGAAAGTCAGGACAAAAATCTGAATCAGGATTCTATGAAAAATAACAAGACATCAGCTCTCAAGAGAGTTGAATTAAGAAAAACACTTAGTTTAAATTCAAGCCATATTCCAACACTGATTATTGAAAAGAGAACCTATTCAGGATTGAAGCCTGAGGAATGCAATAAATGTCACACTGTGTATCCCCCCAGCGGGCCTGATCAACTACAGGCTGGAGAGAAATTTGATAACACTAAGATACCTGGAAATTCTCTCCAGTTCTGTGAGCCTCTTGCTCAGCATGACAATATCCACATCATGAAGCAGCCATTTGGACCCACTGGACAAGCAAAAGTCTTCACAAGAAAGGTGTTCTGTAAATCTGAGAGGGTTCATATGGCAGAAAACTGTAATAAATCAACTGTCACTTTTGGAAAAGTAACTCAAATAGAAAAAGCTATCCATGAAAATTCTAACCTCAATATGCATCAACAAAATCACACAAGAAAGAAATTTTATAAGTACATTAGGTATGTTGAACCTGTCATTCACCAGTCATATCTTGCAATAAATGACAGACTAAATACAAGGGGAAAACTCTACACATGTAAACTTTGCGGAAAACCACTCAGTTTTAATTCACCTTATGAATGTAATGACTGTGAAAAAGCCTTTGGACAAAAGTCACACCTCATAAACTATCAGCGAAGTCACACAGAAGAGAAACTTTATAAATGCCTTCATTGTGGAAAAGGCTTTCTGTGGAAGTCAGTCCTCATAGTACACCAGAGAATTCACACAGGGAAGAAACCTCATAAATGTAATGACTGTGGAAAAGCCTTTGGAAGAAAGTCAGACCTCCTCATACACCAGAGAATTCACACAGGAGAGAAACCCCATAAATGTAATGACTGTGGAAAAGCCTTTGGACGAAAGTCGAACCTTGTAATGCACCAGAGAATTCACACAGGGGAGAGACCCTTTGAATGTAATGACTGTGGAAAAGCCTTTGGACGAAAGTCACACCTCCTCATACACCAGAGAATTCACATAGGAGAGAAACCTCATAAATGTAATGACTGTGGAAAAGCCTTTGGACGAAAGTCGAACCTTGTAATGCACCAGAGAATTCACACAGGGGAGAGACCCTTTGAATGTAATGACTGTGGAAAAGCCTTTGGAAGAAAATCAGACCTCCTCATACACCAGAAAATTCACACAGGGGAGAAACTTCATAAATGCAATGACTGTGGAAAAGCCTTTGGAAGAAAGTCATGCCTCATAGCACACCAGAGAATTCACACAGGGGCGAGACCATTTGAATGTAATGACTGTGGAAAAGCCTTTGGACAAAAGTCAAACCTTGTAATGCACCAGAGAATTCACACAGGAGAGAAACCTCATAAATGTAATGACTGTGGAAAAGCCTTTGAACAAAAGCCAGACCTCATGAAACATCAGCAAATTCACACAGGGCAGAAACCTCATAAATGTAATGACTGTGGAAAAGCCTTTGGACAAAAGTCATGCCTCATAGTACACCAGAGAAGTCACACAGGGGAGAGACCCTTTGAATGTAATGACTGTGGAAAAGCCTTTGGACGAAAGTCAAACCTTGTAATGCACCAGAGAATTCACACAGGAGAGAAACCTCATAAATGTAATGACTGTGGAAAAGCCTTTGGACAAAAGTCATGCCTCATAGTACACCAGAGAAGTCACACAGGGGAGAGACCCTTTGAATGTAATGACTGTGGAAAAGCCTTTGGACGAAAGTCAAACCTTGTAATGCACCAGAGAATTCACACAGGAGAGAAACCTCATAAATGTAATGACTGTGGAAAAGCCTTTGGAAGAAAGTCAGACCTCATGAAACATCAGCAAATTCACACAGGGGAGAAACCTCATAAATGTAATGACTGTGGAAAAGCCTTTACACAAAAGTCACATCTCATCATACACCAGATAATTCACACGGGGCAGAAACCTCATAAATGTGATGACTGTGGAAAAGCCTTTGGACGAAAGTCAGATCTCATAATGCACCAGAGAATTCACACAGGGGAGAGACCCTTTGAATGTAATGACTGTGGAAAAGCCTTTGGACGAAAGTCAGATCTCATAATGCACCAGAGAATTCACACAGGGGAGAGACCCTTTGAATGTAATGACTGTGGAAAAGCCTTTGGACGAAAGTCAAACCTCCTCATACATCAGCGAATTCACACAGGGGACAAACCTCATAAATGTAATGACTGTGGAAAAGCCTTTGGAAGAAAGTCACACCTCCTCATACATCAGGGAATTCACACAGGGGAGAAACCTCATAAATGTAATGTCTGTGGAAAAGCCTTTGGACAAATGTGATGCCTCATATTACACCAGAATTCACACAGGGCATAAACCTCATGAATATAATGACTGTGGAAAAGCCTTTACACAAAAGTCACACCTCATCGTACACCAGAGAATTCACATGGGGCAGAAACCTCATAAATGTAGTGACTGTGGAAAAGCCTTTGGACAAAAGCCAGACCTCATCATACATCAGCGAATTCACACGGGGGAGAAACCACATAAATGTAATGACTGTGGAAAAGCCTTTGGCTATAAGTTAGTCCTCATGATACATCAACGAAATCACAGGACAGAAACTTCATGAATGTAATGACTGAGGAAAAGCCTTTGTATAAAAGTCACATCTCATATCACACTAGAGAATTCACACAGGGGAGAAACCCCATGAATGTAAGGACTTTGGAAAAGCCTTTGGACAAAAGACAAACCTCTAATCACAGCAGAAAATTCACAAGGGTAAAAAACTCATGATTGTAATAACTGTGGAAAGCATTTAGCTGTAAGTCAACCTTCATTGTGCATCAGAGAATTCACACAGGGCAGAAACCTCATGAATATAATGATTGGAAAATCCTTTGGACATAAGTCAAACCTCATAATGCCCCAGAGCATGCACACAGTGTTGAAACTTCATGAGTGTAATGACTGTGGAAAAACTTTTGATTTTAAGTTCCAACTCGAATTGCATCAGAGGATTCACACAGCGAAATAATATTATAAATGTAATGACTGCAGAAAAGCCTTTTTCTATAAGTTATACCTCATATCAAAACAGAATTCACACAGGGCAGAAACCTTACGAATATAATGAGTGTGGAAAAGCCTTTATAAATCATATGTTATAAATCATATGTTATAAATCATAGCTCATATCACACCAGAGAATTCATACCGGGGAGAAACTTCATGAATGCAATGACTGTAGACAAGCCCTTGGCAATAAGACACATCTCAGAATGCATCAGAAAATTCACATGAACAGAAACCTTTTGAGCATAATGACTTGGAAAGCTTTTTCCCATAATTTAGCCCTCATTGCACATCATCTAATTCATATGAGGGAAAACACTTTGGATATAATGCATATGGAAAAGCCTTTATCCATAAGTAACACCTCATAAAACATCAGAATTCACATGGGGGAGAACCCTTATGAATGGAATGAGTGTTGGAAAACTCTGCCAAAATCACACAATATAACATCAGAGAATTTGTTACATGGTGGAAATCTTGTAATAAATGTGGGAAAACCTTTTCTCAAAAAGAATACCTCATAACACATGTAGTTCAAACAAGGGAGAGAATTTAAGAATGTAATGAATGTGAAGGACTTTTCCCAAAATTAACATAACCATGTGACAGAGCCTTTTGCTGGAAGTTACATCCCATACAATAGGCACTCCCAGGAGGAAGAAAGGTTGGGACCAGCACTATGGCACAGTAGGTTAAAGCCCTGGCCTGATGTGATGACATACCATGTGGGCAATGGTTCTAATCCCGGCTGCTCCTCTTCTGATCCAACTCTATGCTATGGACTGGGAAAGCAGTAGAAGATGGCCCTGCACCCATGTGGGAGATGCAGAAGAAGCTCCTGACTCCTGGCTTTGGATTGTGGCAGCTCCAGCCATTGCATCCATCCAGGGAGTGAATCAGTGGATGGAAAACCTCTTTCTGCTTCTCTGTCTCTCTGTAACTCTTTCAAATAAATAAAGTAAATCATTAAAAAATGAAGAAGTTCGGAAATATTATTAGTGTGACAAAAAGCCATTTGTCAGAAATCGATCATTATACATCACAGAATTCACACAAGGGGTTTCTTAGGAGTGTAATGAATGTGGAAGTATATTTTCATGGAATTCAGGCTTGCATAAATATGCTATTCAAAAAAGGTGATATCCTTCAAGTGCAGTAGATCTGAAAAGACCATAGCCAGAAATTAAACTTCAGGCTGTTGCTGTGGAACAATAGGTTAATCCTCCTCCTGTGATGCTGGCATCCCATATGGGTGCCAGTTCTAGTCCCAGCTGCCCCTCTTCCAATCCAGCTCTCTACTGTGGCCTGGGAATGCAGTAGAAGACAGCCCATGTGCTTGGCCCCTGCACCCACATGGGAGACCAGGAAGACGCACCTGGCTCCTGGCTTCAAATCAGTGAAGCTCTGGATATTGCGGCCATTTGAAGAGTGAACCAACAGAAGGAAGACTTTTCTCTCTGTCTCTCTCACTGTAGCTCTATGTGTCAAATAAATAAATAAAAATCTTAAAAAACAAGAAATTAAACATCAACAAACACCAGAGAATTCATACAGTAAAATGTCAATTTAATTAGTGTGAAAAAATTCTTCTGCCATTAATCAATTCACATGAAGAGATTCAGAAATGAGAAAACCTACATGAATAGAAAAGTCATGTACCATACATCACCTCTCAGTGGTTACCTGACAACTCACAGTAAGAAAAAAAAAATCCTATGACTGTATTTAAGGGAAATACCTGTATTATTAGGCAAACTTCCACAAAACATAGCAAGATTACAGTGAGAAGTCCCTGAAATATAATTTGTCTGGAAGAATTCTTTGGTGGAATCACACCTTAGTAAGTATTGGACAGTTTTCTTTCTTTTTTTTAACTTTTATTTAATGGATATAAATTTCCAAAGTACAGTTTATGGATTACAATGGCTCCCCCCATAACTTCCCTCCCACCCACAACCCTCCCCTTTCCCGCTCCCTCTCCCCTTCCATTCACATCAAGATTCATTTTCAATTCTCTTTTTGTACAGATCAATTTAGTATATATTAAGTAAAGATTCCAACAGTTTGCCCCCACATAACAACACAAAGTGAAAAAATACTGTTGGAGTACTAGTTATAGCATGAAATAATAGTGTACAGCACATTAAAGACAGAGATCCTACATGATATTTTTTAAATTGATGAATTTTGTATGCAATTCCCAATTTAACACCATTTTTTTTATTTTCAATTATCTTTATATACAGAAGATCAATTCAGTATATGCTAAGTAAAGATTTCATCAGTTTGCATGCACACAGACACACAAAGTGTATAAATACTGTTTTAGTACTAGTTATAGCTCCACTTCACATTGGACAACACATTAAGGACAGATCTCACATGAGATGTAAGTACACAGTGACTACTGTTGTTGATTTTACAAGTTGACACTCTTGTTTATGGTGTCAGTAATCTCCCTAGGCTCTAGTCATGAGTAGCCAAGGCTATGGAAGCCTTTTGAGTTTGCCGACTTCGATCTTATTCCAACAGCGTCATAGTCAAAGTGGAAGTTCTCTCCTCCCTTCGGAGAAAGGTACCTCCTTCTTTGATGGCCCTGTTCTTTCCACTGGGATCTCACTCGCTGAGATCTTTCATTTAGGTCTTCTTTTTATTTTTCCAGAGTGTCTTGGCTTTCCATGCCTAAAATACTCTCATGGGCTCTTCAGCCCGATCTGAATGCCTTAAGGGCTGATTTTGAGTTCAAAGTGCTCTTAAGGACATCTGCCATTCTATGAGTCTGCTGTGTATCCAGCTTCCCCTGTTGGATTGTTTTTCCCTTTATGATTCTATCAGTCAGTATTAGCAGACACTAGTCTTGTTTAGGTGATCCCTTTGACTCTTAGGCCTGTCAGTGTGATCAATTGTGAACTGAAATTGATCACTTGGACTAGTGAGATGGCATTGGTACATGCCACCTTGATGGGATTGAGTTGGAATCCCCTGGCATGTTTCTTACTCTACCATTTGGGGCAAGTCCGATTGAGCATGTCCCAAATTGTATGTTGAAATGAAATGGACACTATGAGAAAGAGTGACTTGATAGGCCCTTGCCCTGAATGTTGATGTACAACTTAATACTTTATCTATTTTAGTATTTTTTGTTCTAGTTAATACTGTTGGTTGTACTCTATAATTAACACACAATTATTCTTAGGTGTTTAAATTTAACTGAAAAGTGATCTATGGCCAGCGCCGCAGCTCACTAGGCTAATCCTCCGCCTTGCGGCGCCAGCACACCGGGTTCTAGTCCCGGTCGGGGCACCGATCCTGTCCCGGTTGCCCCTCTTCCAGGCCAGCTCTCTGCTGTGGCTAGGGAGTGCAGTGGAGGATGGCCCAAGTCCTTGGGTCCTGCACCCCATGGGAGACCAGGAGAAGCACCTGGCTCCTGCCATCGGAATAGCGCGGTGCGCCGGCCGCAGCGCACTACCGCGGCGGCCATTGGAGGGTGAACCAACGGCAAAAGGAAGACCTTTCTCTCTGTCTCTCTCTCTCACTGTCCACTCTGCCTGTCCAAAAAAAAAAAAAAAAGAAAAGTGATCTATGTTAAATATAAAAGTGGGAATCAGAGAGGGAGGAGATGTACTTTTTTTCTTTTTTTAAACTTTTATTTAATAAATATAAATTTTGAAAGTACAACTTTTGGTTTATAGTGGCTTTCCCCCCCATACCCTCCCACCCATCTGCAACCATCCAATCTCTCACTCAATTTCCCAACCCATTCTTCATCATGATTCATTTTCAATTATCTTTATATACACAAGATCAACTTGGTATATAATAATTAGAGATTTTAACAATTTGCACCCACACAGATACACAAAGTAGAAAGTAATATTTGAGTAGTTTTTTAAATTTTTTTTGACAGGGGAGTTAGTGAGAGAGAGAGAGACAGAGAGAAAGGTCTTCCTTCCATTGGTTCATCCCCCAAATGGCTGCTACAGCCAGTGCACTGGGCTGATCCAAAGCCAGGAGCCAGGTGCCCACCCTGGTCTTCCAGAAGGGTGCAGGGCCCCAGCACTTGGGCCATCCTCCACCACCCTCCTGGGTCACAGCAGGGAGCTGGACTGGAAGAGGAGCAACCTGGACAGAACCAGCACCCCAATTAGGATTAGAATCTGGTTTGCTGGTGCCGCAGGCAGAGGATCAGCCCAGTAAGCCACAGCACCAGCCTGAGTAGTAGTTTAGCACTAATTCGCATAGTACAACACATTGAGGACAGAGATCCTACATGGGGAGCAGGTGTACAGTGATTCCCATTGTTGATTTAACAATTTGACAGTCTTATTTATGATGTCAGTAATCACCCAAGGCTCTTGTCATGAGCTGCCAAGGCTATGGAAGCCTTTTGAGTTCACAAATTCTGACCTTATTTAGATAAGGCCATAATCAAAGGGGAAGTTCCTCCCTTCAGATAAAAGTATCTCCTTCTTTGATGGCCTGATCTTTCCACTAGGATCTCACTCACAAAGGTCTTTCATTTAGCAACCTGGTTATTTTTAAAGTAACAAGCTGATATAAGTGCAAATGAAAATGCAAAGAATCTAGTATAGCCAAAATAACTCTGAGAAGATAATAAAATCAAAAGGATGATTTTTTAGTGTTATAAATGTATACTAATCTAAAGTGTGCTGTTGTCATACAGAAACCCAGACAGATGAATGGAACACAAAAGAGGTTCCATAGAAGATCCAAATACAAACAGTGAACAGGTTTTCTACAGAGGCACTATTGCAGTGCAGGGGGGAGAAAGTATAGCCTTTTCAACACATGGTGCTATCACAATGAGATACTAATTTCCAATAAAATAGCTTCTATTTACATATTGAAAAGAAAATATGCCACAGATCTAACTGTAGTACTGAAAACTACAATAATTCCAGAAAAAAAATTATAGAAGAAAAAATTTTTTACTTTAAGTTAGGCGAAGATTTCCTAGGTACAAGAAAAAATTAAAATCTATAATTGACTACAGGGATAATTTACACTTAATCAAAGTTTAAAACTTCTTTTCTTCAAGTCTTATTTATTTATTTGAAAGGCAGAATTACAGAGTGGCAGAGGGAGAGAGGGAGAGAGAGAGGGAGATAGTCCATTTGCTGGTTCACTCCCCAGATGGCCACAATGGGCAGAGCTGGGCTGATCTGAAGTCAGGAGCCAATAGATTCTTCTGGATTTCCCATGTGGGTGCATGAGCCCAAGCACTTGGGCCATCTTCTACTGCTTTCCCTGGCCATAACAATGAGCTGGATCAGAAGTGGAGCAGCCAAGACTCAAAGTCGTACCCATATGGAATGCCAGCACTGCAGGCAGCAGCTTTACCCACTATGCCATTGCATGGCCCCAAAAACTTCTTTTCAAAATACTGTTTAAGGAATGAAAGTCAAAGCAAAAAAAAATCCTTGAAAAATATACTATGGGACCAGCTCTGCAGCATAGTGTGTAAATCTTCTGCCTAGAGTACCAGCAACTGGGGAGTGAATTGCAGATGGAAGACCTATCTCTTTCTGCCTCTCCTTCTCTGTGTAACTCTGACTTTCAAGTAAATAAATAAATCTTTCTTAAAAAAAGAAAAAGGAAAAATATACCTGATAAATTAATGGTATCCATAATATACAAAAACTTTTATAGTGCAATACATAAGATGCCAACAAAACAACCCTTAATTCTAAAATAGTAAGCATGTTAGAAATAGTTCACAAGAATGGGGCCATCAAAGAAGGAGGTACCTTTCTCTGAAGGGAGGAGATAACTTCCACTTTGACTATGACCCTATCGGAATAAGACCAAAGTCAGCGAACTCTAAAGGCTTCCATAGCCCTGGCAACTCATGACTAGAGCCTAGGGAGATTACTGATGCCATGAACAGGAGTGTCAAATTGTTAAGTCAGCAACAGAAGTCACTGTGTACTTACACCCCATGTGGGATCTGTCCTTAATGTGTTGTCTAATGTGCAGTGATGCTATAACTAGTACTGAAAGAGTATTTTTACACTTTGTGTTTCTGTGTGGGTACAAACTGATGAGGTCTTTACTAATTATATATTGAATTGATCTTCTGTATATAAAGAGAATTGGAAATGAAAAAAAAAAACACCCTGCTGTTAAATTGGAAATGGCATAGAAAATTAATTAATTTTAAAAAATATTATGTAAGATCTCTGTCTTTCATGTGCTGTACATTGTTATTTAATGCTATAATTAGTACTCCAATGGTATTTTTTTTCACTTTATGTTGCTAGATGGGCAAACTGTTGAAATCATTACCTAATATATACTAAACTGATCTTCTGTATATAAAGAGAATTGAAAATGAATCTTGATGTGAATGGAAGGGGAAAGGGGAGGGTTGCGGGCGGGAGGGAAGTTATGGGAGGGGGGAAGCCATTGTAACCCATAAGCTGTACTTTGGAAATTTATATTCATTAAATAGAAGTTTAATAAAAAAAAAGGATATTCGCAACAACAGAAAAAAAAAGAAATAGTTCACAACAGAAGACAGGAGAGGGAACTGTTGTTTAATAATGGGTTGAGCCATCTCCTGCCACGCCCACAGCTGTGATACCCGCGTAGCAAGATGTTGCTGCGTTGGGGGTCTAAAGCTGCAGGGTTGAGGTTAGCGCTCCGTGGAGTGGGGCCTCAGGCGTTTCCTGTGCAGTCCGCGGTTGTAATGACCCCCGACTCACATGAGGGAAGCCGAAGACATGTCCTTGCTGACTTTGGGGACACTGTGTCTCTGCTCTGTTGATGATCTCATTATGCATTTTCTACCAGCTGTGTTTACACTTTACTACTTGCTCTCACAATTATCAGAAACAAGAAAATCAAAAAAAAAAGTTAACGTTTCACATAAGATTATGGAGAAATTCAAACAATCTTTGCCCCTCTGTTTACTAAAGCTGTTTACGAGGGAGCTAGGAATACAAGTCAAAACATATCATTAGGTTCCCATTATAGTGACAGAAAAATGTTAAAATTGCTCAGGGATTATCTCCAAATATCTAAAAGGCAAGCAAAACTTTGGGTAGTAATTCCCCTAAACAATTCATAAAACAAAACTAAGCCAAAGGTCAATTCTCATCCTCAGTAAATTGTCCAAAAACAATGTCCCCACTATGTTCCTCATAAAACCACTCATATGACATCATTGTTTTAACTCATTTTGTCAACCTTTGTGATAAAAGTTTTACATTTGCCTGTAGCATTGTCCTTTACTATATAAACCCAAGCCTTACTACAATAAATCGCAGCAGCATACTAATAACGTGTGTGTCTGTCTGTCATTTCCCCGCCAATTCCTGATTCTCCTAAGAGCCTTCACCCCTGTTTCTCCCTCGGTCGGTGTCTCCGCGAGAGCCGGTCCGCGGCAATCTCCTACAATACTGGGATTCTATATGAGTGCTGATTTGAATTCTGGCTGCTACACTACCAAACCAGTTATGTTAATGCTCCTGGGGAAGCAGCAGTGGATTCCACACATATTCTGACCCCTAGCACATATGTGGGAGACTGATATACAGTGATCCTCACCAGGTAATCAGCGAGCCCTGAGTACATGTAACTTCCCACAGTGACTGCCCAAAGTCCCAGCCACACCCTGAGCCCTTCCATGCAGCATCAGTGTTCTCATAGTCCCAGAACACAAGCCTCCCACAGTCATGAGCACCCAGCCCCCCATCAGTTCTCCCCACCAAATTCAAGTTTCTCTGCTCTGCCGTTTGCTGGGTGTGCAGACATGAACTGGTGCATCTGTTACATATGTCCAAAATGATGCCTATCTTCTATCAGCTTGTTACAGGATGCCAGTTTCAGGGTGGTCAGGGAGAGAGAAAAGCCTAGTTTGGCAGGTACACTGTCCTACATAGGGCTCCTAGCTGGATTCCCACCAGGATCTTTCTGCAACTTTATCACCAGTGGCTTGGGCTGCTCTAGTCTGGTCTCACTTCCTGAGCTGCTGCTGAAGTTCTTGGCTGCTGGGTTTCTGAGTTGTGCATGTCCACACCCTGCACATGGTCCACAGTGTCCCTCTAATTTTGGGGGAGTTTCCTCTGTCATTTTTTCTCTAACTCTTCCTTGAGACTACTCTCTCCACTTTTTTCATACTATCTTCTACAACAGTAAGCTCCCTCTATTCCTCCATCTTAATCCAATCCTTGATTTATTTTTTCTCAAGAAATTCATCAATAGGATTTTACTCATCTGTTCAATTGTTTATTATTGGGTTCAACAAATACTTATTGAACAACCAATGCATGTCCATAATAGTCATGGTGGAAAGAAACATGGCTTCTAAATTTTAAAATTTTATAGGCCAGTGCCGTGGCTTGACAGGCTAATCCTCCGCCTTGCGGCGCCAGCACACTAGGTTCTAGTCCCGGTTGGGCACTGGATTCTATCCCGTTTGCCCCTCTTCCAGGCCAGCTCTCTGCTATGGCCCGGGAAGGTAGTGGAGGATGGCCCAAGTCCTTGGGCCCTGCACCCACATGGGAGACCAGAAGAAGCACCTGGCTCCTGCCTTCAGATCAGCATGATGCGCCGGCTGCAGCAGCCATTGGAGGGTGAACCAACGGCAAAAAGGAAGACCTTTCTCTCTGTCTGTCTCTCTCTCTCACTATCCACTCTGCCTGTCAAAAAGAAAAAAAAATTATAATAAAAAGGATAATCTGTGATAGATTGCCTATATTTTATTTTATTTTCTAAAGTCCTCTCATTTTCCCTAGAGTATAAACAACTATTATACAGCACCCTGAAAAATCATAGCCATTTATGATAACAGGGTCAATGACACTGTCATATATATAATGCTAAGGAATGACTAAATTTCACCTTTCAAGTTGTTTTATTGGATGCATGCTTGTGAGAACACTATTAGAGAGGCTTCACCCTTAGCTCATTTTCCCGACCTCACGTCCCTCCCTACAAACTGCCCTCTCTAACTTGGATTCTGTATCATCTTCACCCTCTGAAAGAGAGTGCACCTTCCAACTAATATGAAGAGCAAATCACTTCATCTCTTGTTTAGATGCTGATTTTTGGACACGTGTGTACTTTTTCCTGCAAAAACAGCCACTCTGTCATTCAAAGGTCACTGTTACCTCTTTCAAAACCAGACACTAAAAAAAGACAAGAGCAATCCCACACTTCATGGATTTTGTGTCTTCCCAGAGCCTGTAAATTAAAATTCTCATCGCTAAGGTCACCAAGGAGTTAGATCAAGACAGATAGCATAGAGTTCCCTATTAATAAAAAGGTCAGGTCTTCCTCTAACACATTTGTGTTAGCCAATTAAAATTTGTTAGATTATTAGATCAGCTACTTACTACATTAGGACAAAGAGATAATGTAGCATAATGGAACGAACAAGAAAATGAACCTAGGGTGCAGCTATTTTTTCCTTTTTTCATGGAGGCAGCTGGCAGTTTGAGGAAGAAAAGAGTTTGGACAAGAGTGCAAGCTCTGAACCAGCAAAAGCCAACCCTTGCTGAAAGAGTGATGGTCCACACCAAAAGTTCTTGCTTTCCAAAATTCAGAAACAAGCTTCCTAGGAACTGAGATGCCCCAGGAAGAAAAGACAGCTAAAGAATCCAGTTAGTCTGACTCCAATGAGACAAGAAGAGAAACACATTTTTCAACATGATGCTTGAAGTATGTTCTGCACCTCATGAAGCATCTGTCCAGGGTCTGGTTCCCTCTTGGTAATGTCAGCCATCAAACTGACACCATACTTCCCCCCAGCTGAACTGTAGCCATCATCATTCATCAACTGGTCTCTACCCTGTTCAGCAGCACTGAAGCCTATACCCTATCCCCAAGCCCGACTTCAACATCCCCAGCTTCTGTAGGACCAGAGAGACTGGTAAGCCAAACTCAAGTGAAGAAAAGACAAGACAAGTGTCTGCTAATATTAACTGATAGAATCAAAAAGGGAGAGAAGGATCCAACATGGGAAGCGGGATACACAGCAGACTCATAGAATGGCAGACGTCCTAAACAACACTCTGGCCTCAGAATCAGCCCTTAAGGCATTCAGATCTGGCTGAAGAGCCCATGAGAGTATTGTAGGCATGGAAAGCCAAGATACCATGGAAAAGAAAAAAAAGAAGAAGACCTAATTGAAAGATCTCTGTGAGTGAGATCCCAGTGGAAAGAACGGGGCCATCAAAGAAGGAGGTACCTTTCTCTGAAGGGAGGAGATAACTTCCACTTTGACTATGACCCTATCGGAATAAGACCAAAGTCAGCGAACTCTAAAGGCTTCCATTGCCCTGGCAACTCATGACTAGAGCCTAGGGAGATTACTGACGCCATGAACAGGAGTGTCAAATTGTTAAGTCAGCAACAGGAGTCACTGTGTACTTACATCCCATGTGGGATCTGTCCTTAATGTGTTGTCTAATGTGAAGTGATGCTATAACTAGTACTGAAAGAGTATTTTTACACTTTGTGTTTCTGTGTGGGTACAAACTGATGAGATCTTTACTAATTATATACTGAATCGATCTTCTGTATATAAAGATAATTGGAGATAAAAAAAAAACCTGGTGTTAAATTGGAAATGGCATAGAAAAATAATTAATTTTTTAAAAAAATATGTAGGATCTCTGTCTTTCATGTGCTGTACACTGTTATTTAATGCTATAACTATTACTCCAACAGTATTTTTTTCATTTCGTGTTGCTATATGGGGGCAAACTGTTGAAATCTTTACCTAATATATACTAAACTGATCTTCTGTATATGAAGAGAATTGAAAATGAACCTTGATGTGAATGTAAGGGGAGAGGGAGTGGGAAAGGGGAGGGTTGTGGGTGGGAGGGAAGTTATGGGAGGGGGGAAGCCATTGTAGCCCATAAGCTGTACTTTGGAAATTTATATTTATTAAATAAAAGTTTAATAAAAAAAGAAATATGGAGAAATGTGTAATTCAGGTTTGAGTAGTAGAGATAACATGTGCTTAACTAACCAGTCTTGGTTCCAATCCAGGTCCTGCAACGTGTTAGTCTGTCACAAGACTTTGAGCCAATTATCTTGCTCCTCAGCATCTGTCTCCTCATCTGCAGAAATAAAACAACTACTTTGCAGAGCTACTATGAAATTTAAATACATATGAAGTTGGCCTTCAGAAAACAGTAATTAAAATTCTTATGTCTTTATTAAAAGACAATCCCAAATGCATGTGAGTCAAGAATTAGATTTTACTAGACACACATCCTACAGTATAACTCTAAGAATATAAAAAATCAAATCTGAATAACATATAGCAGCTACTTTGATGCAGCAAAATAGACATGCACATGCAACAGTTCTACAAATTCCCAGCTTGTGAAATCAGAATTATCTAAACAAAACAGATGTTAATAACCAAAGTGTGTGATGAGTTCTGCTCATTTATTCACCAAAATAAAGACCTTCCAGGATGAAATCAATGTCCTAATTTGCTTTCTCTAAGTTTGGAGGTGGTTAGGATCACTTCAATGGCCTTCTGGGGTTTCCAAGGCAACTGTTAGGGTAATTCTCAAAAGGAAAAGAACAAGTCTGTGGCAACTATTCTAGAGACACTCATACAGTAATAGACATTATTACTAGAAATGCAGTGCTCTCAATAGCAGCTATCTCCTTTGGATAATTTACTACATTCAAAGCTCTAAGTCGGTAAATATACTTCTGCATAAAAAGTAATGATTATTACTCCAAGGAACAATCAGAACCCTAAATGGAAAATAAAATTAATTTCATGAATGTGAATTACAAAACCTGAAGCCCAAATTTGCAGCATAACCCAGTATTGTCTTTCCAATAAAAAAAATGTTACTTCTCAAGTGTCTAAACCTAAGAGATTCCCACAGCTGCCTCATGTCATCCTTTTCCAGGAGTCCTAGGGAGGGAAAGAAATGGCTACATTATATTCAGCATGACCTGAGTGTTTCTGTTTATTATCACATAAATTTAGGATAGGTCAACTTTCAGTTCAGCATTTCAATATTCAGTTGTGCTACAATATTTCATTTGTGGAGCAGGTATGTAACCTAGCAGTTAAGATGCCTCCATCCCATTTCAGAGTACCTGGGTTTCATTTCTGGCTCTAGAACCTGACTCAAGCTTCCTGATAATCCAGACCCTGGGAGACAGATAACTGCTCTTGCTACCCACCTAGGAGAACTTGATTGAGTGCCTTTTCTGATGACCTAACCCCAAGTGTTTAGGCATTCATGGATTGACATGAAGAGTTTAGCTCTTTCATTACATCACTATCTCTTTGTCTCTATGCTTTCCAAATTTAAAAAATGAAAGTCATTCTATTTCTGCCCCATTTAATAAAGAATCACATCTATTAATACAAATGTTTGAGAATTAAAAAGTCTAATGATCTTGTGTTACTAGACATGATAGTTATCTTAATGAGAAAGCCCCAGAGGCCTAAAGGGTTAAATACTTGTAAAATCCTACAGGTGCTTTCAAAAATACTGTGAAGTAAGCAAGTGCCTCTTGTTGGTTGATGAGTTTATAATTTTAAACATGGCGACTTAAAGTCTTTTGTTATCCACAGTTATATATGATGTGCTGCTCATAAAACTAAAGCGTTGTTGGTTATGTGTTTAGCTGTCCTACTATAGGTTCCTATGGACTTTTTCCAGCCACTTTTATTGTATTCAGTACTTTGGGATGGCTCTGCAAACAGATGAAGCCAATAATGTATTAACAGTACCAACTGAGAGAAAGTATGGTTAACTGAGGTTACTAAAAACAAAAAGCAATTCACATCAACTGGCAATCTACAAAAAGAGTTAAAGATTTTAAAAGCTATTATTAAAATTGCTATATTGGTCTAGTATGCTATATTATATGTGTGTACATATTGTATGTCCACATGGGGAAATTTTATTAAGAGTTTTCTTTTAAATGGCTTATAGATAAGATTGTCCATAAATTTAAGCTGCTAAAATCAATCAAAGATACATTTTAATTTGTGGGACATGAATCTGTGTATCATATATTTTAGACTTGTTGGTAGAAAGAAACTAAAAACATTTTAGATGGTTGTGCTTAAGTTTACTGGCTAAACAAACTACACCATGTTAGATATTTAAGAGGTGTTTTCAAATACATGATTCTTAAAATTTATAGAAGGCATTGGACCTTCTGGTAAATGTTTTCTTAAGTTGTTATCTAATGGTTGAAACGGTTTGCTAAGAATTCATGTGATATTGCTATTGTCAGCAAGCGATCTAGGACTTGCTCCCTCATTTCTCTATTCTAAGCCCAACTTGTTCTTTCATTTCTCTACTCTCTTCAAGGTAGGAAACTAATTCTATTATGAAGGAATCTGTAGGATGCACAATTTAAGCTTTAGACCTTATAAAAGAGATGGCTAACATTTTTCTGCAATAGCATAGCCAAAATAAGAACTTAAATAATAATCTCATAGCTAGATTCACTTCGCCATCAGCGAAGTATACAGTAAGTAGAAAAAACCTCCCTTTCAGACCAAAGGGAAAGAAAGGTTTAAAGTGAGAATATAATTTTCCTCATGGGCATTGTCTACCTTAGAAAAACTACTACAGAACATGCCTGTGACTATAGACTTGTAGTTCAGGCCACCGAAGATTAGAGATGGGACACGGGCACTCCCTTGACTTGCATCCTCTGGCCTGCTTGAACACAAACCAGGAGGAATAGAAAGCTCGGCATCAGAAGCAATGGGTGGCAGGCCTATTAATGGCTGATCTGTACAGTGATCTGCCCTCAAGGAGACCCAACAGGCCAGTCCACTGCAGTGGCTTTCAATGTGGTAAGCCTGGGCTTCAGCAGAAGTCAGCTTGTGAAGAGCCCTGGCAGCTCTGCCAAGAGTTGGATCACTGGAAATGGACCTGCCCTGGAGTCGAAGGATGCCCAGGTCAGAGCCACAGATCTTATTGGCTCTAAGCTGAAAAGCCCTTCACTCAGCCCAACTTCCAAAGTGACCACTGCAGCTGAGGGGATGGTCAAGTAGGGTCAGCAACATTGCAGGCAGAACTGTAAATTTCTTGTTAGAGATGCCCCCTGCCTTTACCTGGCCAGCTCTCCTCCCAGGCCAGCCAAGTAGTGAAAGTCAACAGAGTGCCTTCCCCTAGGAGGTTCACACCTCCCTTAGGATATACCCCATGTGAAGAGATAGATAGGTCTAGGCCTCTGAATTTACAAGGCCTAAAGCCCACCAGATTCTTATCAAGCCCCTTCTATCAGGTTCTATTTGCCTCTCAATCAGAAAACTTAATTGTAACTTAGACAGCACCTTTCTTAGCTCCTCTAATAATGACTTTGTCCTTTGTTCTAGACCCTGTCTAGTGCACTTGGGCCTCATTCCTTCGTAATCATAACCTCTACTCTACCACCAATGGCTCTACTCCCAACCTGTGTGTACTGATGGTCCTCTTCCCCACTGAATGCTGTATAATTGTTCAAACCTGGTCAATGCCACTCTTAGGAACATTGGTTACTATCCTCACTCTGTCTTTTATGACCTTGTCTAAATATGATCAGAGTCGGCAAACTTGGAAGGCTTCCATAGCCTTGGCAACTCATGACGACAGCCTAGGATGGTTACTGGTGTCATTAACTAGAGTGTCAATTTGTTGGGTCAACAACAGGAGCCACTGTACACTTGCTCCTCATGTGGGATCTCTGTCCTTAATGTGCTGTACATTGTGATTTTAATGCTATAACTAGTACTCAAACAGTATGTTTCACTTTGTGTTTCTATGTGGGTGCAAACTGTTGAAATCTTTATACTAAATTGATCTTCTGTATATAAAGAGAATTGAAAATGAATCTTGATGCAAATGGAAGGGGAGAGGGAGCGGGAGAGGGGAGGGTTGCGGGTGGGAAGGAAGTTATGGGAGGGGGAAGCCATTGTAATCCATAAGCTGTACACTGGTAATTTATATTCATTAAATAAAAGTTAAAAAAATAAAGAATATCATCTAAGCTGGCGCCGTGGCTCAATAGGCTAATCCTCCGCCTTGCGGCACTGGCACACCGGGTTCTAGTCCCAGTCGGGGTGCCGCATTCTGTCCCTGTTGCCCCTCTTCCAGGCCAGCTCTCTGCTATGGCCCGGGAGTGCAGTGGAGGATGGCCCAAGAGCTTGGGCCCTGCACCCCATGGGAGACCAGGAGAAGCATCTGGCTCCTGCCTTCGGATCAGTGTGGTGTGCCGGCCACAGCGTGCTGGCTGCGGCGGCCATTGGAGGGTGAACCAATGGCAAAGGAAGACCTTTCTCTCTGTCTCTCTCTCTCTCACTGTCCACTCTGCCTGTCCAAAAAAAAAAAAAAAGAATCACATCTAACCATGAGTTATAAAGCAATTGAAGTTCTAAATAGAATTTTTTTTAATTTTTTATTTTCATAAGGTGAACAAATTCCATGGATTTCATATGTACAGATTTAGGAGCATAGTAATACTTCCCACCAACCCTCTCTCTCACCCTTGCTCCCATCTTCCCTTTTCCTTCTTTTCTTAATTTTTCTTCTAATTTTTACAATGACATACTTTTAAAACTCCACTAAGTAAAGAATTCAGTAGATATCAAGTAAGAAAACCACTGTTCTTCAAGAGTATAGACAAGGGCAGTAAACAATATTCACATTTTAAAGTCTCAATTTTGCTAATGTACGTATATTTTGTCACTGTAAATTTATAAAATATCTTTCAACATTTGTACTGCCTACGCATGCAAACAAAAGTATATAGAATAAACACAGCCTTCTCTACCAGATCATTAAAGCACTGTAAAAACATACTGTAGTTGATTTATTTTTAAAAGAAAACTTTTTAGAATTCCACATTCCTCAATTCTCACAAACTTTTCTATTGCCTTTCTTAGTAAAATTTTTTTAAGTTCTCTGAACTTATCCGTATCAGTCAAAATTCCATAGCAACCATCTATTGAAATGGTTCCTTAACAAATTCAATTATCAGCTACATGTAAATCATTCAAGGTCATTGATATAGTGAAATATTTTCTTGCTATGACCCAGGGAAGATACAATCCCATTTTATTTCCAAAAAAAAAGTTATCACTGCTAACATTTTTGCAAAGGCAATGAAGGATTTAGTTTACCTTTTTTTATCCTGATCACATAAACAGTTTTCATCATTCACTTGTAGCAGACTCCTGCATTAAAATCAATTAACTGAGTATTTCATTTAAATAAAACAATGAAGAAAAGCAATTAGCCTACTAATATAGACTGCAGCTGTTGGTGAACTAAAGGTAGATATTTCTAGCCTCTGGACACATTTTTGAGGTAAACTTGACAGGATTTGTTTGCAGACAAGAGAGGAGTTGTGAAATAGAGATTAAATAAGAATTGCACTGTGAGCCAGCACTGTGGCTCACTAGGCTAATCCTCTGCCTGCAGCTCTGAAACCCTGGGTTCTAGTCCTGGTTGGGGTGCCAGATTCTGTCCCAGTTGCTCCTCTTCCACTCCAGCTCTCCTGGGAGTGCAGTGGAGGATAGCCCAAGTGCTTGGGCCCTGCACCCACATGGGAGACCAGGAGGAAGCACCTGGCTCCTGGCTTTGGATCAGCACAGCACTCCAGCCGTAGTGGACATTTGGGGGGTGAACCAATGGAAAAGGAAGACCTTTCTCTCTCTCTCTCTCTCTCTCTCTCTCTCTCTCTCTCTCTCTCTCTCTCTCTGTCAATAACTCTCTCTGTGTGTGTCTCTCTCTCACTGTCTACTCTGCCTGGCAAAAAAATAATAATAATTGCACTGTGGATCTCAGCACAGCAACTGCAAAAGTTGCCATTAACTCAAGTAGGGAAGACTACCTAAGGGACAGGTATGACAAAGAATAACATTAGTAATATTTTGGACCTGTTGGGATTTAAGTACACAATAGATAATCAAAGAGAGGTCTCAAGTAGGCAATGTGATATGTCGATCTAAAATTAAGGAGGGATTCCTGGGCTTGAGATAGAAATTTGGAAACTATTAGTACAAACAAGGTTGTAAAAGTCATTGGAAAGAATATAAAAGACTGAGCTCTACAGCACTTCTGTTTAAAAAGGAGGAGATGAGAAAAAATCAAAAGAAAGAGGCTATGATGGATACACTGGAAAAGCAATAGGAAAGCTAGGTGAGTGAGTTTTAATGCTGATTTCAGAATATGTATGAGTGATAATGCCCAGCATTTGCCATTTCTGATTTTTGGATCATGGTCATTCTGACTGGGGTGAGGGGACACACACTGTAATTTGTATTTGCATTTCCCTGATGGCAGTGATCCTGGAGTTTTTTCATCTGTCTGTTGGCCTTTTTTTAAAGATGTATTTATTTATTTCAAAGTCAGAGTTACACACAGAGAGAAGGAGAGAGAGAGAGAGAGAGAGAGAGAGAGAGAGAGAGAGAGAGGGCTTCCACCCACTGATTCACTGCCCAGATGGCTGCAATGGCCAGAGCTGAGCCAGTACAGAGCCAGGAGCCAGGAGCTTCTTCTGGGTCTCCCACATGGGTGCAGGTGCCCAAGAACTTGGACCATTTCTACTGCTTTCCTGGGCCATAGCAGAGAGTTGGATCAGAAGTGGAGCAGCTGGGACTTGAATCAGCACCCATATGGAATACTGGTACTGCAAGCGGTGGCTTTACCTGCTACACCACAGTGCTGGCCCCATGTTGGCCTTTTTTATTTCATCCTTTGAAAATGCTTGTTCCTGCCCTTGGCACATTTTTAACTGGATTATTTTGTTGTTGTTGAGTTTCTGGAACTCCTTATATATTCTTGATATTAATCCTTTATTGGATACATAGTTTTCAAATATTTTTTCTCATTGTTTTGACTACCTCTTCACTTTGTTAATTATTTTCTTTTTTGTGAAACAATTTCTTAGATTGATGTAATTGCATTAGTCTATTGGTGTTTGTTTTATTACTTGTGCTTCTGCTATCTTATTCAAGAATTCACTGCCTAGGCCAATAGCCTTTCCCTTATGTTGTTCATCAGTAATGTGATGGTTTCAGATATTAGATTTAGATCCTTGATCCATTGTGAGTTGATTCTTGTATAGGGAATAAAATATAGGTTTGATTTTGAACTACAGCAGTGGAAATCCAACTTTCCAAACATCATTTATAGAAGAGACAGAATTCATTTCAAAAATATTTATTTATTTATTTATTTATTTATTTATTTAAAAGACAAAGATACAGGGGGGAGAGGAAGAGAGACAGAGAAAGAGATTTTCAGTCTGCTGGTTCTCTCCCCAAATGGCTGCAATACTCAGGGCTGGCCCAGGTCAAATCCAGGAGCACAGAGCTCCTTCTGGGTCTCCCACATGGGTGCAGGGACCCAAGGTGCATTAGAACAAAGGTAGATTGGAAATGGAGGAGCTGAGGCTTGAACAAGCACCCATATGGGATGTAGAAACTGCAGGTGGAAGCTTGACATTCTATGCCCCAGAGCCAGCCCAGAAGCAGCTGAATTTTATCAAACTTTGAAGGAAGAACTGATCCCCATTCTTAAATTATTCAAAACAATTGAAAGGAATAAAATCAATCCAAATATATTCTTTGACACAAGAATTAGCTCAATTACAAAAGCACAGAGATGCAATAAATAAGAACTATATACCAATATCCATAATGAAAATAGATTCTAAATGCTCAACAAAATGGTATGAAATACATCAATAAAATCATCAATAATGCATCAATAAGATCCAAAGTAGAATTTATTCAAGGGATTCAGGGGTAGTTCAACATATGCAAATAGATAAATATGTTATTTAAAATCAATAAAATGAAAGCTAAAACCATCTGATTTTCTCAATAGATGCAGAGAACAATTTGATAAAATGACATCCTTTCATGATAAAAACCCTTAAAATTTGGGATAGAAGAAGCATACATTGACACAATCAAAGCAATATATGACTAAACCACAGGCAGCATCATAATGAATGAGGAAATGCTGTGAAGAATTTCACTAAGTCTGGAACCAAAGATGACCATTTTCATTATTATTTTTTCAGTATACTTCTGGAAGTTTTAGTCAGGCATTAGGCAAAAAAAATCAAAGTGATACAAATTGGAAAGGAGGAATTCCAATTATGCCTGTTTGCAGATAGTATAATCCTTTATATACAAGAACCAAAAGACTCCACTAAGAGACTCTTAGAACTCATAATAGAATTAAGAAAATTTTCAGGATGTAAGATCAACACACAAAAACCAGTGTCACTCTTATACATGAACAATTTTCTGCCTGAGAAAGAACTATAAGATTAGGCCCATTTACAATAACTAAAAAAAAAGACACTTGGGATAAATTTAATCAAAAATGTGAAAGATCTCTACAATGAAAATTACAAAACCTTAATCAAAGAAACAAAGGGCATAAAAATGGGAAAAATCTCTCATGTTCATAGAATGGAAAAAGTAATATCATCAAAATGTCCATAATATCCCTTGTCATTGAGAGAGTCAAAGCAATCCTAATCAAAATACCAAGGACATTCTTCACAATTATAGAAAAAAACTGATTTTAAAGTTCGTATGAGAAGAAAGAATACCCCAATTACTCAATCTTAAGCAGAAATGAAGCTGCAGGCATCAGAATACAAGATTCCAAGACATAATAGAGGTCTGCTGTAATCAAAACAGCCTAGTACTGGAACAAATAATAGACATGTAAACTAATGGGAGAGAATAGAAACCCCAGAAATGAACACACACATTGACAACCAACTAACATTTAACAAATGAGCTAAAATAACTCCCTGGATGCAAATATTTTGGAAGAAAAATGAGGAAGCTATTTTGGAGAAGAGTGTTCTGTTGAGAACAATACTACTGACAGGTTACATCAAATGACATTGAAGAGATGATCTCTAATTTTATAAAAATAACTGTCAACCTGGAGAGAACAAATTTTGAATGGTCAGGGGAGTGGAAATTACTGGAATGAGTTAAGGAGTAAAGGAAAATGATATTTGAGACAATGCGTAAAGGCAGTCCTTTCTCAGACATCACTGCTGAGTGACGTAATCATACACAATCTAATTTTACTATATCTGTGTTTTCTAATCCTTAAATAATGCTTACAGATTGTATTGGCAATACTTCAAAGCTTTTGTTGTTGTTGTTGTTGTTGTTGTTGTTGTTGTTTTTGACAGGCAGAGTGGACAGTGAGAGAGAGACAGAGAGAAAGGTCTTCCTTTTGCCGTTGGTTCACCCTCCAATGGCTGCCGCGGTAGCGCGCTGCGGCCGGCGCACCACGCTGATCCAATGGCAGGAGCCAGGTGCTTATCCTGGTCTCTCATGGGGTGCAGGGCCCAAGGACTTGAGCCATCCTCCACTGCACTCCCTGGCCACAGCAGAGAGCTGGCCTGGAAGAGGAGCAACCAGGACAGAGTCGGTGCCCCGACCAGGACTAGAACCCGGTGTGCTGGCACCGCAAGGTGGAGGATTAGCCTAGTGAGCCGTGGCGCCGGCTTCAAAGCTTTTAAACTATGAAATGAATACATAGCAGTAAAAGGCAGATCATGGTACTAAATGATACACATCTAAAGCTAAAGAATAAAATGACTTCTTCAAAATTCCCAAATATGTATTATGTATACTATTTATCATCTTGCTTAGATTTATAGATTCCATAAAATGTATGAAAAACTTAAAGACTTGGTAATTCTACCCTAGTCAAATATAAAATTTCTTAATCATATTTAAATTTTGAATTACTTAAAAAAGAAAAAAAAGGAGAAAGAAACCTTATTTTGTAATTAAATATTTGAGAGTTTTGTTTAAATTTCCACTTGAAAAATGTGGTATGGTTGGCCAGCGCCGTGGCTGAATAGGTTAATCCTCCACCTTGCAGTGCCAGCACACCAGGTTCTAGTCTTGGTCGGGGCACCGGATTCTGTCCTGGTTGCCCCTCTTCCAGGCCAGCTCTCTGCTATGGTCTGGGAGTGCAGTGGAGGATGGCCCAAGTGCTTGGGCCCTGCACCCCATGGGAGACCAGGAGAAGCACCTGGCTCCTGCCTTCAGATCAGCATGGTGCGCCGGCCGCAGCGGCCATTGGAGGGTGAACCAACAGTAAATGAAGACTTTCTCTCTGTCTCTCTCTCTCACTGTCCACTCTGCCTGTCAAAAAGAAAAAAAAAAAAGAAAAATGTGGTATGGCACACATTGGTATCCATAAAATGGATAATAATATGCATGCCAGATATTCTGAAAAGGAAGATTCACTGCATTAGTAGTTCCTGTAGGCAAATTACATCTCTTTTTGTAAATAAAGATTCATTTTAAATCAACCACATCTATTTACTTAAATCCCTTTAACTCAGGAACCTCATAGTACAAAAGTTCTCAGATGTAGTCACAGGCTTGTTCTAGCTTTACTTGCAGCTTTGTATAGAGAATTGTAATGCTTTTTTTAAAAGATTTTATTTACTTGAGAGTTAGAGTTACAGTGAGAAGGAGAAACACAGAGAAAGGTTTTCTGTCCACTGGTTCACTCCCCAGAGGGCCGCTGCAGCTGGAGCTGCGCCGATCCGAAGCCAGGAGCTAGGAGCTTCCTCTGGTCTCCCAATAGGTGTGGGGGCCCAAGGACTTGGGCCATCTTCTACTGCTTTCCCAGGCCATAGCAGAGAGCTGGATTGGAAGTGGAGCAGCTGAGACCTGAATTGGTACCCATATGAGATGCCGACACTTCAGGCCAGGGCATTAAGCCACTGTGCCACAGTGCTGGCCCCCAAAATTATAATTCTTAAAAACATAGAGCTGCTGAAAACCCAATGAGAGAATTTCAGGCATGGAAAGCCAAGACACTGTGGCAAAAAAAATGATCTACATGAAGGATCTATGTGAGTGTGATCCCAGTAAAAAGAAGAGGCCATCAAAGAAGGATGTACTTTTCTCTTAAGGGAGAAGAGAACTTTCACTTCGCTTATGGCCCTGTCTAAATATTGACGATGTTTGTGAACTCGAAAGGCTTCCATAGCCTTGCCAGCTCATGACAAGAGCCTCAGGTGATCGCTGACATCATAAATAAGAGTGTCAATTGTTAAATCAACAACAGGAGTCACTGTGCACTTGCTCCACATATAGAACCTCTGTCCTTAATTAATTGTACTATGAGAATTAATAGTAAAACTTGTCTTCAAACATTACTTTATACTTTGTGTGTCTGTGTGGGTGCAAACTGTTAAAACATTTACTTAGTAGAGAGTTGATCTTCTGTATTTAAAGATAATTAAAAATTAATCTTAATGATGAATGGGATGGGAGAGGCAGTAGGAGGTGGGATGACCCGGGGTTGGGAGGGTGGGTATGGGGGGAAGAATTGCTATATTCCAGTAGTTGTACCTATGAAATTTATATTTATTAAACTAAAGCTTTCTTTTTTTTCATTTATTAAACTTTTACTTAATGAATATAAATTTCCAAAGTACAGCTTATGGGTCACAATGGCTTCCCCCCTCCCATAAATTCCCTCCCACCCACAACCCTCCCCTTTCCCGCTCCCTCTCCCCTTCCATTCACATCAAGATTCATTTTCAATTCTCTTTATATACAGAAGATCAGTTTAGTATATATTAGGTAAAGATTTCAACAGTTTGCCCCCATATAGCAACACAAAGTGAAAAAAATACTGTTGGAATACTAGTTATAGCATTAAATAACAGTGTACAGCATATTAAAGACAGAGATCCTACATAATATTTTTTAAAAAATTAATTAATTTTCTATGCCATTTCCAATTTAACACCAGGGTTTTTTTTTCATTTCCAATTATCTTTATATACAGAAGATCGATACAGTATATAATTAGTAAAGATCTCATCAGTTTGTACCCACACAGAAACACAAAGTGTAAAAATACTGTTTCCATACTAGTTGTAGCATCACTGCACATTAGACAACAATTTAAACACTTTGGGATTGCATCAAATTGAGAAGTTTCTGTACTTCAAAAGAAACAGTCAGGAAAGTGAAGAGGCAACCGACAGAATGGGAAAAATATTTGCAAACTATACTACAGATAAAGGGTTGATAACCAGAATCTACAAAGAAATCAAGAAAATCCACAACAACAGAACAAACAACCCACTTAAGAGATGGGCCAAGGACCTCAATAGACATTTTTTCGAAAGAGGAAATCCAAATGGCCAACAGACACCTGAAAAAATGTTCAAGATCACTAGCCATCAGAGAAATGCAAATCAAAACCACAATGAGGTTTCACCTCACCCCGGTGAGAATGGCTCACATTCAGAAATCTACCAACAACAGATGCTGGAGAGGATGTGGGGAAAAAGGGACACTAACCCACTGTTGGTGGGAATGCAAACTGGTTAAGCCACTATGGAAGTCAGTCTGGAGATTCCTCAGAAACCTGAACATAACCCTACCATACAACCCAACCATCCCACTCCTTGGAATTTACCCAAAGGAAATTAAGTTGGCAAATAAAAAAGCCATCTGCACCTTAATGTTTATTGCAGCTCAATTCACAATAGCTAAGACCTGGAACCAACCCAAATGCCCATCAACAGTAGACTGGATAAAGAAATTATGGGACATGTACTCTATAGAATACTATACAGCAGTCCAAGAAATAATGAAACCTGGTCATTTGCAACAAGATGGAGGAATCTGGAAAACATCACGCTGAGTGAATTAAGCCAGTCCCAAAGAGACAAATATCATTTGTTTTCCCTGATTGGTGACAACTGAGCACCAAAGGGGAAACCTGTTGAAGTGAAATGGACACTATAAGAAACAATGACCTGATCAGCTCTTGTCCTGACTCTAGATGTACAATGTAATACTTTATCCTTTTTAGTATTTGTTGTTGTTGTTGTTGTTCTAGTACTAGTGGTTGAACTCTGTAATTCACACACAATTATTTTAGGTGTTTAAACTAAAGCTTTCTTTAAAAAATAAAGATATAGTGTGTGTTTCCTAAGAAGCTAAAAGGGCCTGATATCTTTCAGACTAACAGCATTTAAAACTCTGGCTTTGGAATTGAATGATGACTACATGTGCTTGAAGATCCTCCCTCTTATTTCCTTTTCAGTATGTGTGGCTCAGGTAATCCTTGAGTGGGAAAAGAGAATTCTAAATTCTAACTTTTGCAAGTTGGATTGTGGAACTGAGGGTTGCCACTGATCTGAAAATAACTGCAGTGCAGCTGTCATCCTACCACTGATTGTTCAATATCAGTCAAATCCTGCACTTGGAGACTACATGTATCCAAAGTTCTGCCTTTGTCTATCTATTCCTTTGGGTATGTGCAGCCATATCTGTCCATCTTTTTTTAAAGATTGGTTTACTTATTTAATTGAAAGGCAGAGTTACAAAGAGGAAGGGGGAAGAAAAAGGGAGAGATCTTAAATTAAAAAAAAAGTAGAGCCACAATGAAATAGATCTGCTATGGCCTTTTTTATGAAATGCATTTTTCATTCTCATAAACTCCATATTTTTCACGATTTTTGCAATTGTTAAGCTGTTTATATTTTCATAGTATGAAAATCATTGGTGTTCATTATTTTCTTTGCTTGAGTTCAGATCCAAATACTTGATTATGGCAAATTAGGTACAGTTTTTATGCTTGAGAGATTCTAATATGCTGTGTACATTCAAACTTCTACAGTGTCATGCCTCCTGCTTCTGAAGCAGTGTATGCTGAGCACTTGAGAGAGACTGTTATGCATTTGCATGTGTATTTTTAATATAAATATGTAACTTCCTTTTCACTCTGTTGCTAAGTCATAATTCACATGTGTGGTTATCCTATTAGTAATGAGCCTTGTAAGCTTTGATCCATTTGCAAATAATAAATATGTACTGTTGCATATTAGTAATATTTACTCTTCTTATATTTACTTCTCTTTTGTAAAGACCATTTTACATTCTTATGTAATATTTGATGCATACAAAAGAATATAATTGATATGCTGAGATATAAAACACAACAAACTAGCACTCCAAATCACTTAAAATTGACACTGTATTTGTTTTTGGCGAGTGCTTATTCTTTTATTATATATAATAAAATAAATATAACAAAATATAATAATATAATGAATATTATATAACATAAAATTATATAAATATAATAAAATATATTATATGTGCATATATAAAACCTTATACATTTGGGAAGAAAATTCCTTAAATGACATCCGATTGCCTGTTTATTCTACTTTACTGAGCTGGCATGGAAAGGGATCTCAGCACTTCTTCACTCCTCCCATTACTGGCCCTTGCCAAGAGCACTGTGGTTATAAAATGAAAGCAGCATTCCCACCTGAAAACATAAAATGTTGCAAAAAAGGAATCTTTTCTGTAATGGAAACAAGTCTGGGAGACATCTGCTGGAAAAGAATGAAAAGCACAAGTGAGCTCCACCTCTTACTGAATTGGGCAGGTTTTGCTAGTGAGTTCCTCAGTTAGCATGAACTTAGAGTGTCAGCAGCAAATGATAACATCAGTCACAACACACATTTTATATTATATGAATTCATGGTTGAAAGAAATTTCTACAAATATTTTTGTCAAAACCTTTGTGGTTGCTACCAAAATTAAGCATCTAAAAATGAAACCATCTAAACCTTGAATTATGTATTTAAAATAAATACTCAGGTGAATTTTTACAAACAGCATTTCAGTTACTCTGGGTAAATATAGTAAATCTCTATAATTCCAAAGCATCTGGTTTCAGAGTCAACACAAAGTCAGAAAATTAAACTGCCATGTACACAATAGCGAATCCATTAAAGAAACCAGCACTGCTTGCTATGAGGCAAGTGGTAGGAGAAGGCCAGGAGTGGGGGCAGGGAGGCATCAGCACCCTGTCCTGCAGCACAGACTTTGGCACCTGGGGAAATCTGGCAGAGCCTGGCAAGATGAGGCACCCCCAGCCTCCAGGACCTGCTTGGAAGCTGAGATACCTCAGCCAGCCCCAGAGTTCTCGGGTCTAATCTCAGAGCTGGACCCCATTGCTAATCTTGATGCCTTCAGTTCCAGCATCTAGGGCAGCCCACAAGGTGGCCAATGGTCCAGGTGACTTCCTGTGTCCCCATGCCAACCCACTTCCCAAAGTCAATGCACCACAAGAAGATAAAAAGATAAACTTATTTTAAAATGGGCAGTTTTGAGAACAGGTGCAAAGTCACAGCACCATTAAATCACAAACAGATTTAGGTTTGCTCATTGTTTCTCAGTCCTCCCTTTCCTCTCTGCTCCCATGACTGCATATTTTGCTGCTACTCTGGTGGGGAAAAGTGCAAAATGCCTGTTTTCTCTTTTGTGGTTTGAAGAGTTATTTAGAGCTGGACTTGGGATCAAATCCAAGGTTTTCTTTTTCTGTGGAGTGTTTTAGCCATTATATCTAAATGCTTGACTGAGCATCACTTTTCCAGGCCTTCCTGAGAGGGTGCAGTTTATTTTCACAAGTACTACTCAGATATTATCTTTCATCATAAAGCACAGCCACTGTTGGAATTCAGCTCATTTTTTTATTTGTAGACAATAAAATTCATTTGATCTGCCTTCTATATTTGATTTTTCCACTTAATATGTTTCAAATGATACATTTTCAGCATTTTGTCTGTTTTCCTCCTGTTACAAATTTTACACTAGGACTGGAGGGCCAATCCATGGCAGTTACTCATAAAGCCTCTATTAGACTTCAATAACTGACTGATGTTGTCTGAATTTTTTTTTGCCAAGTTGCAGTTTTTTCTCATCCTAAGCCACAAGCCTTCCCACATGTATCACCACAGTGACACCTAGAAGTTTAACAACGATTTGCTTGAAAATGGGGTGTTTTCAGAACTGGTGACTAATGATCACACCATTCAAACACAAAAGGGCTTGGGCTCTCTTTCTTTTTCTCTGAGCACTTCAGTTACTCAAGTGTATATAAATCCTGACAGTTCATGTGAATGCAAATTCTGCCATTTAGGGTTAGAAGTAAGTGTAGGGCTAGATATAGGATGAGTGTTAGGGTTATTATTAGGACTAGGATGAGAGCTAGGATTGGTGTTAAGGTTTAGAATGTGCATTATTATTAAGGCTATTGTTAGGGTTGGGGTTAGGGTAAGATTTAGAGCTAGGTTTATGTTTAGTGTCAGTGTTAGTATTAGGCTTATGGCAAGAGCTGGGGCTAGTTTTAGGATTAGGATTCTGTTAAGTTTAGGCTTAGGTCTAGGTTAGATTAAAAACCATGGTTAGGGCTAGGCTTAGGGTTAGGGCTACACATAGAGTTATGTTTAGCTTTAGGGTTAGAATAAGGATTAGGTCTAGGACTAGGGTTATATTTAGGATTAGATTTGTGATTAGAGTTATAGATAGGGTTAAGGCTATTGTTAGGCCAAGGGATAGAGCTAGGATTAGGGAAAAGTTTAGGTGTAGGGCTAGGGACAGAGTTAGAGCTGTGGTTTTATATACATTTTATATATACTATATATATATATATATTTATAAATATATATGGTTATATGTGGTTATATATCTCTATATATAATATATAGAGAGAGCTGTGGTTATATATAATATGCAGTTATAGTTGAAGTTAGGGTCATCATCACTAGGAAGAGGCTTAGTGTTTGGTTAGCATGATGGTTAGTTTAAGGCTAGTGTTAGATATAGCCTTAAAGTTAGCATCAGGACTATTGGTCAAGTTCACACTGAAGGCTAGTTTGTTTTAGGGTTAGGCCTAAGCAGAAAGATAGGATTAGTGTTAGGGTGAGATTTAAAATTAGTTTAAGATTAGGGTTATATTTAGTTCTATGGTAAATTTTAGAGTTAGAGCCAGAGTTAGGACTATGGTTAGAGCTAGTGTGATAGTAAAAGTTAGGACTATGGATAGGTTTTAGGCCAGGGTTAGGGTTAGGGTTAAGGCAGGGTTAGGTTTAAGTTTTGGTATTAGTGTTAGGGTTAGATTTGGGGCTCAGATTAGGATTAAGGTTAATGCTTGAGTTATTATGGCTAAAGTTAGGGATAGGGTTTTTTTAATTAAACTTTTATTCAATGAATATAAATTTCCAAAGTACAGCTTATGGGTTACAATGGCTTCCCCCTCCCAAAACTTCCCTCCCACCCACAACCCTCCCCTTTCCCGCTCCCTCTCCCCTTCCAATCACATCATGATTCATTTTCATTTCTCTTTATATACAGAAGAACAGTTTAGTATATATTAGGTAATGATTTCAACAGTTTGCCCCCAATAGCAACACATAGTGAATAAAAAAATACTTTAAGAGTACTAGTTATAGCATTAAATAAGAGTGTACAGCACATGAAAGACAGAGATCCTACATAATTTTTTTAAATTAATTAATTTTCTATGCCATTTCCAATTTAACACCAGGTTTTTTTTTCATTTCCAATTCTCTTTATATACAGAAGATCAATTCAGTATATAATTAGTAAAGATCACATCAGTTTGTACCCACACAGAAACACAAAGTGTAAAAATACTGTTTCAGTATTAGTTATAGCATCACTGCACATTAGATAACACATTAAGGACAGATCACACATGGGATGTAAGTACACAGTGACTCCTGTTGCTGACTTAACAATTTGACACTCCTGTTCATGGCGTCAGTAATCTCCCTAGGCTCTAGTCATGAGTTGCCAGGGCTATGGAAGCCTTTAGAGTTCGCTGACTTTGATCTTATTCCGATAGGGTCATAGTCAAAGTGGAAGTTCTCTCCTCCCTTCGGAGAAAGGTACTTCCTTCTTTGATGGCCCCGTTCTTTCCACTGGGATCTCACTCACAGAGATCTTCTTTTTTTTTTCTTTTCCATGGTGTCTTGGCTTTCCATGCCTACAATACTCTCGTGGGCTCTTCCACCAGATCCAAATGCCTTAAGGACCGATTCTGAGACCAGAGTGTTGTTTAGGACACCTGCCATTCTATGAGACTGCTGTGTATCCCACTTCCCATGTTGGATCTTTCTCTCCCTTTTTGATTCTATCAGTTAGTATTAGCAGACACTTGTCTTGTTTGTGTGATCCCTTTGATTCTTAGACCTATCAGAGCCATCGGTTGTGAACTGAAATTGATCACTTGGACTAGTGCGATGGCATTGGTACATGCCACCTTGATGGGATTGTATTGGAATCCTCTGGTACATTTCTAACTCCATCATTTGTGGCAAGTCCGATTGTGCATGTCCCAAATTGTACATCTCCTCCCTCTCTTATTTCCACTCTTATATTTAACAGGGATCACTTTTCAGTTAAATTTTAAACACCTAAGAATAATTGTGTGTTAATTACAGAGTTCAACCACTAGTACTAGAACAACAACAACAACAACAAATACTAAAAAGGATAAAGTATTACATTGTACATCTAGAGCCAGGACAAGAGCTGATCAGGTCATAGTTTCTTATAGTGTCCATTTCACTTCCACATGTTTCCCCTTTGGTGCTCAGTTGTCGCCGATCAGGGAAAACAAATGAAATTTGTCTCTTTGGGACTGGCTTAATTCACTCAGCATGATGTTTTCCAGATTCCTCCATCTTGTTGCAAATGACCAGGTTTCATTTTTTCTTACTGCTGTATAGTATTCTATAGAGTACATGTCCCATAATTTCTTTATCCAGTGTACTGTTGATGGGCATTTGGGTTGGTTCCAGGTCTTAGCTATTGTGAATTGAGCTGCAATAAATATTAAGGTGCAGATGGCTTTTTTATTTGCCAACTTAATTTCCTTTGGGTAAATTCCAAGGAGTGGGATGGCTGGGTTGTATGGTAGGGTTATGTTCAGGTTTCTGAGGAATCTCCAGACTGACTTCCATAGTGGCTTAACCAGTTTGCATTCCCACCAACAGTGGGTTAGTGTCCCATTTTCCCCACATCCTCTCCAGCATCTGTTGTTGGTAGATTTCTGAATGTGAGCCATTCTCACCAGGATGAGGTGAAACCTCATTGTGGTTTTGATTTGCATTTCTCTGATGGCTAGTGATCTTGAACATTTTTTCAGGTGTCTGTTGGCCATTTGGATTTCCTCTTTCGAAAAAATGTCTATTGAGGTCCTTGGCCCATCTCTTAAGTGGGTTATTAGTTCTGTTGTTGTGGAGTTTCTTGATTTCTTTGTAGATTCTCGTTATCAACCCTTTATCTGTAGTATAGTTTGCAAATATTTTTTCCATTCTGTCGGTTCCCTCTTCACTTTCCTGACTGTTTCTTTTGAAGTACAGAAACATCTCAATGTGATGCAATCCCAAATGTTAATTTTGGTTTTGACTGCCTGTGCTCCTGTGGTCTTTTCAAGAAGTCTTTGCCTGTACCTATATCTTGCAGGGTTTCTCCAATGCTCTCTAATAATTTGATGGTTTCAGTTCATAGATTGAAGTATTTAATCCACGTTGAGTGAATTTTTGTGTAAGGTGAAAGGTAGGGGTCTTGCTTCAAGCTTCTGCACGTGGAAATCCAATTTTCCCAGCACCATTTATTGAATAGGCTGTCCTTATTCCAGGGATTAATTTTGGATCTTTGGTCAAATATAACTTGGCTGTAGATGTTTGGATTGATTTCTGGTGTTTCTATTCTGTTCCACTGGTCTATCCATCTGTTTCTGTACCAGTACCATGCTGTTTTGATAACAACTGCCCTGTAGTATGTCCTGAAATCTGGTATTGTGATGCCTCCGGCTTTGTTTTCGTTGTACAAGATTGCTTTGGCTATTCGAGGTCTTCTGTGTCTCCATATGAATTTCAGCATCATTTTTCCCAGATCTGAGAAGAAGGTCTTTGGTATCTTGATCGGTATTACATTGAATGTATAAATTGCTTTTGGGAGAATAGACATTTTGATGATATTGATTCTTCCAATCCATGAGCATGGAAGATTTCTCCATGTTTTTGGTATCCTCTTCTATTTCTTTCTCTAAGGTTTTGTAGTTTTCATCGTAGAGATCTTTAATGTCCTTGGTTAAGTTTATTCCAAGGTATTTGATTGTTTTTGTAGCTATTGTGAATGGGATTGATCTTAGAAGTTCTTCCTCAGCCGTGGCATTGCCTGTGTATACAAAGGCTGTTGATTTGTGTGCATTGATTTTATGTCCTGCTACTTTGCCAAACTCTTCGATGAGTTCCAGTAGTCTCTTAGTAGAGTTCTTTGGGTCCCCTAAATAAAGAATCATATCATCTGCAAAGAGGGATAGTTTGAGTTCTTCCTTCCCAGTTTGTATCCCTTTAATTTCTTTTTCTTGCCTAATAGCTCTGGCTAGAACTTCCCGAACTATATTGAAGAGCGGTGGTGAGAGTGGGCATCCCTATCTGGTACCAGATCTCAGCAGAAATGCTTCCAAATTTTCCCCATTCAATAGGTTGTTGGCCGTGGGTTTTCATATATTGCTTTGATTGTATTGAGGAATATTCCTTCCATACCCAGTTTGCTTAGAGTTTTCATCATGAAAGGGTATTGTATTGTATCAAATGCTTTCTCTGTGTCTATTGAGAGAATCATATGGTTTTGCTTCTGCAGTCTGTTAATGTAGTGTATTGCATTGATTGTTTTGCGAACGTTGAACCATCCCTGCATACCAGGGATACATCCCACTTGGTCTGGGTGGATGATCTTTCTGATGTGTTGTTACATTCTATTGGCCAGAATTTTATTGAGGATTTTTGCATCTATGTTCATCAGGGATATTGGTCTGTAATTCTCTTTCAATGCTGCATCTTTTTCCAGCTTAGGAATTAAGGTGATGCTGGCTTCATAGAAAGAATTTGGGAGGATTCCCTCTTTTTTGATTGTTTTGAATGGTTTGAGAAGAATTGGATTTAGTTCTTCTCTAAATGTCTGGTAGAACTCAGCAGTGAATTCATCTGGTCCTGGGCTTTTCTTTGATACAACAAAAGCAGTGTTAAGAGGAAAGTTTATATCAATAGGTGCCTACATCAAGAAATTGGAGAGGCACCAAATAAATGAGCTTTCAAGTCATCTCAAGGATCTAGAAAATCTGCAGCAAACCAAACCCAAACCCAGTAGGAATAGAGAAATAATTAAAATCAAAGAAGAAATCAACATGATTGAATCCAAAAAATATTACAAAAAATCAGCCAAACAAGGAGCTGGTTTTTTGAAAAAAATAAACAAAATTGACATCCCATTGGCCCAACTAACTAAAAAAAGAAAAGACCCAAATAAATAGGATCAGAGATGAAAAGGGAAACGTAACAACAGACACCACAGAAATAAAAAGTATCATCAGATATTACTACAAGGACTTGTATGCCAGCAAACAGGGAAATCTATCAGAAATGGACAGATTCTTGCACACATACAACCTACCTAAATTGAGCCAGGAAGACATAGAAAACCTAAACAGACCCATAACTGACACAGAAATTGAAACAGTAATAAAGGCCCTCCCAACAAAGAAAAGCCAAGGGATAGGATTAGTGCTAGCGTTAGGGTTTAGATTGGGTTAAAGCACCATATTGGGATACAATTAGGATTTTGGCTAAGTATAGCATTAAGGTAAGTTTATGGTTAAGATGAGGGCCAAATTTGGGTTAATGCTTTGTCTAGGGATAGACCTAGTATTAGGCTTCAGAACTGGTTTAGATCTAGGGTTAGGTTTAGGGTTAGGGCTAGGACTAAGGCTAGGGCTCGGCCAGGGTAAGGATTAGGGCTTGGACTAATGTTATAATTTGGTTTATTTTTATGAGTGAAAAGCAATAAAGACATAGTAATATGAATAGCAATCATATTTTTAAAAAATCCTCCTAATAAATCTCATGTTGATTCTAAAACTGAGGAGAAAGAATGGAATTTAGGTGGATCTACAGAACACGGACAGAGACAGACCATATCATCCCAAACTGGCTATTGCCTAAAAATAGGTGTTCAATTCCAAGTTTTTAAATGACATTTTAAAACTAACCAATGGCAGAGATATCTAGGTTAACATACCCAACTATAATTAAACTAAGGAGAGAATTACTTGGTTATTTCCCAAGAAACTTTAGTACACTGATTTTAGTTGATCTTTCTTAATATTTGCTCTTCATTATAGTAGTTCAGTTATTTCCTTAAGAACTATAAAACATTTGTTGAACCAGATAAACTAGAAAAGATAATATAAAGGCAATTCAAAAGGTTTGCAGAAAATTGAGTTAAAAGTTTTTTTAGTTTGTGAATTTTTTTAATCTATACAGTTTTCTCAAAACAAACATTTCCATGAACTTTTTGAAGCATCCTCATACATCTTAAGATACTCTTCCAGAAAGGTATATCAACTCCACTGACTCATGTTACACATCCACAGGAGTGGAGATGCAATCTGTAGGTTGTATCATCTCGATGTTTCTGTATGCCTTATAGCACACAAAGAAGATCCCTGTCTGTCTCTGACAGGATAATATTGATCTTATTCTCCATGTGGGCACCCAGAATATGACAAAGGTCAGAAAGGAAACCTCATTTAGTGTTACTGTGTTCACAGAGGATGACATTTATTCCTTGGGAAGTAGCATCCAGGACATCATGATAGGACATCCCACCCGTGAGGTACAGGTCTGCTTCCACACCCTGCAGGACGCTGCTCCCAGAACCAGCACACAGGGCCACAGCTTTGACTCATAATGCTAAGGTCCTTCCTACCCCAAGAGCTACATAAATATGAGTTAGTTTGAGGTGTCTTTTGATTCGCTCAATCATGGTTGCCAGGGCAACAGATTCATCCAGGGTGCATGATCGACCCATTCCAGTATGTAGCGCAAAGGCTTCTGCACAGTTCTCTGGTAAAATTATCTGTTTTGAGAGAGCTGAGCCTTCACCTGCATCAAAGGCTGCTCAATACAATTCAGGCTGATCCTTGTTTTTCTCCTCATCAATCCTAGCAGAAAAAGAAGTGACAGGAACACCTTCAACTTCTCTCACTGCAGACACAACTTTGTCCATATATTGGGTATGCTTAATGTTGAATTGTACTCAGTGGGTTCCCTCTATAGGATAGCCATGAGTTTTGGAAGGATATATATGCCTGGATGTGCAGGCTCTAAGCCCTTTGGAAAACCACTTTTTCAATCCCTGGGGTGCAGCATCATAGGCTGTGTGAAGAGAGTAGATGTCAACTCTGTTCTTCAAAGCCTGGAACACCAGGAGCTCCTTTCAGGACATCCAGGTAATATGCTTTATGTATAGGAAAATAGGTGGAAGGTAGGAAAAGATGAGATCTGCCTTCTTATGCAGAGCCTCCTCCATAACCTGCTCAGTCAAATCATTGTTCAGGAAGAGTGCATTTATAGTTTGTGGTGGGCTTGGTTCCACCAGAAACCCAATATTGTCCCAACTCTCAGCAGAAGACAGGGATGCAAAGTCATTCAAGGAGGAAATGAGAGTCTTCAGACCCATGAAGGAACAGGAAGAATTGCAGTTCAGAGATTGGATAAACCAGGCTGTCATGGGGACCAGGAATAAGCAAGATGACAACATACAGCAATTGGGCAAAACTCAATTTGAGTCCAGGAACATCTCCATAGCCTTTAATCTGTCTTTTTACATTGGCTTTTGTTTTCTAAACATTGTTTCTCAAGTTGTATATTTGGATTGCAGAACAATTTGTAAGATGAGTTTTTTTAACCTGCATTGTCAAAAATTTTCTGAGTGAAGCTAATTGTCAACTTTATTAAGGAGGATTGCTTTCTGTCAACCTAGTGTAAAAATAAAATCAAGTAATGAAAAAATGATTACAAATTTAAAGGCAAAGAAACAGAAAGATTTGAAATTAGTTCTGATAGAAAATGAGGAGTCCAACAAAAATCCCATTATGTTGATTTAAATCATGGCTGGCTTGTGCTAATACCATATACAAATAAAAAAGAATGAATGCTTCAGGTTTCATTTGAGATTCGTCAAGTGTGAGGTATTATTTGAACAGCTACAAAGAAGCATTCAAGATAGAGAAGTAACTATAGTCTAAAAGTCATGGAAGACGTTCATACTGGAAAGAGAAGTGTCTGATTACAGATGGCAAAATCAGGCAGGCAGAATCAGAGATTGGGATCAATGGGAGATTAGAGGGAATACCTAGATGGGTAATGTTAAGGAGAATGCAGATGGTTTCAGGAGGAAAATACAAGAAATCATCAGTGGAGTTCTGATAGAAACAGAGAGGAATTACCAGAGGAAAATCATATATAGTACTTTCAAATATGACAAAGAAAAACATTTAAATGGGCGTTATGCATTTAATGTAATGGCTATGATGCCTATTTTTTTTGGACAGGCAGAGTTAGACAGTGGGAGAGAGAGACAGAGAGAAAGGTCTTCCTCCCATTGGTTCACCCCCAAATGGCCACTACGGTTGTCACACTGTGCCAATCCAAAGCCAGGAGCCAGGTGCTTTCTCCTGGTATCTCATGTGGGTGCAGGGGCCCAAGCACTTGAGTCATCCTCCACTGCCTTCCCGAGCTACAGCAGAGAGCTGGACTGGAAGAGGAGCAACTGGGACAGAACTGGCACCCCAACCAGGACTAGAACCTGGAGTACTGGTGCCGCAGGCTGAGGATTAGCCTAGTGAGCTATGGTGCTGGCCTATGATGCCTATTAAGATATCCTAGTTCTACTTCAGAGTGCCTGGATGTGACTTCCAGAATCAATTAGTTAGGCTTCTATCACACCTCTGAAACACTGGGACTACATTTCTGGCTCTTGTATTCAGTCTTGGCTCAGGTCTGGCTGCTGTGGGTGTTGAGGAATGAATTAATGCAAAAAAGTGTTCTCTCTACCTATATGTCTTATTCTACCTAGCTCCCTTTCTCTTGAAGGTAAAAATATTTTTCAGACATGACAAAAGATTCAATTAATGCAACAATTAGGGAATAGCCTTTGGCTCTGACTATAATTTATGTTACTGGCAAGTGTTTCAGGGCTTTAATTAAGATTAATTTGAGTAGGTTAAAGTTCAAATGTATAATAGAATGATTTGCCTGAAAATATGACATTAAAAAGTGTCTGTGCAACCTACATTAATAGACTGAGAGAAATGCATGGAGAATTATTTAAGGCCACACAGTAGATTCTGTTCTCCACACACTCCTGGTCTTATCTATATATAAGCAAAGGATCCAAAAGCTATCAAAGGTTATACTGTTTTAGCAATTCCAAAATAACCTAAAAAACCTGTTTACATTCCTTTAATTTGACAGGTAGAGTTAGACAGTTAGAGGGAGAGAGAGGTGTTCCTTCTGTTGGTTCAGCCCCCAGATGGCAGCTATGGACGGCGCTGTGCTGATCTGAAGCCAGGAGCCAGATGTTTCATCCTGGTCTTCCATGCAGGTGCAGGGGCAAAAGCACTTGGGCCATCCTCCACTGCCTTCCTGGCCCACAGCAGAAAGCTGGACTGGAAGAGGAGCAACTGGGACTAGAACCCATGTGGGTTCTAGTGCCCATATGAGATACTGGCACCACAGGCGAAGGATTAGCCAACTAAGCCATTGCACTGCCCCTGTTTATGTTTTTTTTTTCATTTATTAAACTTTTATTTAATGAATACAAATTTCCAAAGTACAGCTTATGGGTTACAATGGCTTCTTCCTCCCATAACTTCCCTCCCACCCACAACCCTCCCCTTTCCCACTCCCTCTCCCCTTCCATTCACATCATGATTCATTTTCAATTCTCTTTATATACAGAAGATCAGTTTAGTATATATTAGGTAAAGATTTCAACAGTTTGCCCCCATATAGCAACACGAAATGAAAAAAATACTGTAAGAGTACTAGTTATAGCATTAAATAAGCGTGTACAGCATATTAAAGACAGAGATCCTACATAATATTTTTTTTAAATTAATTAATTTTCTATGCCATTTCCAATTTAACAGCAGGGTGTTTTTTTTTTTCCATTTCCAATTCTCTTTATATACAGAAGATCAATTCAGTATATAATTAGTAAAGATCTCATCAGTTTGTACCCACGCAGAAACACAAAGTGTAAAAATACTGTTTCAATACTAGTTATAGCATCACTGTTCATTAGACAACACATTAAGGACAGATCCCACATGGGATGTAAGTACACAGTGACTCCTGTTGCTGACTTAACAATTTGACACTCCTGTTCATGGCGTCAGTAATCTCCCTAGGCTCTAGTCATGAGTTGCCAGGGCTATGGAAGCCTTTAGAGTTCGCTGACTTTGATCTTATTCCGATAGGGTCATAGTCAAAGTGGAAGTTCTCTCCTCCCTTCAGAGAAAGGTACCTCCTTCTTTGATGGCCCCGTTCTTTCCACTGGGATCTCACTCACAGAGATCTTTCAATTAGGTCTTCTTCTTTTTTTTCTTTTCCATGGTATCTTGGCTTTCCATGCCTAGAATACTCTCATGGGCTCTTCCGCCAGATCCAAGTGCCTTAAGGGCTGATTCTGAGGCCAGAGTGTTGTTTAGGACATCTGCCATTGTATGAGTCTGCTGTGTATCCCGCTTCCCATGTTGGATCATTCTCTCCCAATTTTGATTCTATCAGTTAGTATTAGCAGACACTTGTCTTGTTTGTGTGATCCCTTTGACTCTTAGACCTATCAGAGCCATCAATTGTGAACTGAAATTGGTCACTTGGACTAGTGAGATGGCATTGGTAAATGCCACCTTAATGAGATTGTATTGGAATCCCCTGGTACGTTTCTAACTCCATCATTTGCGGCAAGTCCGATTGAGCATGTCCCAAATTGTACATCTCCTCCCTCTCTTTTTCCACTCTGAAATTTAACAAGGATCACTTTTCAGTTAAACTTTAAACACCTAAGAATTATTGTGTGTTAATTACAGAGTTCAACCACTAGTACTAGAACAACAACAACAACAACAACAACAAATACTAAAAAGGATAAAGTATTACATTGTACATCTAGAGCCAGGACAAGAGCTGATCAGGTCATTGTTTCTCATAGTTTCCATTTCACTTCAACAGGTTTCCTCTTTGGTGCTCAGTTGTCGCCGATCAGGGAAAACAAATGAAATTTGTATCTTTGGGACTGGCTTAATTCACTCAGCATGATGTTTTCCAGATTCCTCCATCTTGCTGCAAATGACCAGGTTTCATTATTTTTTACTGCTGTATAGTATTCTATAGAGTACATGTCCCATAATTTCTTTATCCAGTGTACTGTTGATGTGCATTTGGGTTGGTTCCAGGTCTTAGCTATTGTGAATTGAGCTGCAATAAACATTAATATGCAGATGGCTTTCTTATTTGCCAACTTAATTTCCTTTGGGTAAATTCCAAGGAGTGGGATGGCTTGGTTGTATGGTAGAGTTATGTTCAGGTTTCTGAGGAATCTCCAGACTGACTTCCATAGTGGCTTAACCAGTTTGCATTCCCACCAACAGTGGGTTAGTGTCCCTTTTTCCCCACATCCTCTCCAGCATCTGTTGTTGGTAGATTTCTGAATGTGAGCCATTCTCACCGGGGTGAGGTGAAACCTCATTGTGGTTTTGATTTGCATTTCTCTGATGGCTAGTGATCTTGAACATTTTTTCAGGTGTCTGTTGGCCATTTGGATTTCCTCATTCGAAAAAATGTCTATTGAGGTCCTTGGCCCATCTCTTAAGTGGGTTGTTTGTTCTGTTGTTGTGGAGTTTCTTGATTTCTTTGTAGATTCTCGTTATCAAACCTTTATCTATTGCATAGTTTGCAAATGTTTTTTTTTCCCATTCTGTCGGTTTCCACTTCACTTTCCTGTTTCTTTTGCAGTACAGAAACATCTCAATGTGATGCAATCCCAAATGTTAATTTTGGTTTTGACTGCCTGTGCTCCTGTGGTTTTTTCCAAGAAGTCTTTGCCTGTGCCTATATCTTGCAGGGTTTCTCCAATGCTCTCTAATAATTTGATGGTTTCGGTTCATAGATTGAAGTCTTTAATCCATGTTGAGTGAATTTTTGTGTAAGGTGAAAGGTAGGGGTCTTGCTTCAAGCTTCTGCACGTGGAAATCCAATTTTCCCAGCACCATTTATTGAATAGGCTGTCCTTATTCCAGGGATTAATTTTGGATCTTTGGTCAAATATAACTTGGCTGTAGATGTTTGGATTGATTTCTGGTGTTTCTATTCTGTTCCACTGGTCTATCCATCTGTTTCTGTACCAGTACCATGCTGTTTTGATAACAACTGCCCTGTAGTATGTCCTGAAATCTGGTATTGTGATGCCTCCAGCTTTGTTTTTGTTGTACAAGATTGCTTTGGCTATTCGAGGTCTTCTGTGTCTCCATATGAATTTCAGCATCATTTTTCCCAGATCTGAGAAGAAGGTCTTTGGTATCTTGATTGGTATTACATTGAATGTATAAATTGCTTTTGGGAGAATAGACATTTTGATGATATTGATTCTTCCAATCCATGAGCATGGAAGATTTCTCCATGTTTCTGGTATCCTCTTCTATTTCTTTCTCTAAGGTTTTGTAGTTTTCATCGTAGAGATCTTTAATGTCCTTGGTTAAGTTTATTCCAAGGTATTTGATTGTTTTTGTAGCTATTATGAATGGGATTGATCTTAGAAGTTCTTCCTCAGCTGTGGCATTGCCTGTGTATACAAAGGCTGTTGATTTTTGTGCATTGATTTTATGTCCTGCTACTTTGCCAAACTCTTCGATGAGTTCCAGTAGTCTCTTAGTAGCGTTCTTTGGGTCCCCTAAATAAAGAATCATATCATCTGCAAAGAGGGATAGTTTGAGTTCTTCCTTCCCAATTTGTATCCCTTTAATTTCTTTTTCTTGCCTAATAGCTCTGGCTAGAACTTCCCGAACTATATTGAAGAGCAGTGGTGAGAGTGGGCATCCCTGTCTGGTACCAGATCTCAGCAGAAATGCTTCCAAATTTTCCCCATTCAATAGGATGTTGGCCGTGGGTTTTCATATATTGCTTTGATTGTATTGAGGAATGTTCCTTCCATACCCAGTTTGCTTAGAGTTTTCATCATGAAAGGGTGTTGTATTTTATCAAATGCTTTCTCTGCATCTATTGGAGAATCATATGGTTTTGTTTCTGCAGTCTGTTAATGTAGTGTATTACATTGATTGTTTTGCAAATGTTGAACCATCCCTGCATACCAGGGATACATCCCACTTGGTCTGGATGGATGATCTTTCTGATGTGTTGTTGCATTCTATTGGCCAGAATTTTATTGAGGATTTTTGCATCTATATCAATATAGATCAATATCAGGGATATTGGTCTGTAATTCTCTTTCAATGCTGCATCTTTTTCCAGCTTAGGAATTAAGGTGATGCTGGCTTCATAGAAAGAATTTGGGAGGATTCCCTCTTTTTCAATTGTTCTGAATAGTTTGAGAAGAATTGGATTTAGTTCTTCTCTAAATGTCTAGTAGAACTCACCAGTGAATCCATCTGGTCCTGTGCTTTTCTTTGTTGGGAGGGCCTTTATTACTGTTTCAATTTCTGTGTCAGTTATGGGTCTGTTTAGGTTTTCTATGTCTTCCTGGCTCAATTTAGGTAGGCTGTATGTGTGCAAGATTCTGTCCATTTCTGATAGATTTCCCTGTTTGCTGGCATACAAGTCCTTGTAGTAATATCTGATGATTCTTTTTATTTCTGTGGTGTCTGTTGTTACGTTTCCCTTTTCATCTCTGATCCTATTTATTTGGGTCTTTTATTTTTTTTAGTTAGTTGAGCCAATGGGGTGTCAATTTTTTTTATTTTTTCAAAAAACCAGCTCCTTGTTTGGCTGATTTTTTATAATTGTTTTATTCAATCCTGTTGATTTCTTCTTTGATTTTAATTATTTCCCTTCTCCTACTGGGTTTGGGTTTGGTTTGCTGCAGATTTTCTACATCCTTGAGATGACTTGAAAGCTCATCTATTTGGTGACTTTCCAATTTCTTGATGTAGGCACCTATTGATATAAACTTTCCTCTTAACACTGCGTTTGCTGCATCCCAGAGGTTTTGGTATGTTGTGCTGTTATCCTCATTTACTTCCATAAAGTTTTTGATTTCTATTTTAATTTCTTCTATGACCCATTGTTCATTCAGGAGAATGTTGTTCAACCTCCATGTGTTTGCACGTGTTCTAGGGATTCCCGAGTTGCTAATTTCCAATGTCATTCCTTTGTGGTCTGAGAAGCTGCATGGTATGATTCTAATTCTTTTGAATTTGCTGAGACTTGCTTTATGGCCTAGCATGTGGTCAATCCTAGAGAAGGTTCCATGTACTGCTGAGAAGAATATAATGACCTTAGATGTAGGATGAAATGTTCTGTAGATATCTGTTAGATCCATTTGGGCTATAGTGTCTTTTAAATCTACTGTCTCCTTGTTCATCTTCTGTCCTGTTGTTCTGTCTATCTCTGAGAGTGAAGTACTGAAGTCCCCCTGTACTATTGTATTGGGGTCTAAATCTCCCTTTAAGTCCCTTAACAAGTGTTTTAAATAAGCTGGTGCCTTGTAATTAGGTGCATATACATTGATAATCGTTATATCTTCCTGTTGAATGGATCCCTTAATCATTATAAAGTGCCCCTCTTTGTCTCTCCTAACAGTTTTTGTGGTAAAGTTTATGTTGTCCGATATTAAGATGGGTACGCCTTCTCTTTTTTCATTTCTGTTGGCATGGTATATCTTTTTCCAGCCTTTCACTTTCAGCCTGTATGCATCATTGTTGAAAAGATGAGTTTCTTGTAAGCAGCAAAAAGGTGGGTTTTGTTCCTTAACCCAATCAGCCAACTGGTGTCTTTTAACTGGACAGTTCAAGCCATTAACATTCAATGTGACTATTGAGAAGGAGTAACTTTGCCCTGCCATTTGCCAAAGATTTTTTCTAATATATGGTTTGAGATTCCTGTGATCTTTTGCTGTGAGGTTTCCTTCCTTTATCTTCTTTCTTATTGGTTACCATGTTTCTGTGTTTCTGTATGTAACACATCTTTAAGCATCTTTTGCAGGGCTGGATGAGTGGCCAAAAATTCTTTCAGTTTCTATTTGCTGTGAAAGGTCTTTATTTCACCTTCATTCACAAATGAGAGCTTTGCAGGATATAGTAATCTGGGCTGGCAGTTTTTCTCTCTTAGTACCTGGGCTATATCTCGCCATTCTCTCCTGGCTTGGAGGGTTTCTGATGAGAAGTCAGCTGTGAGTCTAATTGGAGATCCTCTGACAGTAATCTGGCATTTCTCTCTTGCACATTTTAGGATCTTTGTGTTTCACTGTGGTGAGTTTGATTATGACGTGTCGTGGTGAGGATCTCTTTTGATCATGTTTATTAGGGGTTCTATAAGCTTCCTGTACTAGGATGTCTCTGTCCTTCTCCAAACCTGGGAAATTTTATGCTAGTAACTCACTAAAAAGGCCTTCTAATCCTTTCTCCCTCTCCATGCCTTCAGGAACTCCTAGAACGCGAATGTTAGGTTTTTTAATAGTATCCTATAGATTCCTGACAGTATTTTTTAGATTTCTGATTTCTTCTTCTTTTCTTTGTTTTTTTTAACTCTATTTATTGGTGATTAGAACTGCAACAGTTTTCTTTAATTATGTCTCTGAACACTTAAGTACTTAAATTGACAACCTACAATAAAATATTAAGTATAAAGCCCATTGCAGATTTTGCAAGCAATAAACACATTTGACAAAGAAATAAAATTTGGTTAACCAATATAATTATTGTTAGATTTGTTATACATGCATCTAGTATATTTAAACCCCAATCAAGCACTGATTGAAACATATGTATTTACTATTGTAATACTATATATATATATATATATATATATATGCATTCTACAGTGATTGTCAAATATGTTGGGCTTAAATAAGAAAACATTATAGCATATCAACAGCTTATTTTAATATACTCTTGAAAGAATTTTTTTTGTTGTTGTTTTTTTTAACTTTTATTTAATGAATATAAATTTCCAGTGTACAGCTTATGGATTACAATGGCTTCCCCTTCCCATAATTTCCCTCCCACCCGCAACCCTCCTCTCTCCCGCTCCCTCTCCCTTTCCATTCACATCAAGATTCATTTTCAATCCTATTAATATACAGAAGATCAATTTAGTATAAATACTTCAACAGTTTGCACCCACATAGAAACACAAAGTGAAACATACTGTTTGAGTAATAGTTATAGCATTAAATCAAAATGTACAGCACATTAAGGACAGAGATCCCACATGAGGAGCAAGCGCACAGTGGCTCCTGTTGTTGACCCAACAAATTGACACTCTAGTTTATGGCGCCAGTAACCACCCTAGGCTGTCGTCATGAGTTGCCAAGGCTATGGAAGCCTTCCAAGTTCCCCGACTCTGATCATATTTAGACAAGGTCATAAAAGACAGGGTGAGGATAGTAACCAATGATCCTAAGAGTGGCCTTAACCAAGTCTGAACAATTATACAGCATTCAGTGGGGAAGAGGACCATCAGTACACACAGGTTGGGAGTAGAGCCATTGGTGGTAGAGTAGAGGTTATGATTACAAAGGAATGAGGCCCAAGTGTGCTAGACAGGGTCTAGAACAAAGGACAGAGTCATTATTAGAGGAGCTAAGAAAGGTGCTGTCTAAGCTACAAGTAATTTTTCTGATTGAGAGGCAAGTAGAACCTGATAGAAGGGGCTTGATAATAATCTGTTGGGCTTTAGGCCTTGTAAGTTAAGAGGCCCAGACCTATCTATCTCTTCACATGGGGTATATCCTAAGGGAGGTGTGAACCTCCTAGGGGAAGGCACTCTTTTGACTTTCATTACTTGGCTGGCCTGGGAGGAGAGCTGGTCAGGTAAAGGCAGGGGGCATCTCTAACAAGAAATTTACAGTTCTGCCTGCAATGTTGCTGACCCTACTTGGCTGTCCCCTCAACTGCAGTGGTCACTTTGGAAGTTGGGCTGAGTGAAGGGCTTTTCAGCTTGGAGCCAATAAGATCTGTGGCTCTGACCTGGGCATCCTTCGATTCCAGGGCAGGTCCATTTCCAGTGATCCAACTCTTGGCAGAGCTGCCAGGGCTCTTCACAAGCTGACTTCTGCTGAAGCCCAGGCTTACCACATTGAAAGCCACTGCAGTGGACTGGCCTTTGGGTCTCCTTGAGGGCAGATCACTGTACAGATCAGCCATTAATAGGCCTGCCACTCATTGCTTCTGATGCCGAGCTTTCTTTTCCTCCTGGTTTGTGTTAAAGCAGACCAGACGATGCAAGTCAAGGGAGTGCCCTTGTCCCATCTCTAATCTTCGGTGGCCTGAACTACAAGTCTGTAGTCACAGGCATGTTCTGCAGTAGTTTTTCTAATGTAGACAATGTCCATGAGGAAAATTATATTCTCACTTTAAAACTTTCTTTCCCTTTGGTCTGAAAGGGAGGTTTTTTTTTTCTACTTACTGTCTACTTCGCTGATGGCGATGTGAATCTAGCTATGAGATTATTAGTTAAGTTCTTTCCTTTCCTGTTCTCTGTCTTCTAATTCCGATATTCTCTCTTCTGCTTCACCCATTCTGTTTTTAAGGCTTTCTAATGCATTTGTCATTTGGTCTATTGAGTTCTTCATTTCATTGTGGTATTTTGTCACTATCACAGTTTCATGTTCTACTAGTTGTTTCATTTCATTTTGATTCCATTAAGGATTTCTGTAGTTCAAGAATTTGTTTTTGAGAACTTCTTAATGTTCTTATCAATTTTTTGAGATCTGCTTCTTACATTTCCTCTATCTCTTCATCTTCATAATCTTGCATTGGCGTGTCTTGTTCATTTGGAGGCATCATAGTGTCTTCCTTGCTCTTGTTACCTCGGCTTCTGCATTTGTTGTTTGGCATGTTGGAGATAATTTATGGCTTTTTTTTTTGCTGTGGTGTTTTCTTCTCGTTATACTTGCCTCTAAGTGTGCTGTCTGCTTTCATGGATCCTTAGGGGCTGTGATGGTTATGGCCAGAGAGCTATGCTTGATTCTTCAGGTTTAAGGCTGTGCAAAAAGCGACTCACTCAGATTGTTCACTCCCTTGCTCCTTGCTGGATCGCTCTCTCTCTCTCTCTCTCTCTCTCTCTCTCTCTCTCTCTCTCTTTTTTTTTGACTCAGTTGGGAAGTAATCCCGAATGGCTGAGTGAAATTGAGGGTAGTTGAAATCTGGCCTCTGTGAGTATTCGTTTGATCTACCCCTGGGACCACACAAAGAGTTTATGCAGCCCTCAATGTGTTCTCAAGTTTCATCAAATTCTGAAGTTACTGAGTTTGTGGCTGCGCTTTAGATATGTAAAATGGCTCCTGCTCTTTGTTTTGCTCTGTGAGTGAATAGATAAGCCTCTGCTTTCCCCCCCCCCAATGTCTCGGGTTTCTGCTGTCTTTGTCTTACCCCCCTCACATTCCTGCGCTGGCGAGATTCTGCGGCTCCTCTCCCGCGGTTGAGTTTCCATGCGGTGGGCTCCCTGTAGGTCCTCTGTGTCACATCCATTAGATCCGGAAGCGTTTCCTCTGCAGTTTTTTTCTTGAGTCTTTTCCTGAGGCTACAGTAATTCCACTTTTATGAAACTTTATTTTCCCAAACTATGGCGCACTTCCTCACTATCCGCCATCTTGGCTCCGCCCCCCAGATAACAAAATTTTAAGAATTATTATCCAAATAAATTACAGAATTCCAAAGAAAGATCATGTGTCACCAGCAACTGAGCAATGGAAAAATAATTCAATGATATTAACTATGTTAATACAGGGGTACCCATGGGATGCCATGTTATCATTTTTCAATAGAGTATCTCTGGATTTTATATACCTAAAATTCCATAAAAAGCATGCATGTTGGAGGATTCCAAGATGGTGGAATAGGGAAGGGCATAACTAGTTTCAAAAAATGTTGGAAGTACATTGTTGGGAAGAGTTAGAGAAAACTGTGGTGGAAATTCTACAGGAGAGAAACACCATGGGTCAGCATGGAAGATGCAGACATGCAGCATGAACACAGACACAACATGATGCCAGTAGCCAAGAGGAGGAGAAAGCACTGGCTTTGGAGAGTGAGGTGAGATCAGACTGCAGCAACCCATACCACTGGTGATATAGACAGAAGGAGACTTTGATGAGTCTGGCCTGGAGCTCTGAGGGGGAAAGTGTACCCACTGACCCAGTAAAAAACAAGGGGGCATGTTTCTCTCACTACATTCACTAAGCAATGGTGCCCAATAATCAGTTGAGAGAAGGTGGGCACCATTTTGGACATAAACAGAAGATGCAGAAGCTCTTGTGCACATGCACAGCACCTGGCTGAGATGAGATGCCATCTTCTAACAGTACCAGTGGCAGCAGCTTGAATGCATGCAACTTGCAACTGGTGGGGAGAAGGAAGCATTTGGTTGGTGGCTATTGTGCATGTGTGTGATCCAGAGACTCTAACAGAAGAAAAACTCCATGTTTCCCACTGACTTTAAGTCTGACTGGGAAAATTGACTAGAGTCTGTGCACCCACATATTACTGAGGTCCCCCAAATCTCTCAACATGTCACAAGCTCCAGTGCTCAAATTATCAAGGCTCTGGGAATGTCTCTGCCTCTCTGTAGATGAGACAGTCTAGCAAGGTGGAGCAAATCCTCTGCACCCATTGACAGAGGGAGCCTTGTGCTCTGAGACTGTGGAAACGCTGTGACTGCAGAAGAAGGCACAGGATATAGCTGGTTCTCTGGGCAAACAATGTGAGCTGCTCTACAGGCAGTTATCAAAAGAGAAAATTTTAAAAACCACAGGCAAGTGAAAAATGCTCAATATCACTAGTCACCAGGGAAATACAAATCACAAGCACAATGAGGTTTGACCTTACCCCTGTTAGAGTGGCTCTCATACAGAAATCAACAATCAACAAATGCTGGCCAGGATGTGGAGAAAAGGCACCTTGATCCACTATTCGTGGGAAAATAAACTAGCACAGCTATTGAGGAAGATGTATGGATACACCTCAGAAACTTGAAAGTAGATATACCACATGACTCAGCAATATCAATCCTGGGAATTAATCTAAGTGAAATGAAATAGGCATATGAGGGGTCAGCACAGTGGCACAGTGGGTTAATGTCCTAGCCTGAAGCGCCGGCATCCCATATGGGTGTCAGTTCTGGCCTTGCCTGCTCCTCTTCTGATCCAGCTCTCTGCTATAGCCTGGGGCAGCAGTGGAAGATGGCCCAAGTCCTTGGGCCCCTGCACCACATGGGAGACCTGGAGGAAGCACCTAGCTTCAGATCAGTGCAGCTCTGGCCATTGCAGTCATCTGGGGAGTGAATCAGTAGATGGAAGACCTCTCCTTCTGTCTCTACCTCTCTCTGCAACTCTGTATTTCAAATAAATTAAATCTTAAAAAAGGAAATAGGCATATGAAAGAGCTATCTGTATCCTCATGTTCATTGCAGCTCAATTAACAATAGCTAAGATATGGATTCAACCTAGATGTCCATCAACTGATGACTGGATAAAAAAAATTGCGATATATATATATATATATATATGTGTGTGTGTGTATATATATATAATAAACAACTACTCAGCTATAAAATATTATGAAACCCTTTGTTTTGCAACAAAATGAATACAATCAAAAGCCATTAAATTTAGTGAAATAAGCCAATACCAAAAAGACAAATACCTTATGTTCTCCTTGATCTGTGGTAACTAATAGAACAGCAAAAAATGGAATGTATAGGAGTGAAATTGACATTTTGAGATTTTATGATTGTTTACAGCCCTTGTCTCTACTGCTGAACAACAGTACTGTACTCTTTACTTAGTACAGAGTGAATATTAAGAGTATAAAGTCAATTGAAAGTAGATCAGTGTAGAAAGCAAGAGAAGTAGGGCTGACACTGTAGTGTAGTGGGGAGAACTGTGTAAAACTGTGTGTTTCACTCCCAGAGGCTCCACTTCCAATCCAGCTCCCTGCTAATGTGTCTGGGAAAGATCAGAAGATCACTCAGGGGCTTGGGCCCCTGCTACCATGTGGGAAACTTGGAAGAAGCTCTTGGCTGCTAGCTTTGGACCAGCCCATCTCCAACCATCGCACCCATATAGGGAGTAAACCAATGGATGGAAGATCTCTCTCTGTCTCTCCCTTCCTTTGTCTTTGTAACTTTGCCTTTCAAATAAAAATGAATGGATCTTTAAGGAAAAATAAGACAGGGAGTTATAGAGGAAGGATGAGAGAGGATGTGTGGGTGGGAGAGAGGATAGGGTGGGAAGTATCACTATATTCCTAAATCTGTATATATGAAATACATAAAATCTATTTACCTTAAATTAAAAAATTAAAAACTGACATTTAATTTCTTTTTTTAATTTTTTTAACTTTTATTTAATGAATATAAATTTCCAGTATACAGCTTATGGATTCCAATGGCTTCCCTCTCCCATAACTTCCCTCCCACCCGCAACCCTCCTCTCTCCCGCTCCCTCTCCCCTTCCATTCACATCAAGATTCATTTTCAATCCTATTAATATACAGAAGATCAATTTAGCATAAAGATTTCAACAGTTTGCACCCACATAGAAACACAAAGTGAAACATACTGTTTGAGTACTAGTTATAGCATTAAATCAAAATGTACAGCACATTAAGGACAGAGATCCTACATGAGGAGCAAGTGCACAGTGGCTCTTGTTGTTGACCCAACAAATTGACACTCTAGTTTATGGCACAAGTAACCATCCTAGGCTGCCGTCATGAGTTGCCAAGGCTATGGAAGCCTTCCAAGTTCCCCGACTCTGATCATATTTAGACAAGGGCATAAAAGACAGAGTGAGGATAGTAACCAATGATCCTAATAGTGGCATTTACCAGGTTTGAACAATTATACAGCATTCAGTGGGGAAGAGGACCATCAGCACACACAGGTTGGGAGTAGAGCCATTGGTGGTAGAGTAGAGGTTATGATTACAAAGGAATGAGACCCAAGTGCACTAGACAGGGTCTAGAACAAAGGACAGAGTCATTATTAGATGTGCTAAGAAAGGTGCTGTCTAAGCTACAATTAAGTTTTCTGATTGAGAGGCAAGTAGAACCTGATAGAAGGGGCTTGATAAGAATCTGTTGGGCTTTAGGCCTTGTAAGTTAAGAGGCCCAGACCTATCTATCTCTTCACATGGGGTATATCCTAAGGGAGGTGTGAACCTCCTAGGGGAAGGCACTCTGTTGACTTTCATTACTTGGCTGGCCTGGGAGGAGAGCTGGCCAGGTAAAGGCAGGGGGCATCTCTAACAAGAAATTTACAGTTCTGCCTGCAATGTTGCTGACCCTATTTGGCTGTCCCCTCAACTGCAGTGGTCACTTTGGAAGTTGGGCTGAGTGAAGGGCTTTTCAGCTTGGAGCCAATAAGATCTGTGGCTCTGACCTGGGCATCCTTCGATTCCAGGGCAGGTCCATTTCCAGTGATCCAACTCTTGGCAGAGCTGCCAGGACTCCTCACAAGCTGACTTCTGCTGAAGCCCAGGCTTACCACATTGAAAGCCACTGCAGTGGAATGGCCTGTTGGGTCTCCTTGAGGGCAGATCACTGTACAGATCAGCCATTAATAGGCCTGCCACCCATTGCTTCTGATGCCTAGCTTTCTATTCCTCCTGGTTTGTGTTCAAGCAGGCCAGAGGATGCAAGTCAAGGGAGTGCCCGTGTCCCATCTCTAATCTTCGGTGGCCTGAACTACAAGTCTATAGTCACAGGCATGTTCTGCAGTAGTTTTTCTAAGGTAGACAATGCCCATGAGGACAATTATATTCTCACTTTAAAACTTTCTTTCCCTTTGGTCTGAAAGGGAGGTTTTTTCTACTTACTGTATACTTCGCTGATGGCGAAGTGAATCTAGCTATGAGATTATTATTTAAGTTCTTATTTTGGCTATGCTATTGCAGAAAAATGTTAGCCATCTCTTTTATAAGGTCTAAAGATTAAATTGTGTGTCCTACAGATTCCTTCATAATAGAATTAGTTTCCTACCTTGAAGAGAATAGAGAAATGAAAGAATAAGTTGGGCTTAGAATAGAAAAATGAGGGAGCAAGTCCTAGATCGCTTGCTGACAATAGCAATATTACATGAATACTTAGCAAACCGTTTCAACCATTAGATAACAACTTAAGAAAACATTTACCAGAAGGTCCAATGCCTTCTATAAATTTTAAGAATCATGTATTTGAAAATACCTCTTAAATATCTAACATGGTGTAGTTTGTTTAGCCAGTAAACTTAAGCACAACCATCTAAAATGTTTTTAGTTAATTTCTACCAACAAGGCTAAAACATGATACACAGATTCAGGTCACACAAATTAAAATGTATCTTTGATTGATTTTAGCAGCTTAAATTTATGGACAATCTTATCTATAAGCCATTTAAAATAAAAATCTTAATAAAATTTCCTATGTGGACATACAATATGTACACACATATAACATAGCATAATAGACTAATATAGCAATTTTAATAATAGCTTTTAAAATCTTTAACTCTTTTTTGTAGATTGCCAATTGATTTGAATTGCTTTTTGTTTTTAGATTACTTTAACACATTGCTTTAACAGAGCATCAGAGTTTAATTCTATGTCAAAGAGAAATTGAGCTTTCTGTGATCTTTTGCTGTGAGGTTTCCTTCCTTTACCTTCTTTCATATTGGTGACCATGTTTCTGTGTTTCTGTGTGTAACACATCTTTAAGCATCTTTTGCAGGGCAGGATGAGTGGCAACAAATTCTTTCAGTTTCTGTTTTCTATGAAAAGTCTTAATTTCACCTTCACTCACAAATGAGAGCTTTGCAGGATATAGTATTCTGGGCTGGCGGTTTTTCTCTCTTAGTATGTAAGACCCCCGACAGGTGTCTCACACTTTTACCGACCCCAGAAACACGAATTCCAGTCCAATCGCTGCAAGGGCATGAGGAAGTTTATTACATCTGCGCAGATGGGCCAACTCTTAAGCACAACAACACCCTCTGGTGGAGTGCGAGAAGAGAGGCCCCGATCATCAACCGCTCAGAGTATTTAAGGATTAAAACCACAACATTAGCATATCTCCATAGCGTTACAGAAAGTCACAAGATAAACCGCAGCATGACAAATACATCACAAGGTAAAGGGTTTTTCCAGGGTGAGGGGACAAAAAACCTTGAGCAAGCATAAACACGGGGTCATCATGACCAAAAACTCAACATAGCTCCTAAAATAATTATCACATGCTCCATTATCTCATAAAAGCATTAGCACAATCATCACATGTTACAAGGTCAGCTAAAGTCTAGTTATCTTAAACAAAATGTATTTTGCAAGCCAAAGCATCTTGTACAAAAGCAGAACAATATGCAGTTAGCTCACAAGCAACTCCAATTTAACCCCATCCTGCCTCAATTTCACATTCCCCCCTTTTCTTTTTGGTCAAATTTTAATCTTAAAATTTAAGTGAAATTATGGGGATGAGTTATACCATTTGCACCACAGCCATTAATAATAGGTCCAAGGGGCAGGGACGCTGTCGGTGCGGACAATGCAGGTGGGGCGGCGCCGGTTCAGTACGAGAATCAGCTGCTGCCGCTCCTGCTCCAGCTCCCTGACATGCATCTTTAGTACCGCGTTTCTGAACTCCAGCCGCTCAAACTCCCGCTGCAGGATCTCCGTGCGCTCCTTCCTCCGGGCCCACACCGCCTTGTTCTGTTCCAAGCGCCTTTTCCTCCACTCCTCCTGTTTGTCGAGCTCACTTTCTACAGGTTGGGGCCTCTTGTCCAGGTTTACCTCGTTAGCGTTGCCGTTGGCGGGGGCGTCTTTCCCATCCTCCACCTCCTTTACCACTGCTTTGTTTCTTAAGTCCTTGGTGGTGACCTCGGTGCTGGTGTCCATGGCTGCGTCAGGCATGCCCAGCTTTATCTCCAGCAAGGGCACGATTATGGTCCCAATGCATTTCAGCTCCTTCACGATCAGAGCCGAGCCGGGCCGTCCGGTCAGGGGGTCTTGCCCTGGCAGAGAGCCCGTGGTCACAAAAGGGTCGGGAATCTGCCCATGCATCATAGCAGGCCGGCCAGGCACAGGGTCTGAAACAAGTGTGGGAGCACGGAACTTTTCTTTATCCTGCAACAAAGGAGGGGAGCCGGGTACGAATACTAAACAGTCTTCAAAAGTCCCACCCCGAGCGGATTCCAAGAGCCACTCCACTCAAGATAAGACTCTTAAAAGACCGTCCAGTTGAAACTTTGGTGTTGTAAAGTTAAAATCCGAGTTTGAGTTTAAGCTGATAGGCGGCAGCCGGCCGCCTCCCCATGCGCCCACCAAATCCGCTGCCAGACACAGGTTTACAAACACATCTCTGTGCCTTGCAGCCGATTTTTATGAGCACAAAAGCAAGTCTACAGAGTAGGGGAAGCGTGTTCCGCGGGATAGAAAGATTGCAAAAAGGCATCAGAATTTAAAAACAGAAAATACAACAGAGACAAAAACAGAAAACACTTCCCTAAAGAAATCATACAAATTTGGGTTAATACCTGGTGCCTGTTCAGCTGAATTCACCCAAATACTTTTTGTGACTTTCACATACCCTCTTCGACTTACTGTAAACATTTCACCATTTTCATTTCAGTCTAGAGTAAACTAGCCATCCGCATAAAGTCATCCTTACAAACCATGTCCTTTTCTTATGTAAAAAGCTCTTTCTTTTTCTTTTTAACCCTTTTTTACCAACAATACTCTTTCCTTTCGTGTCCCTAATGTTTAGTAACCAATGACATTAAATTTATAACAGCTTTCAAAAACCTGTGCAGGATATTTAGCTCCTGCGTAAGCTGCTCCACGCGCCTGCGCAGCTGCTCATTCTCAGCCATGCACTGCTGTATCTCCAGGATGCGCCGCTTGGTCTTGCACACGGCGATATTGTTGCGCTCCCGCCGCAGCCGGTACTCCAGGCTGTCGTTCACTGCCTTCTTGCCCTCCTGCGAGGGGTTAGCCGAGGAGGGCGCCTCGAGGGGGCTGCTGGGGGGCACGGTGGTGGCCAAGGGGGCCTCGGGGACGCACTGGAGCTGGCCCGGTGCCGTCAGGGTTGGGGGCAGGTGTTCGGGGGGCACAGTGGTGGCCAAGGGGGCCTCGGGGACGCACTGGGGCTGGCCCGGTGCCGTCAGGGTTGGGGGCAGGTGCACGGTCGTCTGCCCGCAGTGTGCCACCTGGTACTGCAGGGGATTGTAACTGCCCCAGTTGCCACCTCGGCCGCCCTCTGGCCCCCGGGGCTTCTCCTTCACAGCCACAATCCTAGGGTTGTAGCTCCCTGGGCTGCTGTCAGGTGCTGACTCCATGGCAGAAAGGTCGGAGAGCAAAGCCGGGGACTGTTCCTCCTGGAAGCCCTCGAAGCCCTGGGAGGCGAACATTTAAGCAAAGCCTGGCGGGGTAGGGAAGTTGCAAAAGAATTAATACTTGGCCCCAACCAATCTACCGCGAGTGTGGGTTTCCATACGCAGTTCATATACAGAAGCTTGAATGCAGCGCAAGTCAGCACTGCCCAGTTTGTTATAGTGCTGTGCCTGTTGCTGCATTCACGCCTCCGCATCCAGCCCAGACCAGATCAATTGGGAAAACAAATATAGTCCAACACCCGTGATATTAGGAACTCCCAAATAAAAGCCATCAGCAACATCTCGACCCAGTCCCCAGTGCCAGCTCTCCGTTATGGTCAAAGTTTCCCCTAGCTGAATAAAGCTTTCTTCAGTTAAACCCCCCTGCACCCTGGCCACCTCTAGCTTGCCCGGGAGACAAAGCTGGGTCCATTATCTGACCCCAGTACCTTTGGTTGTCCAAATCGGGGAAACATTGGCGCTTCGTCGGAAAAGCCTTTGTCTGTTCTGAGTTCCCCATGGGTAGTGGCGAAAGCGTACCTGCTGTTCTTGTGAATTTTCACCCACTCCTTTTTCTTGGCTGCACGGAGTGCTTGGTCCATAGCGATCAGCTCTGCCCGCCGAGCAAAGTTCTCGGGAGGGGGGTTGGAGATAGAAACCCAGACCACTGACCTCGTTCGGCCGCCTCTCACTGTTGTCCCCGTTGTACTCCGGAAGCTAGGGGAATGTCGGCTCACGTGGGCCCGTCCCGGACACCGCAGGAGGTGATGGAGCATTATCCACAGGAACCTGGGCAGGGCTTGCATTCCCAACACTATCCCCAGCCGTGTGACGGACCACACGTATCCCAGCGAGGGAGGGGCCGCTGTCGCCCAGCCTCACCACTCCGCTGCTACCGTCTTTCCTCTCGCTGGCTCGCAGAGGCCGTTTTTGGTCAGTTCAGTCCCGTGTGGCAGACGTGCACCACTGGATTCCCGTTGTTAGTCAGATCTTAAGCAGACTTGTCCTTTTGGGCACTTCTCTGTGCTTTTGTCGGTCTCCCGGGGTCCCTGCCTATCCTGATTTTCCCTTACTCTGCTTCCTTTTAACTGTGGTGGCCAGGGTCCTAGTTAATTCCTTTTTCTTAGCCCATTCTAAACTTCCCCTTTTTTAACTAAATAACTTTAACCCCTTCAGGAGAGTCTGGCAGTAGAGTCTGAGTCTCCTACAGAGTTTCATTTAAGCATAGTAAAATTAATGTTAGTAAAAACAGGCCCTGCAAGTCCTGTCAGGGCTTGTGATCCCAGTTATAAAGTGGAGAAGGGCGGCCAGTTAGAACAGGCCGGGGGTCCTCCCTTCTCCATTTCATCGGATTCTTCCTCCTCCATTTCTCTTCTGGTTTCCAAAAAGGGCACCGCGGGCCTCTTTGGGAAGCGGGGGATATAAGGTGCCCTCCTAAGGAGGCGAGGGGAATAAGGTGGTGGAATATCAAAAAGGTCTTCCTGCCTGCCTGGAGGAGTTGAGGGTTTTTCGGGTTTGAGGGTGTCCAATTCCTGTAATGGATCTGCAATTTTCGATACTAGGGGTGTTGCGGGTAGGATCGGAGGGGGTTTGGGGCTCGACGCCACCCCCAGAGCAACTGCTGACAATTCAGAACTGGGCTTCATCCTCAGGGCGGTGGTGGGTATAGTAGGATCGAGCTCTGCCACCGCCCTGTTGGAAAGGAGGAAAGGTTTTACCCAGTCTGGGGGGTTTTTCGCCAGGTCCTCCCACACAAAGATGTAGGGCACTTGATTCGGGCGCCCTTCTTTACCTCCCCTGCAGACCTGGCTCTTCACCTGTAAGATAATTCGAGAGTCAAAAGTCCCATCCCGTGGCCACCCGATGTTTAAGGCTGGCCACTCGGATGTACAGAAACTTGTCCAGTTCTTCTTTTGCACTCTTATAGACAAGTTTTGGGCCCGCTCCCGGACCTCTCTCCAATGACCTAAAGTAAGACTCAAAGGTGTAGTTAATTCCTGTCCCATGTTGGAGGGGAAAGGCAAATCAGGAGAGTATATTAGAACACAGAAACAATCACAAGATTCACAAATGACAAGACTCACAAAGAAACTGCGCGCAAAACCAAGACAGAACCGAAACCACAACTTCCGACGGGAGTGGCTGCTGCCACCAGCCCTTCTCCCGGGGAAGAAGACCGAGACAAAACTGAAACCAAAACTTCCGACGGGAGTGGCTGCTGCCACCAGCCCTCTTCTCCCGGGGAAGAAAACCTTTTACCTGGTGGGAGAGCGGCCTAGCCAGCCTCTCCCGAAACACCGCCACTGGAGCGTCCCCCAGGGCCCGAGCCAGGGGTCGTGGACACGTCTGTCCTTTCCTACTACTGGCTCAACTCTTTCGGCGCCTAGCGCCCGGAAGCCTAGCGCCCGTACAACATAAACCTCCGGTACGTCAAGCGATCCGGGAAAAAATAAAAAATCAACAGAACACACAAAAACACTTAAAACAGCAAAAACTTACCTCCGATTGGAAAATGGAGCGTGGGTCTGGGGTCTCGAATCCCGGACGAGCCCCCAAGAATGTAAGACCCCCGACAGGTGTCTCACACTTTTACCGACCCCAGAAACACGAATTCCAGTCCAATCGCTGCAAGGGCATGAGGAAGTTTATTACATCTGCGCAGATGGGCCAACTCTTAAGCACAACAACACCCTCTGGTGGAGTGCGAGAAGAGAGGCCCCGATCATCAACCGCTCAGAGTATTTAAGGATTAAAACCACAACATTAGCATATCTCCATAGCGTTACAGAAAGTCACAAGATAAACCGCAGCATGACAAATACATCACAAGGTAAAGGGTTTTTCCAGGGTGAGGGGACAAAAAACCTTGAGCAAGCATAAACACGGGGTCATCATGACCAAAAACTCAACATAGCTCCTAAAATAATTATCACATGCTCCATTATCTCATAAAAGCATTAGCACAATCATCACATGTTACAAGGTCAGCTAAAGTCTAGTTATCTTAAACAAAATGTATTTTGCAAGCCAAAGCATCTTGTACAAAAGCAGAACAATATGCAGTTAGCTCACAAGCAACTCCAATTTAACCCCATCCTGCCTCAATTTCACAAGTACCTGGGCTATGTCTCGCCATTCCCTTCTAGCTTGTAGGGTTTCTGATGAGAAGTCTGCTGTGAGTCTAATTGGAGATCCTCTGAGAGTAATCTGACGTTTCTCTCTTGCACCTTTTAGAATCTTTTCTTTGTGTTTCACTGTGGTGAGTTTGATTACGACGTGTCGTGTTGAGGATCTCTTTTGGTCACGTTTATTAGGGGTTCTATAAGCTTCCTGTACTAAGATGCCTCTGTCCTTCTCCAAACCTGGGAAATTTTCTGCTGGTATCTCACTGAAAATGCCTTCTAATCCTTTCTTCCTCTCTATGCCTTCAGGAACTCCTAGAACCCGAATATAAGGTTTTATAATAGTATCCTGTAGATTCCCGACAATATTTTTTAGATTTCTAATTTCTTCTTCTTTTCTTTGGTTTGCCTGTTTCCTTTCCTGTTCTCGGTCTTCTAAGTCTGATATTCTGTCTTCTGCTTTGCCCTTTCTGTTTTTAAGGCTCTCTAATGTGTTTGTCATTTGATCTATTGAGTTCTTCATTTCATTGTGGTTTTTTGTCACTATCACAGTTTCATGTTCTACTAGTTGTTTCATTTCATTTTGATTCCTCGTTAATATTTCATTTTCATGAGAGAGATTTTCTATCTTGTACATTAAGAATTTCTGTAGTTCAAGGATTTGTTTTTGAAAACTTCTTAATGTTCTTATCAATTTTGAGATCCGCTTCTTGCATTTCTTCTATCTCATCATCTTCATATTCTTGAATTGGGGTGTCTTTTTCATTTGGGGGCGTCATTGTGTCTTCCTTGTTCTTGTTACTTCGGTTTTTGTGTTTGTTGTATGGCATGTTGGAGATATTTGGTTTCTTCACTGTGGTGTTTTTTCTTGTTACACTATGGCTCTATATTAAGTGGACTGTCTGCTTTTGGTGGAGCCTTAGAGGCTTGAGGTGAGTGTGGACTGAGAGCTGTGTTTGGTTCCTCAGGGTTGAGGGTGTGTCAAAGATGACACTCCCAGGTTAGGCGTGGTAAATCTCTCTTTCTTTCTTTTTTTGATTCAAAAGGGAAGTAATTCCGCACAGCTAAACGTAATTGGAGTTATTTAGCAGGCAAATGATATACCCACAGGAGCCAGAGATTGGAAGCTCTTTCCCAAGGACCACACAGGGAATCTGTGCTGCCCTCGGTGTGGGCTCCAATTCTCCTGCAGTCTCCCACTGGGTTGCCAAGTTAGATGCTAATCTCCTGTTATTTCACCCCTCCCCCCAGAGTCAGGTTTTTCTGCTAGGCTCAGGGCCAGTGCAGACCTGAGGTCGCCTTGCTTATGACGTATGTCCAAAATGGTGCCTGCTCTGTCCTGCTTGCCTTTGAGGGATGAGCGGAGAGAGAGAAACTCATGTCCGTATCGGTCACTTTTTTTTTTCCTCTCTCTCTTCTTGTTAGCCTGGTGAACTTTTCCCCACGGAGTTTCAAGCCTCGTTCCCTCTAGCCTCCTCTTTCCACTTGCCCGCTGGTGTCTCGGGCTATTGAGGTTCGGCTCACCTCGCGTTCCAGTGCTGGTGCGTTGAGTCTGCCGCTGGTGTCCTGAACTTGGACTCCCACGCTCTCCATGCAGGTCCACTGTGAATCACTAGTTCCAGAAGCGTTTCCGCTGCTGTTTCTTCCCCTACTCTTCCTTGACCCTGCAGTATCTCCACTTTTATTAACCTGTGTGTCTTGCTGAACTATCAATGTGCTGCCTTCCTATTCCGCCATCTTGACGCTCCCTCAAAAACTGACATTTAATTTCAATAGCTGTGAAATACAATAACTATAATAAAAATTCTACTTGTAGGCCAAATAAATTGGAATAGTAATAAAAATGCAATATAATTTTAAAAATGGTCTGACTTTAACATGTATCATCCCAGACAATGAATTGAAAACCTAATACCTGGGACTGGTGCTGTGGCACTGCGGGCTGAGCCTCTGCCTGCGGTGCCAGCATCCCATATGTTACCAGTTCATGTCCTGGCTGATCCTCTTCAAATAAAGCTCTCTGACACCTGAGAAATCAGTGTAGAATGACTCAAGTGCTTTGACCCCTACATTGATATGGGAGACCTGGAGGAAGCTCCTAGCTCCTAGGTTCAGACTGGCCAAGCTCCAGCCATTGTTACCATTTGAGGAGTGAACCATCAGATGGAAGACCTTTCTCTCTGTCTTTCCCTCTCTCTGTCTGTAGCTCTACATCTTAAATAAACAAAATCTTTAAAAATAATCCCCAAGACAATACTTTCAACCCTAAGGGATAGATGGACACCAATTTTGAAAGGACCCTGAGGTGGTAAGTTTTATCTCTTACACTCTCTCTCACCATGTAATGACTTCTGCCAAGTTAAGTTACAGGAATATGGCCTTCTCCTGATGGAGCCTCTTGATCATGGACTTCTCATATGGACTGTAAGATACACTTTTTCTCTATAAATTACACATTTTACACTGGTTTTGTAGGAACACAAAATAGACTAAGACTGAAAATAGATCAATACATATTTTCTCATCTTTAGGAAAGAGAGAATGAAAATGGAGAGCCAGCATGGGGCTTAGCAGTTTAAACTGCTGCCTGGAGTGCTGGCATCCTATTTGGGCACTGATTCTAGTCCTGGATTGCTTTACTTCTGATAACTCTTTATTAATATGCCTACAAAAGCAACAAAAGATGCCCTAAGTACTTGAGAGTGTGTACTCATGTGGGAGAATTGGATGAAGATCCTGACTCCTGGCTTCAGCTTGACCCAGCCCTGCACATAGCAGCCATTGGTGAGTGAACCAATGGAAGGAATATTCTCTCTCTCTCTCTCTCTCATTCTCCTTCTCTCTCTCTTTCCTTGTCTCTTCCCCTCTCTCTGTAATATTGCCTATTAAATAAATAAATCTTTAAAATAAAATAAAACACCAACTTCTGGAGGATATGTTAATTTAAAAAAAAGAGAAGAAAAATGCACAGAAATTTAGAAAACCAAGAGACTATTAATTTTTTATTTTTAAAAATTTTTAAAGATTAATTTATTTATTTGAAAGTCAGAGTTACACAGAGAAAGAAGGAGTGGCAGAGAGAGAGAGAGGGGTCTTCTATTCGCTGGTTCACTACCTGTCTGGCTGCAACAGCTGGAGCTGCACTGATTTGAAGCCAGGAGCCAGGAGCTTCTTCCAGGTTTCCCAAGCAGGTGCAGGAGCCCAAGGACTTGGGCCATCTTCTACTGCTTTCCTAGGCCATAGAGAGAGCTAAATTGAAAGTGGAGCAGCTGGGACTTGAACCAGTGCCCATATGGATGCCAGCACTGCCAGCAACAGGCTTACCAGTTATGCCACAGCACTAGCCCCATTTTTTTTAAATTTAGTTCATGTCTGTTTTCTAATGAGAATAGGGAAGGGTTTTTTTTATATTTATTTGTTTATTTGAAAGGCAGATTTATAGAGAAGCAGAAGGAGAGAGAGAGAGAGAGAGGTCTTCCATCCATGGTTCACTCCCCAAATGGCTACAAACAGCCAGAGCTGAGGCAATCTGAAGCCAGAATCCACAGCTTCCCCTGGGCCTCCCACATGATTGCAGGGTCTCAAGGACTAGGGCCATCTTCCACTGCTTTCCAAGGCTATAGCAGAAAGCTGGATGGGAAGTAAAGCAGGCAGGACTTGACCCAGCATCTATATGGGATTCCAGCACTGCAGGCAGTGGCTTTACCCACTGTGCAACAGTGCCAGGTCCATGAGATTATTTAGCAACCAACATAAGAAGCATACTTCAAAAAGTTTGCAGAAAGTTGAATTTAAAATAAGAAAAGACTGAAAATAAGCTGAAGAATAATTAATCAATTACCTTGCTGGAGAAAAATTAATTTTCTTTCTCTTGGAAATATATAGATGTCCTTATGATCATAAATAGAGGAAAAGATGAATGGAGAGAGTTGTGGTTGGGTTCATCCTTCGATTCCAATGTGCAAACTAAAATTAATATTGGGCAGAGCTAAGATGGGAGAATCATGAGGGCGCACACTGATAGTCCTGGAAAAGATAGTTTAATAAAAGTGGAGTCTCAGGGAAAGGGTCAGGGAAAAAATGGCAGAGGAAACTCTTCTGGATCTAGTTTTACATGACACGGAGGACCTATGGGGAGAGCAAGGATGACCACGGCTTGGAAGCCCAGCCACAAAGTCTGGGCACCAGTGCTGGAAGGGGAGGTGAGACAAAAACCTCAGTAGCCCAAGACATTGGCGGGGAAATGGCAGATAGAGCCTAGAGGGAATGAAGCTTGAAGCTCCTCTGGGGAAAGTTCACCAGGCTGAGTGGGGAAGAGAAAAAAATGAATAAATAAGGGGGACTGGTATGGACACAAGCCTCTCTCTCCCCACTCACTTTACAAAGCCAAGCAAGACAAAGAGCAGGTGCCATTTAGGACATACGTAAAGTGGCCCCACTGTCAGCCAAGCAGAAAAACCTGACTCTGGAGGGGAGAAATAACAGGAGGTTAGGACCTAGTGAAGGTGTGGAGCTAATGAACTGACACTGTGAAAATATAAGGGTGGGTGAGAGAACTTATGGAGTACACAAACTCAATAACCTTGACAACCCAGTGGGAGACTGCAGAGAAATTTGAGACCACACTGAGGGTAGCATAGACTGTTTGTGTGGTCTTTGGGGTAGAGCAGACGAATATTATACCCAAAGGGGCCAGATTTCATACATTGACTACCCTCAATTCCATTCAGCTGTGCCGAATTTCTTCCCTTCTGAGTTAAAAAGAGAGGGAAAGATAGAGAGAGAGAGAGAGAGAGAGAGAGAGAGAGAGAGAGAGAGAGAGAGAGAGAGAACAACCTGGGTGAGTCGCCTTTGGCACACCCTTAACCCTGAAGAACCAACCAGAGTCTGGGAACACCCATCACAGCCTCTAAGGAACCACCAAAAGCAGACAGTCCACTAAATCTAGAGTCATTGTATAACGAGAAAAACGACTACAGCGAAGAAACCAAAGAATATCTTCACAATGCCAAGCAACAAACACAGGAACCAAGGAAACAAGAACAAGAAAGACATTATGATGCCCCCAAATGAACAAGACACCCCAATTCAAGATTATAAAAGTGATGCAAGATACAAATTTCAAAAAATTTATGATAAGAACACTTAGAAGTTCTCAAAAACAAATTCTTGAACTACAAAATCCTTATTGGACAGGATAGAAAATCTCTCTCATGAAAATGAAATTTTATGGAGGAATCAAAATGAAATGAAGCAATGAGTAGAACATGAAACTGTGTTAGTGAAGAGAAATCATAATGAAATGAAGAATTAAATAGATCAAATGACAAACACATTGGAGAGCCTTAAAAACAGAATGAGTGAAGCAGAATTGAGAATATCAGACTTAGAAGACAGAGCACAAGAAACCAAAGAAAAGAAGAGGAAATTAGAAATCTAAAAGATATTGTTGGGAATCTACAATACTATTTAAAAACCCAAAATTGGGGTTCTAGGAGTTCCTGAAGGCATGGAGAGGGAGAAAGGATTAGAAGGCCTTTTAGTGAGATACTAGCAGAAAAAATTCTGGGATTGGAGACGGACAGAGACATCCTAGTACAGGACGCTCATAGAACCCCTAATAAACGTGCCCAAAAGAGATCCTCACAATGACACATTGTAATCAAACTCACTACAGTGAAACATAAAGAAAAGATCCTAAAATGTGCAAGAGATAAACACCAGATTACTCTCAGAGGATCTCCAATTAGACTCACAGCTGACTTCTCATCAGAAACCCTACAAGCTAGGAGGGAATGGCAAGATATAGCCCAGGTACTAAGAGAGAAAAACTGCCAACCCAGAATATTATATCCTGCAAAGCTCTCATCTGTGAATGAAGGTGAAATAAAGACCTTTCACAGCAAACAGAAAGTGAAAGAATTTGTCGCTACTTGTCCAGCCCTGCAAAAGATGCTTAAAGTTGTGCTACACACAGAAACACAGAAAAATGCCCACCTATATGAAAGAAGGTAAAGGAAGAAAACCTCCCAGTAAAAGATCATAGGACGCACAAAGCATATACTAGAAAATATCTTTGGGAAAATGACAGGGAAAAGTTGCTACTTACCAATAGTTACATTGAACATTAATGGCCTCAACTCTCCTGTTAAAAGTCACAGACTGGCTGAATGGATTAAGGAACAAAACCCATCTATTTTCTGTCTACAAGAAACACATCTTTCCTTTTTTTAAGTTTTATTTGGTAAATAAAATTTCCAAAGTACAGTTTATGGATTACAATGGCTTTTCCCCCCATAACTTCCCTCCTTCCCGCAACCCTCACAACTCCCACTCCCTCTCCCATTCCATTCACATCAAAATTCATTTTCAATTATCTTTATATACAGATGATTCATTTAGTATGTATTAAGTAAAGATTTCATCAGTTTGCACCCACGCAGAACATAAAGTGTAAAATACTGTTTGAGTACTAATTATAGCATTAATTCACATTGGACAACACATTAAGGACAGATCCCACATGAGAAGTATGTACACAGTGACTCCTGTTGTTGACTTAACAATTTGATACTCTTGTTTATGGCATCAGTAATCTCCCTAGGCTCTAGTCATGAGTTGCCAGGGCTATGGAAGCCTTTTGAGTTCACCAACTTCGATCTTATTCTGACAGGGTCATAGTCAAAGTGGAAGTTCTCTCCTCCCATCAGAGAAAGGTACCTCCTTCTTTGATGGCCCCATTCTTTCCACTGGGATCTCACTTGTAGAGATCTTTCATTTAGGTTTTCTGTCGGGGCTAGAGGTCAGGCCTGACATGAGCTGCAGCAGACTGAGGCTGCCCTTTGCCTGACCCTGTTTCCTGTAGTTGTTCAGAGGCACATGCAGGTGTTCTAGACCTCTAACTGCATAACAGGATGTTATTGAGGTTATCGGTTGTTTGAATTTTATGTAGCCTTTTGTTTGTTAGGCCATACTGACTCTGTGTAACTATCTTTGAGCTTGTGGGGCTAGGGGTATATGTACTCGCTTCTTGCTGTGTTCAGGGCCGATGGTTGAAGAGCCTCTCAAGAAGGTGGCCTCCGGTCCCTTGTAGCCAAGCTTCCTACCTTGGCTTGAGGGCTTCAAGGCAGTAAACGTTGGTGAACGGACCGAGTACTGTGTCTCCACTTAGTTTGTCGAGTGGCTGCCGACAGCTGGTGCCGTGACTGGGATTCACTTCATCCACAGGTAAGCTTCTGTAGAGGGAAGTCTACGGCCAATAGCCGAGGGGAGTTAAGGGAGGCAGATTAGCATGTGTAGGGCATGGGAGACTAGGGTTTGCCCTGGGAGCCTCTCTAATTGACCATGGGGAATACACAATCACATAAGAATGTAAAGAGGATAATTAAGGCCTTGCTGAAAAGTGCCGGGATGCTGGTTGCTGACCGGAACATTTCTGAGTTTATTGACAATGAAAGAAGCCATACACATTGGTTTACTGAAGAATGCCTCCTAACACATAGAAGGTGGAGGGAGCTGGGAAAACATCTTAAGGGAAAGAAACTCTCACCAGAGGCATGGCACCTGTGGCGATGTATTGATAAGGCTTTTTAAAGTGATCAGGAGGAGGTGGTACAGTGTTTGCTAGCGGCATCTGAGTGCCTTGAGAGGGAGAGCAGGGCCAATAGTCAAAGAGGAGAAAGTGAGGCTGAGGAAGCTACCAAATGAAATGGACAAATGAGGCCCATATTGGAGCCCTCAGCCCCACCAAAGCCTGAGCCCCCAGAACCATGGTGGGCAGATGGGCCACCACCCGTCTATCCATCCAATGGTGAAGCCCCAGTTAAAGAGAACTCTACAACTCCCTCACTCTCCTCCTCCTCTAGTGAGGCAGAATCTGACACATACAATTCATCATCCGGCCCCGACAAAGGGAGAGGCAGAGTTAAAAGGACCAGTGAAAGGAGAAGGAAGCAGCCTGCTGGTCAGCCCAAGTTGCTTCAGTTGGCGCCTAAAGGGCAGCCTCCTCCTTCCTTAAGAATTAGACCAGAGTGGGGATTTCATGCGGCAAGTCAGGAGAGAAAGAGAAAGAAACATGCTAGAGTGTGGAAGGAATTTAAGGACCCAAAGGCAGTCTTCCCAGTCACAGAGGATACCAATGGGGGTAGAGGCTGGACCCCCATAGACTTTTGCAACTCAAACAACTTCAGAAGGCAGTCACCATGTATGGACCACAGGCCCCACTTACTTATCTAGTCTTGGACATGCTTGCCAGCCAGGGACTTACACCTAATGATTGGCGCAATCTGACGCGCGCCGTTCTTGCCGGAGGGGACTACATCCTCTGGCAAGCGGGGTTCCAGGATCTGGCCAGAAGCAAAGCCACTGAGAAGTCATTCTGATGGGGCCCATATACATTGGACTGAGGTTATGATTCTGGGCATTGGTGACTTTAATACAGATGCAGTGCAGGTTAGGTACCCAGTGGAACTTCTACAACAAATTAAAGATTGTGGTATGAGGGTATGGAAAGTGATACCCAAAAGAGGGGAAATCTGATACAGTCTTACAAAAATTCTCCAAGGGCCCAATGAACCTTATGCGGACTTTGTAACTAGACTTTATGAGGCAGCCGGGAACCTGTTTGCTGATGCCAAGGAGGCGGCCCCTCTACTATGCAGATTGGCCTACGAGAATGCTAACAAGCATTGCCGTGAGGTGCTGTGCCCCTGGCAGCACAAAGATATACCAACTTTCATGAAAATTTGGAGATGTGCAGGATGACGTAGCATCTGGGGTGTATTTGGTGCGGTTCATGACTCAGAATGAGCGTGCCGAGGGTGCCAGTAATTGGGGTGGTGCCTGTTTTAATTGTGGCAAAGTTGGACATTTCAAAAGGGAATGTAAGGCCCCCAGACACTGCGCTCCAGAGGGTCAGCCAAGAAGGGAGCCAGGCATGTGCCCCTGATGCGGGAAAGCCAATCATTGGGCCAGTGACTGCTATTCAAAAAAGGACCGGCAAGGGAATCCCCTATCTGAGAAAGGGAATCAAAAAAACTCCCAGAGGGCCCATGCTGCCGGAGCCCGACCCAAGGCATCATACGAACGCAGGCAGCCACAGTTTCAGACCCACAGCGACTCCGAGTAATGGTGGGAGAAGTGACGGCCGCTGTCCCTGTGGTGTTAACACCCGCCATGGGCCTTCAGGCTGTTTCCCTCAACAAAGAGACTCTATCTCAAAGACCAGGAGCAGGTATCATTTTAGGAAAAGCTACGCAGCCACAGAAAGGATTCCAGGTTACCCCTGGCTTGATTACCACTCCTGCCAATAAGTTTTTTCTTCTCGCCAGCGCCCAGCGTGGACCCATCGTAATCAACGTAATCAATCTCTGGTGGCCCAGTCCTAAGGCCAACAGAGGGAAACAAGGAGATTTAGCCGCTCTTTCTATGACTCTGGACCACAGACCGTTTCATATCTTAACAATTAAAGGCAAACAGATTAGAGGACTTTTGAACACGGGGGCTGATGTATCTGTAATAGCCAGCACAGATTGGCCACGGAAGTGGCCCCAACAAGAATCAGAGGGTAACTTGGTAGGTCTAGGCACAGCTGTAACGCCACTACGTAGCGCAGCCGTCCTTACTTGGATAGATGGGGAGGGACGCACCAGGCAGTTCCAACTGTACATTTGTGATGTGCCCATTACCCTCTGGGGAAGGGATGTCTAGACATTACTGCAGGTTCAGTTAACTAACAAACCTAATGTGGCTTGGAACATCATGGAAAGGGCAGGCTACAGACCAGGGAAAGGACTGGGGAAGTGTGAGCAGGGGATGACTCAGCCTATCTCGGTGGCCGGGCAAACAGACCGCTACGGCTTGGGTTTTCCCCGGGGGCCATTGTAAGACCGCAAGCTCTCCCAATAACATGGGTAGAGAAAGAGCCTATATGGGTTCCTCAATGGCCCCTTACTAAAGAGAAGCTACTTGCGGTCCATGTCCTGGTCAGAGAGCAGCTAGAGAAAGGACACATTCGACCTTCCACTTCTCCATGGAACACACCTATATTTGTTATAAGAAAAAAGTCCAGAAAATTCCGCTTACTTCATGACCTTAGAGCAATTAACAAGCAAATGCAGCCTATGAGAGCTCTCTAGCCAGGGCTGCCGTTGGTTACTGCCTTACCTAAGGATTGGGTCCTCATAGTTTTGGACATAAAATATTGGTTTTTTTCTATACCACTTGCTAAGGCAGACCGACGACGATTTGCCTTTTCAGTTCCCTCCACAAACAATGCAGCCCCTTTTGACTAGTATGAATGGAAGGTATTCCCCCAAGGTATGGCTAATAGCCCCACACTTTGTCAGCTGTATGTTCATGCTGCTATAGCACCTACATGCAGGGCCTTCCCAGCGTTCCAAATTCTCTACTATATGGATGATATCTTATTGGTGGCTCCCACAGATAAAGATGCTAAAATTATGTTTACTCACTTAAGTAGAAATTTAGCTAAATGGGATCTCCACATAGCCCCTGAGAAAGTACAAGAAGGTAACACCCTATAATATTTAGGTCTGAAAATTGAGGGTAACAGAGTGAGCCCTTTGGATTGCCATATTGCTTCTCAATAGTTCATGACACTCAACGAATTGCAAAGGTTATGTGGTTCTATCAACTGGATTAGGCCCTATGTGTGGTTACCCACTTCTGCGCTGAGTCCTTTGTTTGACTTGCTTAAAGGTGACCCTGACCTAACCTCCCCACGTAAGCTAACTCCGGAGAGCCTGCAGGCAATTAGGATGGTGGAGAAGGCCTTGAAACAAACTGAGGCTCAAAGGAGAAACCTAGCAGAAAGTCTTCTAATTCTTGTCTACATAGTAAAGGACCGCCCTTATGCAGCCCTATGGCAGGGAGCCATTCTAAGCTTTATCTACCCTTCCCATTGTCAGCCTCGCAACATATTACAACTCTCTCAATCTTTGGGCTCCTTGGCCCTGACCGCTGTAGAACGCTCTGTACAGTATTTAGGTATGCATCCAATTGGCATTGTGCTCCCGTTGGCTAAGGAGGTTATAGAGCTTTGGTGTCAAGAGAATTGGGAATGGGCATACTTGGCTGCCATGCTAAATCTAAGTATTGATAATCACTATCCCTCTAATCCAATTCTTAAATTCTGTGAGAAGACCCCACTCCAATTTCATAGGAAGGTGACTGACAGCCCCCTCACCAGCGCATTAACAGTCTACACTGACGGTGCTGCGGGCAGTTTGGGTGCTGCGGTCAGTGATAAAGGGGTGTTAAAAATGGTAACAGATTCCAACTCTCCTCAGCATGCCAAATTAGCAATTGTGGCAAAAGTTTTATGTACTTATGATGAACCTCTTAATATTGTCAGTGATAGTTACTATGTAGTGCAAGCCGTTTGTCGCTTAGATCATCCTGCTGTCATAGCCCCTCGATCTACAGTGTTCCAGTACTTAGCTACCATTCAAACTGCCTTGCTACAAAGATGGCAGCCAGTATACATTGTCCACATCCGTGGCCACACCAACCTCCCGGGGCCCCTGGCAGAGGGTAACCGCCAAGCTGATGTTTTGTCCAGATTTTCATTGGTATGCTCCACGTTCCTAGAAGTGCAAAATTTTCATCAACAGTGGCATGTTAACGCCCGCACTCTGTGCAAGTGTTATAGCCTTTCTAGGCAAGATGCTCTTCAAATTATCTGAGCTTGCCCGTTGTGCATTACCTCCACTCCTAGACCATTAGAAGCCATCAACCCCAGAGGTCTCTACGCTAATGACCTCTGGCAAATGGACGTGACTCATTTCCCTCCCTTTGGCCGACAATCCTGTCTTCATGTGACAGTAGATACTTTTTCCCGTGTCATCATGGCAACGGCAGCAGCCAAGGAAAATGCGGTTGCCGTTCAAGACCATTTACTTCACTGTTTTGCTAATTGGGGCATTCCCCGCACCCTAAAAACAGACAATGGCCTGGCGTACACCTTGCAGTTCTTTGCTGAATGCTTGGCCCTCTTTTCTATCCATCACGTCACTGGCGTCCCTTACAACCCCCAAGGGCAGGGCATTATAGAGCATGCCAATGGTATTTTAAAAGCCACTCTTATAAAACAAAAAGGGGGACTAGGGAAGCAGTTCCACTCCCCTAAAACTCATCTTGCCATAGCTCTTTTTACCCTCAATTTTTTAATGATCAAAACATCAGGCCTAACCGCCACAGAACTGCATGCCTCTGGGAAAAACTCAGGGAACACGGGTTTGGGTGAATCTGGACATTTGGAACCCCTGTGCCAGCTGCAAGTTCTGGGAATAGAACGCCCACCATTCCGGAACTGGTCATGTGGAAGGATGTAGTGACGGGGCCAATGGAAGGGCCCAGACCCTGTCCTCCGGAAGGAGCGAGGTGTGGTCCAGGTCATGCCCTCTGGCGCGGAAAACATCTGGGTCCCGACGCGGCTGACGCGCCATTTTGTGCCTTTACCGGGTACTGGTGCAGACCATGCGCCTGAGAATAACCAACCGCCCATGATCACAGAAATCTAGATCACGAGGTGCACGCCTTTTCTGCTTTATTCCAGGCATCCAGATGAAAGAGTGCGTCTCATGAGTCGACTCGGAGTCCTCATCCTTGGCACATTAGCCCATTTACTGATCGCTGGAGTTGCTGTGCAGCTCACCATAATTCTCTCTGCTGCCCTTGCAGTTCTACGGAATAGTACCCATCATGACTAAAACCCTCTTCCAGGTATTTTTTGCCCTAGTGGTTGCTGGCTTTGTGTTGGTAAAAAGTTCTGAATCCTACTGGGCCGTTTTACGGGCCCTCCCGTATCCCACTTGCTAACCAATTTCTCCCACGTTCTTCCGGTTTTCACTATCAGTAATAGCAGCATTGCTGACTGTTTCGGGGTCCCCCACTCAAATACCCCCTCGAGTCGGGTAAAGCCAACATTTCCTTACATCTGCCTGGCTCGCTCTGCTTTCAGTTTAAAAGTGGCAATCCCTGTGGTGTAAATGCTACCATTCCAGATCCTTGCATCAATCTAGCTAATGCCACCCTGCATGATGTGCTATGGGTGAATTGCTCGCCGGGGGCTTTGCCCTATACAGGTCAGATTGAGGGATATGTACTTGGATTTAAATCCAACAGTACTCCCATGTCTAACACTTTCCTTAGCGTTAAAGGATTCTCAACCTTCAACATGAATCGAGAGGTATCCCACTGGAGATACCCCGTAGACACTGACAAGCCCTGCTTTCGCCCTTGTACTTCATCTTTATGAGACTGTCAATTACGGGTTTTTCATCCTTCACACGAGTCTATACTTCTGGGGCCAACAGCCTAATAAAGGCTCAGAGAATGCAACCTGCCCTAATGTCACTTTTGCCTCCTCTTCACCCTATCCCCATGATCCTAGTTCCCCTTTTACTCCTTTGGATATGCAGGGAAGTCAATGGGATCCCCTTGTACTGTGTAATTCACAGGAAGTATGCACTGACATCACTGCCATACTATTTCTTAAGGACTTTATGGTCATGAATGGGTCCATAAACCAAAATATCAATAATACCCTCAATGAAACGTCTTTTAATTACACTTCCTCCCTGTCATTACCAACGGCACTTGCTGTTCTGGCATCATTTCCAATTGTATCAATTCTACTATGTTTGCTCACTCTAATAACTCTTCTGAGCTTCCAACAGCTGTTATCATGAGGATTCCCACCTTCATACCTGTGTCTGTCTCCATTAATACCCGAGCCTTTGATCTACTAGTGTGTGAACGCAGGGACTTCGGAGCAACTGCAGTGGTGGTAGCTGTGATTGCAGCCTTGTCAGCAGGGGCAGCAGCCATCAGCATGGCTGTGTCTCAGGGGACCACAGCATCCGCCCTCAATAACATTACTACTACCACTGCTAGAGCCCTGGAGGCAGCAAGGGAAGTGGATAACCATCTTCATTCCACAATCCTTCTTCTGAATCAACATGTGGACACACTGCAAGAACAAGTGGACTTACTAGCTGACCTCCTCGGCGTTCCTTTTGTTATGCACTCGGTCGCCCTTTGTGTTACACCTTATCAGACTGCTGCCCTGCCTGACCTAAGAAATAAGTCTGTGAGCTTGGGACAATATATCAATGGTACTTGGAATCACCAGGCCTCAAAGCTGCAGAGGGATCTTCAATTAGGGGTCTTTAACCTTACCCAGATAAATGCCTCACCTTCTGAGTTTTGGTCACCATTCTCCTGGCTGGCTTCTCTGCTGGGGAGTTGGTGGTCTCCGTTTAAGCAATGGGTTGCTATTATCTGCCTAGGTATTTTTCTGTGCCTCCTGACTGCAATGAGTGTTCGTATCATTCGAGTACTCACCCTACGGGTCCGCAGACACCAATGGGCAACGCGCCAAGCCCTACTTACCATGCAAGCTCAGTTCCCCATGGAGGATGGACAAGTTCACATATGGATGAACTTGCTGGAGAAGTAGTCAATGATGGGTAAGGACTGGGAGGGCCTCAAATCAACCTAAGACAGGGTGTGAGTGAGATTGCATCTGCAAGTCACTTACCTCCCAATGACGGGTAAGATTGCAAGTCACTCCTGGCCACCTAAGACAGGTGCTTCTCCACTCCATCCTTTCATCTGACTAAAATAAAAGGGGGGAGATGTCGGGGCTAGAGGTCAGGCCTGACATGAGCTGCAGCAGACTGAGGCTGCCCTTTGCCTGACCCTGTTTCCTGTAGTTGTTGTTCAGAGGCACATGTAGGTGTTCTAGACCTCTAACTGCATAACAGGATGTTATTGAGGTTATCGGTTGTTTGAATTTTATGTAGCCTTTTGTTTGTTAGGCCATACTGACTCTGTGTAACTATCTTTGAGCTTGTGGGGCTAGGGGTATATGTACTCGCTTCTTGCTCTGTTCGGGGCCGATGGTTGAAGAGCCTCTCAAGAAGGTAGCCTCCGGTCCCTTGTAGCCAAGCTTCCTACCTTGGCTTGAGGGCTTCAAGGCATTAAACATTGGTGAACGGACCAAGTACTGTGTCTCCACCTAGTTTGTCTAGTGGCCACCAACAGTCTTTTTTTTTTTTCTCCAGAGTGATTTGGCTTTCCATACCTAAAATACTCTCATGGGCTCTTCAGCCATAACTGAATGCCTTAAGGGCTGATTCTGAGGCCACAGTGCTGTTTAGGACATCTGACATTCTATGACTCTGCTGTGTATCCTGCTTCCCATGTTGGATTGTTCTCTCCCTTTTCTATACAGTTAACATTCGCAGAAACTAGTCTTGTTTATGTGATCCCTTTGACTCTTAGTCCTATCATTATGATCAATTGTGAACTGAAATTGATCACTTGGACTAGTGAGATGGCATTGGAATATAGAACCTTGATGGGATTGTATTGGAATCCCCTGGCACATTTCTAAGTCCACCATTTGGGGGAAGTCTGATTGAGCATCTCCCAAATTGTACATCTCCTCCCTCTCTTATTCCCACTCTCATATTTAACAGGGATCAATTTTCAGTTAAATTTCAACACCTAGGAATAACTGTACATTAGTTACAGAGTTCAGCCGATAGTATTAACTAGAACAAAAAAGTACTAAAAGGGATAAATATTAAATTGTACATCAATAGTCTGGACAAGGGCTGATCAAGTCACTGTTTATCATAGTGTCCCTTTCACTTCAATAGGTTTCCTTTTTGTTGTTGGTTAGTTGTCACTGATCAAGGAGAACATATGATATTTGTCCCTTTGGGACTGGCTTAATTCACTCAGCATGATGTTTTCCAGATTCCTCCATTTTGTTGCAAATGACACTTCTTTCCAACAAAAATGCATGCAGACTGAAAGTGAAAGTTTGGAAAAAGATATTCCATGCCAACAGAAATGAAAAAAGAGCGGGAGTAGCCATCTTAATATCAGACAAAATAAACTTTAACACAAAAACTGTTAAGAGAGACAAAGAGGGCCACTATATAATGATTAAGAGCTCAATTCAACAGGAAGATGTAACTATTATCAATGTATATGCACCTAATTACAGGGCACCAGCTTATTTAAAAGATATGTTAAGGGACTTAAAGGGAGACTTAGATTCCAATACAATAGTACTGTAGTGACTTCAAAACCCCTCTCTCAGAAGTAGACAGATCAACTGGACAGAAGATCAACAAGGAAACAGCAGATTTAATTGACACTACAGACCAAATGGATCTAACAGATATCTAGAAAACTTTCAATCCTACATTTAAAGACTTTACATTTTTCTCAGCAGTGCATGGAACCTACTCAAGGATTCACCACATACTAGGCCATAAAGCAAGTCTCAGCAAATTTAAAAGAATTAGAATCATACCATGCAGCTTCTCAGACCTCAGCAGAATAAAGTTGGAAATTAGCAACTCGGGAATCCCTAGAGCATATGCAAACACATGGAGACAGGACAATATGCTTCTGAATGAACAATGGGTCATAGAAGAAATTAAAAGAAAAATCAAAAACTTTCTGGAAGTTAATGAGGATAACAACACAACATATCAAAAATTATGGGATACGGCAAAGCAGTGTTAAGAGGAAAGTTTATATCAATAGGTGCCTACATCAAGAAATTGGAAAGGCACCAAATAAATGAGCTTTCAAGTCATCTCAAGGATCTAGAAAAACTGCAGCAAACCAGACCCAAAGCTAGTAGGAGAAGAGAAATAATTAAAATCAGAGAAGAAATCAACAGGATTGAATCAAAAAAACATTACAAAAAATCAGTCATGCGAAGAGCCGTTTTTTTGAAAAAATAAACAAAATTGATACTCCATTGACCCAACTAACTAAAAAAAGAAAGAAAAGACCCAAATCAATACAATCAGAGATGAAAAAGGAAACGTAACAACAGACACCACAGAAATAAAAAGAGTCATCAGAAATTACTACAAGGACTTGTATGCCAGCAAACAGGGAAATCTATCAGAAATGGACAGATTCCTGGACACATACAACCTACCTAAATTGAGCCAGGAAGACATAGAAAACCTAAACAGACCCATAACTGACACAGAAATTGAAACAGTAATAAAGGCCCTCCCAACAAAGAAAAGCCCAGGACCAGATGGATTCACTGCTGAATTCTACCAATCATTTAAAGAAGAATTAACTCCAATTCTTCTCAAACTATTCAGGGCAATTGACAAAGAGGGAATCCTCTCAAATTCTTTCCATGAAGCCAGCATCACCTTAATCCCTGTGCCAGAAAAAGATGCAGGATTGAAAGAAAATTACAGACCAATATCCCTGATGAACATAGATGCAAAAATACTCAATAAAATTCTGGCCAATAGAATGCAACAACACATCAGAAAGATCATCCACCCAGACCAAGTGGGATCTATCCCTGGGATGAAGGCATGGTTCAATGTTCACAAATCAATCAATGTGATACACCAGATTAACAAACTGCAGAAGCAAAACCATATGATTATCTCAATAGATACAGAGAAGACATTCAATAAAATTCAACACCTTTTCATGATGAAAACTCTAAGCAAACAGGGTACAGAAGGAACATTCTTCAATACAATCAAAGCAATTTATGAAAAATCCACAGCCAACATCCTATGGAATGGGGAAAAGTTGGAAGCATTTCCACTGAGACCTGGTACCAGACAGGGATGCCCACTCTCACCACTGCTGTTCAACATAGTTCTGGAATTTTTAGCCAGAGCCATAAGGCAAGAAAAAAATTAAAGGGATACAAATTGAGAAGGAAGAAGTCAAACTATCCCTCTTTGCAGATGATATGATTCTTTATTTAGGGGATCCAAAGAACTCTTCTAATAGACTATTGGAACTCATAGAAGAGTTTGGCAAAGTAGCAGGATACAAAGACAATGCTCAGAAATCAATAGCCTTTGTATACACAAGAACTGCCACAGCTGAGGAAGAACTTCTAAGATCAATCTCATTCACAATAGCTACAAAAACAATCAAATACCTTGGAGTAAACTTAACCAAGGACACTAAAGATCTCTATGATGAGAGTTACAAAATCTTAAAGAAAGAAATAGAAGAGGATATCAAAAAATGGAAAAATCTTCCATGCTCGTGGATTAGAAAATTCAACATCATCAAAATGTCGATTCTCCCAAAAGCAATTTATACATTCAATGAGATACCAATCAAGATACCAAAGACATTCTTCTCAGATATGGAAAAATGATGCTGAAATTCATATTGAGACACAGGACACCTCAAATAGCTAAAGCAATCTTGTACTAAAAACAAAGCTGGAGGTATCACAATACTAGATTTCAGGACATACTACAGGGCAGTTGTAATCAAAACAGCATGGTACTGGTACAGAAACAAATGGATAGAGCAATGTAACAGAATAGAAACACCAGAAATCAATCCAAGCATCTACAGCCAACTTAGATTTGATCAAGCATCTAAAACCAATTTCTGGAGTAAGGACAGTTTATTCAATAAATGGTGCAGGAAAACTAGATTTCCACATGCAGATGCATGAAGCAAGACCCCTACCTTACACCTTACATGAAAATCAACTCAACATGGATTAAAGATCTAAATGTACAACCGGACAACTTCAAATTATTAGAGAACAGTGAAGATACCCTGCAAGATATTGGCACCTGCAAAGACTTCTTGGAAAAGACCCCGGAGGCACAGGCTGTCAAAGTCAAAATTAACTATTGGGATTGCATCACATTGAGAAATCTCTATGCTGCAAAAGAAACAGTCAGGAAATGAAGAGGCAACCAACAGAATGGGAAAAATATTTGCAAAATATGCAACAGATAAAGGATTAATAACCAGAATCTACAAAGAAATCAAGAAACTCCACAACAGAACAAACGACCCACTTAAGAGATGGGCCAAGGACCTCAATAGACATTTTTCAAAAGAGGAAATCCAAATGACCAACAGACACATTAAAAATTTTTCAGGATCACTAGCCATCAGGGAAATGCAAATCAAAACCACAATGAGGTTTCACCTCCCCCCGGTGAGAATGGCTCACATACAGAAATCTACCAACAACAGATGCTGGTGAGGATGTGGGGAAAATGGACACTAAGCCACTGTTGGTGGGAATGCAAATTGGATAAGCTACAATTGAAATCAGTCTGGAGATTTTCAGAAACATGAATATAACCCTACCATACAACGCAGCCATCCCTCTCCTTGGAATTTACCCAAAAGAAATTAAATTGGCAAACAAAAAAGCGGTCTGCACCTTAGTGTTTACTGCAGCTCAATCCACAATAGCTAAGACCTGGAATCAACCTAAATGTCCATCCACAGTAGACTGGAAAAAGAAATTATGGGATATGTACTCTATAGAATACTATACAGCTTTAAAAAACAATGAAATCCGGTCATTTGCAACAAAATGGAGGAATCTGGAAAACATCATACTGAGTGAAATAAGTCAGTCCTAAAGGACAAATAGCATATGTTCTCTCTGATCGGTCACAACTAACTGAGCACAATAGGCCGGCGCCGTGGCTCAACAGGCTAATCCTCCGCCTTGCGGCACCGGCACACCGGGTTCTAGTCCCGGTCGGGGCACCGATCCTGTCCCGGTTGCCCCTCTTCCAGGCCAGCTCTCTGCTGTGGCCAGGGAAGGCAGTGGAGGATGGCCCGAGTGTTTGGGCTCTGCACCCCATGGGAGACCAGGAGAAGCACCTGGCTCCTGCCATCGGAACAGCGTGGTGCGCAGGCCGCAGCACGCTACCGCGGCGGCCATTAGAGGGTGAACCAACGGCAAAAGGAAGACCTTTCTCTCTGTCTCTCTCTCTCTCTCTCACTGTCCACTCTGCCTGTCAAAAATATAATAAAAAAATTAAAAAAAAAAAACAACTAACTGAGCACCAAAAAGGAAACCTGTTAAAGTGAAATGGACACTATGACAAACAGTGACTTGATCAGCTGTTGCCCTGACTGATGATGAAGAACTTAATACTTTATCCCTTTCAGTATTTTTTTGTTTGTTCTACTTAATACTATTGGTTGAATTCTGTAATTAATACACAGTTATTTTTAAGTGTTGAAACTTAACTGAAAAGTGATTCCTGTTAAATAGAGTCCGAATAACAGAGGGAAGTGATGTAAAATTTGGGACATGCTCAATCGGACTTGCCCCAAATGGTAGTGTTAGAAACATCCCAGGGGATTCCAATTCAATCCCATCAAGATTGCATGTACCAATGTCATCTCACTAGTCCAAGTGATCAATTTCTGTTCAGAATTGATCATAATGATAGGACTAAGAGTCAAAGCGATCACATAAACAAGACTAGTGACTGCAAATACTAACCAATAGAATAAAAAAGGGGGAGAACAATCCAACATGGGAAGCTGGATACACAGCAGACTCATAGAATGTCAGATATCCTAAACAGCACTCTGGACTCAGAATTAGCCCTTAAGGCATTTGGATCTGGCTGAAAAGCCCATGAGAGTATTTCAGGCATGGGAAGCCAAGACACTCTGGAGAAAAAAAATGACCTAAATGAAAGATCTCTGCGAGTGAGATCCCTGTGGAAAGAGCAGGTCATCAAAGAAGGAGGTACCTTTCTCTGAAGAGAGGAGAGAACTTCCACTTTGACTATGACCCTGTCAGAATAAGATCGAAGTTGGTGAACTCAAAAGGCTTCCATAGCCTTGGCAACTCATGACAAGAGCCTAGGGTGATTACTGATGCCA